>NW_006779070.1:877446-883450 GCF_000442215.2 Lipotes vexillifer | reverse complement strand
GGAGGGGGAGGGGGAGGAAATAACCAGATAGGATTTACAACTTACCAGAAACTGTTCTGAATGCCTTATATATATTATCTAATTTCTTTCTTGCATCACCTCTGAGAGGAATTTATATTATCCCAATTTTATTGGTGAGGAATCTGAAGACAGAAAGATTATGTAATTTTCCCAAAGATATACTATGAGGAAATTGCAGAGCTGAGATTCAAACCCAGGTTTGTCTTGTTCCAAAGTTTATTTCTTCCACTGGTAATATTCCATTTTGCCTTCCAATCTGTGCCACTAAATAGGCCTATAAAGGATTACATTGGATCAGGCCACGGTTTTTCCCAAATGGTTTCAAGTCTCCAGAGATCACCCCAATGGTTATTGTCTGCAGAAGGTAATCTCATGGAAAATATTCTCTAAACAAAATACATGGAGGCTGCTTCTGGCATCACCTACTTCATTTATCAGCCACTTTGACCCCTCTGATAATCTCTCCCTGCCCATGGACCACAGAATATTAGAGTTGAAAGGGCCCTTAAACATTATGCAGTTAACATCCTCAGTTTGCATAGAAGGAAACTGGGGTCTAGAGAGGTTTAGGTGACTTGACCAAGATCACACAGCTAGTTAAGGTCAGAGCAGGTTCTGGTACCCATATCTGATCATTTTTGTTAAATAAATGGAGTCCTTCCCCCACCACCTGACTCAGAACAATTTCCCTTCAGCCACTTCACCTGTTATGAACAATTCATTTGACCTATTATTAAGTCCAGAAAGCCTACCCAGATCTAAGATTCTGGGCCTTTCACTATATTTTTGGCCTGCACAAAAATTCACAGTGACAAGTTATACTTGTTCTGAGCCACTGTATAAAATAGCATTTCCTCTGCTGTCCCTCCACTGAGAGGCAAAGGGCACCCTCCAGACCCACGATCAAATCCCTACCATCTCAGGCTCTGTTCTGACACAAGACCCTGCTCATCGCTGAATCATCTTAGAGGCCTTTCTCTGCCTCTTTTCTATCTTTGGGATATCTTTTTAGGGTGTAGCACCCTAAATTCCAATTAGTCTCCCTATCTGAAAGAGACTTTGCTGTTAATCTCCCTTATTCTCTCTGCCCCTCAGAGCCCTGAGCCCTAGAACTAGTCCCTCTCTGGTTAAGCTCACCCACCACACTGAGAAACCACAGGGATGTGCAGAGGCAATTCCTATGGGATACTTAGGACTCCAAGCCCCACACTCCTCTGGAGTCCCCACGACAGCATCCAAGATCTCTTTGTCCAAGATGGGACCTGGCTCTCTCTGCACAGGACGTTTGTGCACCGAATGTCCTCATCTGTAGAGTAAATGTTTTCCAAGGTCCCTTAAACTAGCTGTGTGGCTTTGGACAACTGACTCTCCAAGTCTCAGTTTCCTCATCTGTATAGTGGGTATAATTATACAACTCAATAATATATAAAAATATATATCCCAACAGATAGTAAGCTTCAATAAATGTTAGCCATTATATTATTATTTTAATATTACCTGAGGGCAAATTTTGGAAAAAAGAAAATGGACAAGAGGCTAAAGATAGGGCCTATGTGAAATACAGGGCTAGAATCTCCCCAGGTCGACTTCTGGGGAACCGGGGCAGGTTGACCCCAGTGGGACAGGAGGCTTACACTCATTGGTGGATCTTAGCTATCATTCTGAGTCTAGGGACAGGGTTTGGAGGATGTGATCTCACTGAGGGCAGAAGAATGTCCACTGCAGGAAGCCAGACCTCCATCCTCCCAACTAGGATTTTGTGTGTATGATGGGCTAAACTGTGTTCATCTAAAGTCCATATGTTGAAGCCCTAACCCCTGTTGCATCAGAATGTGACTGTATTTGGAGATAGGGCCTTCAAAGAGGTAATTAAGTTAAAAATGGGGATTGTTAGGGTAGGCCCTAATCCAGTATGGCTGGTATCCTTGTAAGAAGAGATTAGGACAGGCAGAGAGACACCAGACATGTGCATGCACATGAGATAACCACATTAGAACACAGCGAGAAGGTTGCTACCTGCAAGCCATGGAGAGAGACCTCAGGAGAAACCAGCCCTGCAGACCCCTTGATCTTGGACTTCTAGTCTCCAGAACTATGAGAAAATAAATTTCTGCTGTTTAAGCTTCCCAGTCTGTATTTCATTACAGCAGCCCCAACAGACAAACATAGTGCCCTTCTGAAGAGAAGGACTTGCTGAAGGGCTGGTGTGGTTGAGAGACCAGCTGGGACCTGCACACATAGTCCTGATGCAGCTGCTGCTGTGAGTCCTCTCCCTCTGTATTTGTCTTGCCCTGCCCTTCATCCAGAAAGCTCCAGGGCTCCTGAAGAAGCTGTATAGGGCTGAGGAAGGTCTATGGACAAAGGAATACAAAAGATCAGCTTCCCTGTTCAGGGGAAGTGCAGGGTCAGCTCCTGGGTAGTATTTGCAGCAGACAGGTTGTCCATCCCGAGGCACCAGGAATTGCACTAGGCTAATTAAGAACATGTGGCCTCCAGCCTATTCATCGTTCCCAGACCAGTGAGCAGGGCCCTCATTACTACCAGCTTCCCACCCTCTGCCAGGCCCCCAAGCACAGCAAAAGTGGGTAGACTAGAGGAGAAGGTTCCAACCTGGGAGACAAGTGATCTAAACCCTTATCTGGTCTCTTGTACATGATACTAATTGAATCCCTCAACTCTCTGTCCTCATCTACTAAATAAGCTACCCATCCCTGCCTTCTTAGCTTGGTGTGAAGGTAAACATGATCTTATATCTGAAAGTGCATTCAGAGAGCTCCCAAGGTCTCTATATTGTTGAAGATTGTTGAAACTGTTGTGTTATTACTCTCTGCAGGAATGAATGGTTGTAAAACCAGAAGGACCCTAAGAAAAATCAAGCAGCAGGCTGAGAAAGGACTCAGGGACTTGTGGGCTAGAGAAACTCAGCAGACGTTAAATAAAGTTGAAGTTGGTTGTTAGGGCCCGGGGACTGACTGTGGGTAGGTAGAGGGGTCTCTAGAGCTGAGAAACTTTATAGTCATTTGCTTCTCCCCAGCTGCCATCCCCATAGAGCTTAGAGTTTCTGGAGAAGCTAGAGGTTTTATCTGGACTAGTCTCTGATGAAAATTATCATTATGACATAATGTTTTTAAGAGAAAATTATCAAGATGCCATGTTCTCAGTGATGGCCACCTCAGATGGGATGCAAGTGATTAAGTCTGGCTGGTGTATAGAAGAATTGGAGGATTGGGTGATGGATTATTTATGGTCCTAATGGCTGAATCCAACACTAGCTTGGGATGCAGCCACCACACAAACATGTTCCCCATCCAGAAATCTACCAAGGCCATCAGCCAAAATCTTTGAAAGGGAGAAGACACAAAGATAACAGTAAATTAGAAAGAAGCTTTTTTCCTTGCAGTAAGGTAAGGGGAAACTTTCAGAAAGAAACAGAGTGAAACTCAACAAGACAGAGCTTACCCCACACCCTCTCACCCCAAAAAGGAATAACCACATGCCTACCTCTTCAGAACCCAAAAGGGAAGAAAGGGAGGGGAAAAGAGAGCCCTGAGAGGAAAACCATCCCAGGCTACTCTTTATTTTAACAGCTTCATTGAGGTCTAATTGAAGTATAATACATTTCACATAAGTGCACAACCTGATGAATTTTGATACTTGCGTGCACCAGCGAAGCAGTCACCATAATCAAGACAACAAATATTTCCATCATATTCAAAATTTTCCTCGTGCTCCCTTGTCATTCTTCCTTCCTTCTACCTCCATCTTCTCCCTCCATCAGGCAACCGCTGATGTGTTCTATGTCACTACAGATTAGTTTTCTTTTTCTAGAATTTTATATGAATGACATTTTTGAGTATGAACTCTGCATCAGTAGTTTCTTCCTCTTATTATTGAGTAGCATTCCATTGTGTTGATATACCACAATTTGTTTATCCATTCATCTCTTAATGGCCATTGGGTTGTTTCCAAGTTTTGGTGACCACAAAAATGGAAATATAAGACATATAAAGCTGCTATGAACACCTGCTGGAGTGTGTAAAACAAGGCCAATCTTTGACTACACTTTGCCCAGGGCAGGGATGGTATCTTCCATCCACGACAACTGTAAAGCCTTATCTTGGCAAGGCTTTCAAGTTCTCAAGGTCTTTCACTGGCATGACCTCATTAGGTATTCAATACAACCCTGTAAGATAGGTGAGGTAGGTTTTAGGCACCATTCAGATGAGTGAGAACATGCTAATCACTTGCTAAGTCCAGGCATCATGTTAAGTGCTCTGGGGTTCAGAAGGTCTGCAAGACGGGCCCTAAAGGATCTTACATTCCAGTATTTTGTAGATGAGGAGACTGAAATTCCTGCCTGAGGACACACACTGAGAGGTGACAGGGTGGGAAGTAGAATCCAGGTCATCAAGCTCCCCATCCAGTCCCCCCTCACACACACATGCTGCTTATGGAGATCCCTTGGTTCTCAGGAGCCCCATCTGAATAGGAAGTTGACCAGGAAGTGAAAGAAGAGAGGAGCAGGAAGAAGATGAAGAGCAGGTATGCATGTCACCTTGACCCTTGGCTAGACTTTCCTCGGTGAGGAGTGAATGGTGGCTGGTGCAGGGCTTCCACTTACTGAGTTTTTTTGTAGACACAATTACTAAACCTCTTTGAGGACCTAAGTTCTGTTTCAGGAGGACTCCTTCTCTTACTGTATCCACCATATTGTGGTGGACCTTGCAGGTGGCCAACTCAGGAGTGGCCTCCCTAGTGGCTGGCTCTTGTCCCCCAGATTCCATGGTCAGCAGAGCTGAGAATAGAAGGGAAACACAGCTGAAGAAGTCTCAGGCCCTGATCTTGGCGCACTCACAGTAGGGATGGAATGTAACACTGTCACACATGAATCAGTATTTCATTCCTTTGTGTGGTCGAAGAATATTCCATCGTATGGGTATGTTGCATTTCGTTTATCTATTCATCAGTTGATGGATATTTGGGTTGTTCCCACTTACGAATAATGCTGCTATGAACATTCAAGTTTGGGTGTGCATAGGAGTGCATATGACAGAGACCATAATGAATCATAGCCCTGCAACAGGCATAGCAGGACTGACAGCTAGGGGACAGGGGAGTTTAGTGGGATCAGTCTGGGAAGACTACCCGGAGGAGGCAACGTTTGGGCTGATTTTAAAAGCCTTGTTTGGATACAGAGAGGAGAGGAGCAAGGCGAGATGGGCTGATGGGTAGGAGGTAAGAGATAAGGATAAGGTATTCCAGGCTGACCAAGAAGGATCAAACTTGCCTTACAGAAGCTTGAGTATGGATTGGACTATCAGGGAAGGGAACTAATCTTTGGTGAGCAGTTTTGTGCTTCAGGTGTGATTCCCACATGAGCCTCACAAACTCATTAACCTTATCCCAAAATGAGACAATTTATGGAAAAAGTCAAGATCTAAAGTCAAATAGTCCTAGCTCCTCTGCTTAGCATCCATGCAGTTTTAACATTTCTGAGCCTCGGTTTCCTCATATGGGGACTATCATAGTTACCATCCAAGGAATCTCTCATTTGTTCAATATATATGTACCTACTCTATGAGCTGCCATGGTACAAATCACTCAACGCATGTTTAAAAAACAGAAGCACGGACAGAAAAAAAGACCCTCTAGCACCCCACTAAAGGCTGTGTCTGGCATTCCTCTCTCCTCCAGCTCTGCCCTGCACTTTCTGGAGTTTTCAAGATCATCCTTTAGGAGGAGGCCCTCCTGAAACTCCCACCTGCCCAGGAGAAACAGGGGCTAAAACTCACAGTCTTCCAAAAGGAAGTAAATTGATTCCACTTAGCAGGAGAGCTCCTTAGGCAAACCAAAGGAAAAGCCTTGGCCACAGACCATTCAGAGACTTATCCAGGCTTGAAAAAAATGGAAAGGGGAAAGTGGCCCCCTTTTCATGGTTGAAATACAGCCTGCAGCGTTATTGCTGTGGTCCTGGCTCCTGCCA
>NW_006779070.1:866264-877363 GCF_000442215.2 Lipotes vexillifer | reverse complement strand
CTGCCTTTCCTGCTGCAGCACCACTTGGCCTGAACTGTCTACGAAGGCTCCCTGCCCACACCAGGCACTCCAGACACTGCCCTTGGACCCTAATGTGCTGGAGGTAGAGGGGCCTGAGGGCACAGCATTTCCAGTCTCTGGCTGTAATCACAGCTAATTGAAACTCTGCAGATTCAAAATTGGCTCCTGATTGAATTCAGAACTTTCGTTTAATTAATTATCATTCACCTGAAAACTGATGCTTCCCTCAGTCTAAGTGGTTAACTGTTTCCTACCTTCAGAGACTCCTGGCTTCCCCTGAGCGCTGGAACTTGGACTAAAGAGTAATCTCCTTCAAGGGAGACTCCTAATTCAAGTTTCAACGACAATGAGGCAAAATGTCAAGGAGTCAAGAAAGTGAAAAGCCAACTCATGATGGGAGAAAATATTTGCAAATCTGCTAAGGGTCTAGCATCCTAAACATATAAATAAATCCTACAACTCAAAAGGAAAATTTTTAATGTGAATAGAGATTAGTATATGTTTTCTTTCAAAAGTGTTTTTAAATTACTGTTAGCTTTATAAAAGCCTGTCATCTTGTATTTAATCTTTTGGATTTGTTTTTCACAAATATTTAAAAAGATTCATTCATATTAATGTGTTGTTGGTAATTAACATTAAAATTTAATTCAAAAGCATTTTTGTCCTGGCAAATGTTTAACAATCAATTTTCTAGAAAACAAAATATACACATTAAATAAGTTCTGGTCACCAATTCAGACTGGGGATAGGGTTCCCCCCACCCCACCCCACCAAGCAATTCTCCGACACCAGCTGGATGTCCTACCATTCAACTCAGTTTTCATAACATCTACCCAGATATAGCATCCAATTCCATACATTAAGGGCTCAGTTCCACAAGATTGCCCTCTACTTCAGATGCAATAGAAAGTTCAGGTTCTCATCTGTGCTTCTGACAAAGTGGCTATAGATTGGAGGTGCCAATGACCCTCTTCTTGAGTTACAAGTTAAGGGTTCAGTCCTATAAGACTGCCCCCCACCGACTTCAGAAGCCAACTGTAAGTCCAGATTGTTACCGGTGCTTCTGACTGAATGGCTATAAATCAGAGGTTTCCACAACCCCCGCTTAGGTTCAATTAATTTGCTCAAGTGGCCAGCAGAACTCAGAGAAACATTTTACTTACTAGATCACCAGTTTATTATAAAAGGATATAACTGAGGAACAGCCAGATGGAAGAGATGCACAGGGTGAGTTATGTGGGAAGGGCATGGAGCTTCCATGACCTCTCTGAGCATGCCACGCTTGCCAAATCTCTACGTGTTCACCAACACAAAAGCTCTCCAAATTCTGTCCTTTTGGGGTTTTACAGAAGCTTTATTACACAGGCATGATTGATTAAGCATTGACCACTGGCCAACCTCCAGACCCTCTCCCTTCCCCCGAAGTTGGGGGATAGGACTGAAAGTTCCATCCCTTTAATCACATGGTTGATTCTCCTGGCAATCAGCCCCCATCCTTAGGTGCTTTCCAAAAGTCACCTTCTTCTCTACAAAACCTGTTTTATTTCTAAGCCTTCAACTGATTGGATGAGGCCCACCCACATTACAGAGTGTAATCTGTTCTACTTAAAGTCAACTGATTGTAAATCTTAATCACATCTACAAAATAACTTCTCAGCAACAACTAGGCTAGTGTTTGATCAACAAACTGGGCTCCATAGCCTAGCCAAGCTGACACAAAAATTAACCTTCAGTCACATTCACAGGTACCAGGGGTTAGGACTTCAACATATCTTTTGGGGAGACACGATCCATGCCATAACAGGGATCCACATTAATTTTACTTTTAAACAGACAACTAGTTGTCCCTAAAATAGATATGGAAAGTTCACCATTTCCTCACTGATTTGAAATGCTTATTCCTATTCATAAACTAAATACATATATTCATCTCCTCAAGTCTGTATTCTAATAATCTATTTTTTCTTTTTTCTTTTCTTGTGACAATACTACAGTGCTTTATTTCCTATGGCTCTGTAGTATGTGGTAGTAAATCAAGTCCCTTCTCTTTTCAAAACTGTCTTGACTATTCTTCCATACTTTTTTCTTCCAGGGAAATGTGAACATCAGTTTATTTAGTTACATAAATATTTAATGTTGGAGGGCTTCTGTTTAAACATGACGCATTGATCAAATGCTTCCATTCCTCTACTTCCTAAAATTCTACAAAAATGAAAATAAAGCAGAAGAAAAGAAGTATAAACACATCTGGATAATAAAACCTGAAGGAGTCAATAGTAGACTGGAAGGTTTAGGATATTTCTGAAGATGGAAAGTAGATGAGGAAGCAGTAACTAATTTAGCCAAGCAAAGTTACATAGCAGTGACACAGCCTTGTTGCCTGGATAGGGGACTGTAAGATGGGGACAGCATTTCTCTAGAGGTGGGGTGGGGGTGTGGGAAGGAAAAGGGAGCACTGCCAGTGGAGATGTAAAGCTAAAAATGGGCTCCACATTTTCCCTCTTGTATTCCAGCCCTGGGGATACCTCAGAAGTAAACAGAAGGTATCAAAGAATCAAATTAAAGACTGTGAAGACATTTAATTTAAAGGAGAAGTATGGAAGTGACTGAAGCCACTTGGAACTGCTTAGAGATTATTTTCCTTATTGATAACAAGACACTTGTTGACAGAAGTAGATCTAGAAACTTAGATTAAAAACAGAGTGGCACTCCTGGGAATGCAATGTACAGCATTGACTACAGTCAATAATACTGTCTTACATGTTTGAAAGTTGCTAAGGCAGTAGATCTTTAAAGTTCTTATCACAGGAAAAAAAACTATAACTATATGTGGTGATGGATATTAACAAGATTTATTTTTGTAACTATTGTGTGGTGATCATTTTTGCAATAAATACATATATGGTAAAAAAAAAAAAAAAAAGACTGTGAAGAGATGTAGGGAGACAGAGGCTGACTATGACAAGATGTGAGGAAGAAAGGCAGCTCAGAACATAAAAGGCTCAGGCACCACCGTAAGGAGAGGTTCTTTGAACTCTACTCTGTGCTTCCACCTTGCTGTCCTGGGTGCATTGTGGCCCCTCTCAGGAGGGATAGAAAAACAGCAGCTCCAGTGGGCACCACAGAATAAGTGGGAGAAACGTCAAAGTGCCTGAGCCTGACTGAGGTGAGGGTTAGGAAAACTGGGTGCCTTAAGAGTTCTGTCCTTCATAACCCTCCGTACTCATAGAGCTTGCCAGTGACAAATCAGGGAGACACATCCTAAGAAAACAGGAGTGCTCAGGGATCTGCCCTACTGCCAAGTAGGGTCCCCGGTGAGAGGTTAGCAAAGTGGGGAGGGCAAGCCCAGTTTGTGTGTGCCTCTCCTTGCCCCCCTCCTTTCTTAACCCAACAAGAGCAGCTTGTGCTGAGACCTAGGTCTCAGTCTTTTCTTCAGTAACAATTCAAGCCAAGATAGCTAATACCCCCAGGGGAAGATGAACTCACAGGCAAAAACTATCAGATACCTGAGAAGCAGCACCACCATAAAAAAGAGACAACAAACTGTACAACCAATACCAGGTTAATTAGAACTAATGGAATAAATATATTAATAATTTAAAATAAGCATAATAAATAAAGAAAAGGAAGGATGATGGTAAGATGAAGCAAAAAAAGTAGTTATGAAAAAGGATCAAATAGAAAATGTGAAAATTTTAATAAATGAAATAAAGAAATCAATAAACGATATAAATAATAAAAATGAATTATATTGGGACAGAGATAGGTGAGCTGAGCGATCAGGATGTTGGGTTCTCCCAGAAGACATTGAGAGGAATAAAGAGCTGGAAGATATAACAGAATTTGAAGCTAATAAAAATAAAAATAAGCTAAGAAAAATACAGGTGTCACCATCTGTACAACAGGAAGCCTTGAAGGAAAGGAAAAAATGAAAAAAGGAAAATATTGAAGAAAAAAAACCAAGGGTTTTCCAAGATTAAAAAAAGATGAAAGACCTCAGACTAAAAGGGCTCATGGAGTCCCTAATAAGATAGAATTAATGAGAAAAAATAAACATAAATATGATTTTTAATAAGTTAAATATAACCAATAAAAAGCACAAAAATAGAATTCAGACTTTTCAAACCAATAGAAGAAAATTCTATCCAATGAAAGACAAGAAAATGAAAAAGCAAAGAGAATAAAGTAAAATATGGTAAGCATAAATTAGAAATAAGATAACTGAAATGAATACTAATATAAAATTACATTACTTGTGTTATGGATTGAATTGTGTCCCCCCAAAAAAGGTATATCAAAGTTCTAAATCCCAGTGCCTCTCTCAATGTAAGCTTATTTGGAAATAGGGTTATTGCAGATGTAATTAGCTAAATTAAGATGAGGTCATACTGAAGTAGGGTGGGGCCCTAATCCAATAAAACTGGTGTCCTTATAAGAAGACAGCCATGGGAACACAGAGACACATGGGGAGAATGCCACATAACAACAAAGGCAGAGACTGGAGTTATCAGCTACAAGCCAAGCAATGCCAAATGTTCCCAGTAAACCACCAGAAGCTAGGAAGAGACTAGGAAGGATTTTCCCATAGGTTTCAGAGGGATCATGGCCCTGCTGACACCTTGATTTTGGGCCTCTAGCCACCAGAACTGTGAGACAACACATTTCTGTGGTTTCCAGCCACCCAGTTTGTGGTACTTTGTTATGGGAGTCTTAGGAAACTAACACAATTTGCAATGAATTAAACTCACTAATCAAAAGACAGACACTCACAGACTGGATTTTTTTTTTAAAACAATATTCTGAAAGGAATATTCATAAAACAAAAGGGGATAGGAAAGTTGCAAATAAAAGGACAGAAATGTATATGAGGCAATTTTGAACCATATAAAACTGGGGAGCAAATTTAATATCAAAACAAATTGAATTCAAGGCAAAAAAATCATAAAGGGGGATGCTTTTAAAGAAAACAAAATCAGAAAGGTATAACAATTTTTGTGGACTTACATGCCCTTAAAACCATAGCTTCAAGATGTAAAATGCAACAACATAACTACAGAGAAAAACACATAGGAATTGTAATTAGAAACTTTTTTGTAACCATCTGAGAAACTGATAGAACAAGCAGAAAATTAATAAGCAATCATAGAGAATATTTAAATGAAATGATCCATAAATTTGAAATAGTAACTATATGGGAAGTGGGAAGAACTTTACAACATCAACCAACAAGTGAAGAAAGCACGTTTCTTGAGCACACATGAAACATTTAAACAATTCACGATTTACCAGATCACAAAGAGAGAGAGCCTCAACACTGTCCCCAAAATCAACATTATACATGTTAATTATCTTAACACAATGGATTAAAATAATAAATTATTAATAAAATCACTTTAAATCCTTGTACATCTAGAAAGCAAATGGCATAACACTAAATAATCCTCGGGTTAATGAGGAAATATAGAGGAAATGATTAAATACTTGGAATATGAATGATAATGAGAAAAGGGCATGCCAGAATTTAAGAGATATAGCTAGAGCAGCCTTAAGGATAAAATTTATAGTTCTACTACCATATGACCCAGCAATCCCACTACTGGGTATATACCCTGAGAAAACCATAATTCAAAAAGAGTCATGTACCACAATTTCATTGCAGTACTATTTACAATAGCCAGGACATCGAAGCAACCTAAGTGTCCATCAACAGATGAATAGATAAAGAAGATGTGGCACATATGTACAATGGAATATTACTCAGCCATAAAAAGAAACTAAATTGAGTTATTTGTAGTGAGGTGGATGGACCTAGAGTCTGTCATACAGAGTGAAGTAAGTCAGAAGGAGAAAAACAAATACCATACGCTAACACATATATATGGGATCTAAAAAAAAAATGGTTCTGAAGAACCTAGGGGCAAGACAGGAATAAAGACGTAGATGTAGAAAATGGACTTGAGGATGCGGGGAGGGGGAAGGGTAAGCTGGGCCAAAGTGAGAGAGTGGCATTGACATATATACACTACCAAATGTAAAATAGATAGCTAGTGGGAAGCAGCCGCATAGCACAGGGAGATCAGCTCCGTGCTTTGTGACCACCTTAGAAGGATGGGATAGGGAGAATGGGAGGGAGACACAAGAGGGAGGGGATATGGGGGTATATGTATATGTATAGCTGATTCACTTTGCTATACAGCAGAAACTAAGACAACATTGTTAAGCAATTATACTCCAATAAAGATGTTTTAAAAAAGAATAATATTAATAGTTCTGAACACATTTATCAGAAAAAAATAAGAATTGAAAACAAATGAGCTAAGGTTTTAACTCAAGAGTTTAGAGAATGAATGATAGACCAAATACAAAGAAACAATCAGAAAGAAAAAAATAAGGGCAGAATTCAATAAACAAGTGGACTACAGCAACAGCAACTATAAAATAGATAAGAATAACCAAACCAAAAGCTGGGCCTTCCAAAAGATTCCTAGATGTACTAACCTGCATCAAAAGCTCATCAAGGGGACCTATCTATGACACAAAAACAGACTCACAGACATAGAGAACAGATTTGTGGTTGCCAAGGGGGAGGGGGAGTGAGGGAGAGATGGACTGGGAATTTGGGATTAGCAGATGAAAACTATTATATGTAGAATGGATAAACAACAAGGTCCTATTGTATAGCATGGGGAACTATATTCAATATTCTGTGATAAACCATAATGGAAAAGAATATGAAAAAGTATGCGTGTGTATATATATATATATATATATATATATATATATATATATATATATAAAATGGAATCACTTTGCTGCAGAGCAGCAATTAACACAACATTGCAAATCAATTATACTTCAATAAAATAAAAATTTTTAAAAAGCTTATCAAGGGTAAAAAAAGACACAGATATACAAAATTCCGAATTTAAAAAAAAGAAAATACTTATAGACACAAAGAGCTTAGCCATGAAAGAATATTATTAATAGCTATTCACTAATAAAATAAAAATCAAGATAAAATATATAAAACTTTTATTGAAATTTTAAAATACATATAAAAATATAAAACTGACCCAATAAAAATTAGGAAATTTGAACAAATTAATAACAAATAAAGATATTTAAAAGATTAACAACAACAAAAAAGGATACACAGCACTATCTGTAAGGGGGAAAAAAGGCCTTAGGCCAGGTGATTTTACAGATGATATTTCAAAAAACAAGTACTTGTGTCTGGAACAGTTTGCTTCATAAAGTAGAAAAAGAGTGAAAGCCACCCAACTCATTCTGTTAGATTAGCATTGGTTTAATTCCCAATCCCTAAAAAGAATAGGAGAAGAAAATAAAAGAATAGCTATTTTTCACTTATAAATCCCAAAATATTAAATAAAATATAAAAAAAGATCATGATTAAGTAAGGTTTATTCCAGTAATATAAAAATCATTTAACAAGAGAAATCATTGAATATAATTTACACATCAGACCAAAGAAGAAAAATCAAATGATATTTCGATAGATAGAGAAAAAGATTTAATAAAAATTACACATATATATTTAAGATTAAATACCCTCAGAACAAAATAGGAACAAAAGGGAACTCCTTTACTTTAATAAAGGATCTAAACCCAAAATATACAGCAAACATCATACTCAGTGGAGAAGATCAGACATTAGACAGAGTGTTTACTATCACCTTTTGTGGGCATCCTAGCCAATGCTATGTAAGACTTTCAATAATCATTATAACGGCAACAACAAGAGTTTGTAAGAATTGAATGGGAAGTGATAAAATTGCTCTTATTTGCAAACTGTATGCTCATCTTTGAGGAATGCCAAAGAAAAACTGTTAGATCTGATAAGAGTTAAGTATGGGGGCTGGATACAAAATCAATCTACAAAAATCAGTAGCATTTCTTTTGACCTGTAGTAACTATCTAGAAAACAGAAAATAAGATATTATTCACGATAGCAACAACATCTCTAACATACCTAGGAATAAGCCAATAAAGAATGTGCGTACTTCTAAGGGCATAAATTTCAAACTATTAAATTTTTTAAAGCTTGTTTAAAAGATACAAAGAAGATGAATAAATGGAGAGCTCTACTTTTCCCAAATTAATCTATAAAATCAATGCAATCTAATTAAAATGTCAGCTGAATTTTTTGAGAAATTAAAGTCAATTTAAAAATACAGTATACCACATCACTGGTTATTAGGGAAAAGCAAATCAAAACCACAATGAGATGTCACTTCACACCCATTAGGATGGCTATCACAAAAAAAAAAAAAAAAAAGGAAAACAGTGTTGGCTAGGATATGGAGAAAATAGAACCCTGTGCATTGCTGGTGGAAATGTAAAATGGTGCAGCTGCTGTAGAAAACATTTTGGCATTTCCTCTAAAGTTAAACATAGGATTATCATATGATCCAACAATTGCACTTCTAGATATATACCCAAGAGTACTGAAAGTAGGACTTTAATGGATGTTCGTATACCTATATTCATAACAGAATTATTCCCAATAGCTAAATGGTGTTAGAATTTTCAGATATCACTATTTATTGGGAAAGAGAAAACACTTTGGCCAACAAAAACCTTTTCCATTATTCCTCAAATCAACAATAGCTAGCATTGCAGCTTAAAACAAATGTCTCCAGAAGATATGTTCTCATTTCACTGAAAGCAGTGATTACCACAATGGGATGTGCCAGAAGACCTACGTGGTACAACAGAAGAATATGAGAACTTCTAATCCATTAGCACTATCTCAGTCTATAAATTTCCTATTTTCTATATAAGCTTTATAACAGGTACATATATAATTATCAATGTACACGTATAAACTTTATGAATAAATACACAAGCAAAGCAAGTGTATGCTTAAAAATGTTTTACTAATAGGGAAGCACAGTGAAAATTTTGGAGACCCTAATGTAACACGCAGTCCAGTGTGTTATGCTTAAAACCATTCTTGGTAGTGACAGTCTTAGCAAGTACCTGAAACATCAGGGTCTGTGTCCCCAGACCAAAGTCCAGCTCAGTTAACTCTAGGTCATTTCATCCCAGTCCCATAGACAGGGGAAATTCTGGTAGAACAATGAAGGGAAATGAGGGAGTCAGAAATAGAGACTGGAGGGAAAATTGGCTCTTCCAGGTCACTAGCTCATTCATGGGCAACATCCCAGGATCTAAAAATAGAAGAAACATCTGCAGTTGCCTCCTGGAGCTGGGGCTTGGATGAGCCCAAGGACAAGCCCTCACAGACTGGTAGCCATGAAGGCAGCACTGGCCTCCTCAGGTGACCTCAGCAAATAATGGCCAGGAGCCAAAGCAGATATGTTTCCAAAGCCAGGGTCCTCACGGTAAAACAAGAAAACCAGGAATAAACAGGGACTGTAGTTCTTTAACAGAGAGCTGGCTCTTGCTTCTGAGTTCAGAGACTGGCTGCAGTGTGGGGAAAGGAAAGGAGTAGGATGGAAGAGGAGCTCAGAAATCAGAGGGGGTATTCTCTGGTTATTCTCAAGGAAGGTTTCTCATCTGTTCTCCAGGATGACTTCTGGACTAGGTGTTGGCTCAACATTATTTTTGTTTCTTTTCTATGAATTTTCCTTTGGGCTTTCTGAGCCTGGCACATTGGTATTCAAAAACACTACAGGAGAAAAGAATTCCCTGGCGGTCCAGTGGTTAGGACTCAGCACTTTCACTGCCAAGGCCCGGGTTTGATCCCTGGTAGGAGAACTAAGGTCCCAGGAGCTGTATGACATGGCCAAAAAAAAAAAAAAAAAAAACTACTACAGGAGAGAAAAGAAGAAGAGTTCGTAAATGCAAGCACTTGCTCTAGACTCTGAGGAGAATTTGATTTCTGACCAGTTTCTCAACCTGGAGATCATTATTCAGGAAAAAAGGGAAGGGCCTTGATGACTCCTGTAAGCATCTCTGGGTCTCTGCCTTGTGAAAATCCAGAAGGAAAGAAGGGGAAATAAATCACAACCCTCCTTCTCCCCCTTCTTGGAAGAAAGGGAAGAAGTAAGTGAGAAGATAGAAAAAGTGGAGGAAAAGGAGAAGAGCTCTTGTTCACACTGAAGAAAAGGGACAAAATTCAGGGAAGATACCCACAGAGGAGCAGTTGCTCATAAACAGGCTTCCTCTTCCTCCCTTCCTCCCCTCATTCCCCATCTCCCAAACCAAGTCCAATTCCTTCATTTCATCTGGATCTGCCCTCCAATTTCATCTTGCCCATTTCCCAAAGGAATTTTTTAAATAGGTGTTACATAAACAGGGGTTAGTTGGTAACCATTTGGATGAACCATGTATCTTTTCTCATGCTCTCTGTCCCTTTACTCTCCAAGAAAAGGGATGAAATATGTCTGGTCAAGATGGGCAAGGAGTTCATGCTTGATAAATTCCACTACTTCAAACATGTAGCAATGAAGTAAAAAGTGAAAACAAACAAATAAACAACAACAAAACCCAAACATATAACTAGGCTCAAGTATGAGATATGCATCTCTATGGATCAGAAATAAGACACAAACATCAAAAGTTAAGCCCAGATGGAGCTGTGAGCTTGCTGTGCTCTGGGCCAAGAGCAGGGAATGGAGGCTAGGAGTTCAACTCCTGGGATAAAGGAGTTTAACATATTTCACACAAAGCAGAGGACTGGATCTAGGAGTTTTTACTACCCCACTCCTCTCCCAGATGAGAAAAGGAAGCAAAAAACTATAGGTGAAAAATGTTGTCCAAGGGTACATCTCTTTGTAAGCTACAACCTCATACAAGGTCCTGGGATCTGTGACAACCCACTATCTCCTGGGGGAGAACTCTGAGTAGCTTTTATAAGACCTAGTTTTGAAATAGAGACCAAGTAAACTGGGAGGAGGTAAATGCAAATCACTAACCAAGAAGGGGTGAAGAAGAAGGGAAAGAAAGTGAAAGAGATTAAAACTTTCACTCAGATATCTTGTTCACAGAAAACCTGTAGATCTTTTGATGAATTTATGAATAGGTATCTTACAGCTTCTTTGGTATTGTGAATGAGACTTTTTTCTAATTACATTTCTGATTGGTCATTGTTT
>NW_006779070.1:815281-866254 GCF_000442215.2 Lipotes vexillifer | reverse complement strand
CAGGAATGCTATTGACTTTGTATACTGATTCAGTATCCAGCAACCATGCTAAAATTTGTATTAGCTCTAATAATTTGTAGATTCTCTTCAAATTTTGGTGTAGACAGTCATATCATCTAGAAATAAAGAGAGCTTTATATATTATTTCCTTTACCCCTTATTTCTTTTTCCTGTTTTATTGCATTGGCTATAAAATCAACCATAGTTCTCCTTTTGTCTTATTCCTGTCTTAATGGGAATACTTCTACAATCTCATGATTAAATATGATTTTTGAGATAGGTCTTTTAGAAGTATCCTTGATCGGGGTAAGAAGACACCTATCCCTTCTCTAATAATTACCTACTAAGAGTGGGTTTTTTTAAATCTTGAAAGAGTGCTGGATTTTAACAAATGCTTTTATTGCATCTATTTGAATGGTCAAATTTTTCCTTTATTCTATTAAAATGAGTGAATATAACAAAAAAAGAAATAGACACACAGACATAGAGAACAAACATGTGGTTATCAATGGGGAGATGGAAGGCAGAAGGGGCATGGGTGGAAGGGGTAAGGCATTAAGAGGTACAAACTACTATGTATAAAATAATAAGCTATAAGGACATACAGTACAACACAGGGAACATAGCCAATATTTTATAATAGCTAGAAATGGAATATAAATTTTAAAAATTGTGAATCACTATGTTGTACATGTGAAACTTACATAATATTGTATATCAACTATACCTCAAAAAATAAAATAAAATAAAAATTTAAAGATCCTATATATACCACTACTAAATAAAAACAACAAGAGTAAAAAAAAAATAAAATAAAATAAAACGTTTAGTAAAACTGAATGGTACTGGCACAAAAACTGACACATAGATCAATGAAAAAAAATACAGAGCCCAGAAATATACCTACAGCCTATGGCCAATTAATCTCTGACAAACAGGGCAAGAATATACAATGGAGAAAATACAATCTCTTCAATAAGTGGTGTGGGAAAACTGGAAAGCTACATGTAAAACATTACCTCACACCACATACAAAAATAAACTCAAAATGGATTAAAGACCTAAATGTAAGACCAGAAACCATAAAACTCTTAGAAGAGAACATAGGCAGAACACTCTTTGACATAAATCATAGCAACGTTTTTTGAGATCTATCTCCTCAGGCAAAAGACATAAAAGCAAAAATAAACAAATGGGACCTAATTAAACTTAAAAGCTTTTGAAAAGCAAAGGAAACCACTAAGAAAATAAAGACAACCTACAGGGGCCTGGGCAGGACCCGTATTGTGCCTGGTGGATTATTAACAGGAATGATATGAATGTTATTCAGAGTGCTGCAAGGGGAAAGGCCATGTGAAGACACAGCAAGGAGGCCACCGTTTGCAAGCTGAGAAGAGAACTCTCGCCAAAGCCAACCCTGCTGGCACCTTGGGCATGATTCTGGCCTCCAGAACTCCATGTGGTTGACAGGGTCTTGGTGCTCCAGCTGGGTGTCAGCCCTGTGCCTTTGAGATGGGAGAGCCGAGTTCAGGAAATTGGTCCATCAGAGACCTCCGGGCTCCATGTAATACTGAACGGCGAAAGCTCTCCCAGAGCTCTCCATCTCAATGTTAAGACCCAGCTCCACTCAATGAACAGCAAGCTACAGTGCTGGGCACCCTATGCCAAACAACTAGCAAGACAGGAACACAACCCAATCATCAGCAGAGAGGCTGCCGAAAATCATAAAGTCACAGACACCCCAAAACACAGCACCTGATGCAGTCCTGCCCACCAGAAAGACAAGATCCAGTCTCATCCGCCAGAACACAGGCAACAGTCCCCTCTACCAGGAGGCCTACACAACCCACTTAGCCAACCTTAGCCACGGGGGGGCAGACACCAAAAACAAGAGGAGCTACAAACTTGCAGCCTGTGAAAAGGAGACCCCAAGCACAGTAAATTAAGCAAAATGAGAAGACAGAGAAACACACAGCAGATGAAGGAGCAAGGGAAAAACCCACCAGACCAAACAAATGAAGAGGAAATAAGCAGTCTACCCGAAATAGAATTCAGAGTAATGATAGTAAAGATGATCCAAAATCTTGGAAAGAGAATGGAGAAAATAAAAGAAACGTTTAACAAGGACCTAGAAGAACTAACGAGCAAACAAACAATGATGAACAACACAATAAATGAAATTAAAAATTCTCTAGAAGGATTCAATAGCAGAATAACTAAGGCAGAAGAATGGATAAGTGACCTGGAAGATAAAACAGTGGAAATAGCTATCACAGAGCAGAATAAAGAAAAAAGAATGAAAAGAATTGAGGACAGTCTCAGAGACCTCTGGGACAACCTTAAACGCACCAACATTCGAATAATAAGGGTCCCAGAAGAAGAAGAGAAAAAGAAAGTGACTGAGAAAATATTTGAAGAGATTATAGTTGAAAACTTCCCTAATATGGGAAAGGAAATAGTCAATCAAGTCCAGGAAGCTCAAAGAGTCCCATACAGGATAAATCCAAGGAGAAACACGTCAAGACACCTATTTATCACACTATCAAAAATTAAATGCAAACAAAAAACTTTAAAAGCAGCAAGGGAAAAACAACAAATAATATACCAGGGAATCCCCATAAAGTTAACAGCTGATCTTTCAGCAGAAACTCTGCAAGCCAAAAGGGACTGGCAGGACATATTTAAAGTGATGAAAGGGAAAAACCTACAACCAAGATTACTATACCTAGCAAGGATGTCATTCAGATTCAATGGAGAAATTAAAACCTTTACAGACAAGCAAAAGCTAAGAGAATTCAGCACCACCAAACCAGCTTTACAACAAATGCTAAAGGAACATTTAGGCAGGAAACACAAGAGGAGGAACAGACCTACAATAACAAACCCAAAACAATTAAGAAAATAGTAGTAGGAACATACATATCAATAATTACCTTAAATGTAAATGGATTAAATGCTCCAACCAAAAGACACAGACTGCCTGAATGGATACAAAAACAAGACCTGTATATATCCTGTCTATAAGAGACTCACTTCAGACCTAGGGACACATACAGATTGAGAGTGCGAGGTTGGAAAAAGATATTCCATCCAAATGGAAATCAAAAGAAAGCTGGAGTAGCAATTCTCGTATTAGACAAAATAGAATTTAAAATAAAGACTATCACAAGAGACAAAGAAGGACACTACATAATGATCAAAGAATCAATCCAAGAAGAAGATATAACAATTGTAAATATTTATGCACCCAACATAGGAGCACCTCAATACATAAGGCAAATGCTAACAGCCATAAAGGGGAAATTGACAGTAACACAGTCGTAGCAAGGGGGTTTAACACCCCACTTTCACCAATGGACAGATCATCCAAAATGAAAATAAATAAACACAAGCTTTAAATGATACATTGTACATTAAACAAGATGGACTTAATTGATATTATAGGTCATTCCATCCAAAAACAAGTATCTTTGCCGACCACAAAGCTATGAGACCAGATATCAATTAAATGAAAATATCTGTAAAAAATACAAACACATGAAGGCTAAACTATACACTACTAAATAACCAAGAGATTGCTGAAGAAATCAAAGAGGAAATCAAAAAATACCTAGAAACAAATGACAATGAAAACACGATGACTCAAAACTGCAAAAGCAGTTCTAAGAGGGAAGTTTATAGCAATACAATCCTACCTCAAGAAACAAGAAACATCTCAAATAAACAACCTAACCTTACACCTAAAGCAATTAGAGAAAGAAGAACAAAAAAAAGTTAGCACAAGGAAAGAAATCATAAAGATCAGATCAGAAATAAATGAAAACAAAATGAAGGAAACAATAGCAAAGATCAATAAAACTAAAAGCTGATTCTTTGAGAAGACAGACAAAATTGATAAGCCATTAGCCAGATGCATCAAGAAAAAAAGGGAGAAGACTCAAATCAATAGAATTAGAAATGAAAAAGGAGGACTAACAACTGACACTGCAGAAATACAAAGGATCATGAGATATTACTACAAACAACTATATGCCAATAAAATGGATGACATGGAAGAAATGGACAGATTCTTAGAAAAGCACAACCTTCCGAAACTGAAAGAGGAAGAAATAGAAAATATAAACAGACAAATCACAAGGACTGAAATTGAAACTGTGATCAAAAATCTTCCAACAAACAAAAGCCCAGGACCAGATGGCTTCACAGGCGAATTCTACCAAACATTTAGAGAAGAGCTAACACCTATCCTTCTCAAAATCTTTCAAAATATAGAAGAGAGAGGAACACTCCCAAACTCATTCTACAAGGCCACCACCACTCTGATACCAAAACCAGGCAAAGATGCCACAAAGAAAGAAAACTACAGGCTAATATCACTGATGAACATAGGTGCAAAAATCTTCAACAAAATACTAGCAAACAGAATCCGACAGCACATTAAAAGGATCATACACCATGATCAAGTGGGGTTTATCCCAGGAAGGCAAGGATTCTTCTATATATGCAAATCAATCAGTGTGACAAAACATATTAACAAACTGAAGAAGAAAAACCATATGATCATCTCAATAGATGCAGAAAACTACTAGAGCTAATCAATGAATTTGGTAGATTAGCAGGATACAAAATTAATGCACAGAAATCTTTTGCATTCCTATACACTAATGATGCAATATCTGAAAGAGAAATTAAGGAAACACTCCCATTTACCATTGCAACAAAAAGAATAAAATACCTAGGAATAAACCTACCTAAGGAGACAAAAGATCTGTATGCAGAAAACTATAAGACACTGATGAAAGAAATTAAAGATGATACAAAAAGATGGAGAGATATATCATGCCCTTGGATTGGAAGAATCAACATCGTGAAAATGACTCTACTACCCAATGCAATCTACAGATTCAATGCAATCCCTATCAAACTACCAACGGCATTTTTCACAGAACTATAACAAAAAATTGCACAATTTATATGGAAACACAAAAGACCCTGAATAGCCAAAGCAGTCTTGACGGAACAAAACAGAGCTGGAGGAATCAGATTCCCTGACTTCAGACCATACTACAAAGCTACAGTAATCAAGACAGCATGGTATTGGCACAAAAGCAGAAATATAGATCAATGGAACACGGTAGAAAGCTCAGAGGTAAACCCACGTACATATGGTCACCTTATTTTTGATAAAGGAGGCAAGACTATACAATGGAGAAAAGACAGCCTCTTCAATAAGTGGTGCTGGGAAAACTGGACAGATACATATAAAAGAGTGAAATTAGAACACTCCCTAGCACCATACACAAAAATAAACTCAAAATGGATTAAAGACCTAAATGTAAGGCCAGACACTATCAAACTCTTAGAGGAAAACGTAGGCAATACACTCTATGACATAAATCACAGTAAGATCCTTTTTGACCCACCTCCTAGAGAAATGGAAATAAAAACAAAAATAAACAAATGGGACCTAATGAAACTTAAAAGCTTTTGCACAGCAAAGGAAAACATAAACAAAATGAAAAGACAACCCTCAGAATGGGAGAAAATATTTGCAAATGAAGCAACTGACAAAGGATTATTCTCCAAAATTTACAAGGAGCTCATGCAGCTCAATATCAAAAACACAAACAACCCAATCCAAAAATGGGCAGAAGACCTAAATAGACATTTCTCCAGAGGAGATATACAAATTGCCAACAAACACATGAAAGAATGCTTAGCATCATTAATCATTAGAGAAATGCAGATCAAAACTACAATGAGGTATCACCTCACACCAATCAAAATGGCCATCATCAAAATATCTAGAAACAATAAATGCTGGAGAGGGTGTGGAGAAAAGGGAACTCTCTTGCACTGTTGGTGGGAATGTAAATTGATACAGCCACTATGGAGAACAGTATGGAGGTTCCTTAAAAAACTAAAAATAGAACTACCATACGACCCAGCAATCCCACTACTGGACTTATACCCTGAGAAAACCATAATTCAAAAGAGTCATGTACCACAATGATCATTGCAGCTCTATTTACAGTAGCCAGGACATGGAAGCAACCTAAGTGTCCATCGACAGATGAATGGATAAAGAAGATGTGGCACATATATACAATGGAATATTACTTAGCCATAAAAAGAAAAGAAATTGAGTTATTTGTAGTGAGGTGGATGGAGTTAGAGTCTGTCATACAGAGTGAAGTAAGTCAGAAAGAGAAAAACGAATACTGTATGCTAGCACATATATATTGGATATAAAAAAAAATATTATGAAGAACCGAGGGGCAGGACAGGAATAAAGACACTGACCTATTGGAGAATGGACTTGAGGACACTGGGAGGGGGAAGGTTAAGCTGGGACAAAGTGAGAGAGTGGCATGGACATATATACACTACCAAATGTAAAATCGATAGCTAGTGGGAAGTAGCCACATAGCACAGGGAGATCAGCTCGGTGCTTTGTGACCACCTGGAAGGGTGAGATAGGGAGGGTGGAAGGGAGGGAGACGCAAGAGGGAAGAGATATGGGGATATATGTATATGTATAGCTGATTCACTTTGTTATAAAGCAGGAGCTAACGCACAATTGTAAAGCAATTATATTCCAATGTTAAAAAAAGAAAAACTAAGTGAAGTGCAGATAGGCAACCTACCCAATAAAGAGTTCAAGATAACATTTGTAAAGATGCTAAAAGAACTTGAGAGAATATAAGATAGATAGGATGAACACAGAGAGAAGTTTAACAAAGTGTTAGAAGATGTAAAGAAGAACTAAGCAGAGCTGAAGAATACAATAACTGAAATTTTAAAAATACACCAGAAGGAATCAATGGTAGATTCAATGATACACAGAAATGTATCAGTGAGCTGGAAGACAGAGTAGTGGGAATCACTGAAGCTGAACAGAAAAAAGAAAAATATATAAAAAGACTTGAGAACAGTTTAAGAGACCTCTGGAACAACATCAAGCATACTAATATTTGCAATATAGGATCCCAGAAGAAGAGAGAGAGAAAGGGGCAGAGAACATATTTGAAGACATAACAGCTGAAAACTTTCTTAACCTGGGAAAGGAAACAGACATCTACGTTCAAGAAGCACAGAGAGTCCCATACAGGATCAACTCAAAGGGGATCACACCATCAACAAAACAAAAAGGCAGCCTACTTAATGGGAGAAGATATTTGCAAATGATATGCCAGATAAGGGGTTAGTATTCAAAATGTATAAACAGCCCTTACAAGTCAATATCAAAAAATACAAACAAACTGATCAAAGAATGGGCAAGAGACCTAAATAGATATTTTTCCAAAGAAGACATACAGATGGCCAACAGGCACATGACAAGGTGCTCAACATCACTAATCATCCAGGGAATTCAAATCAAAACCACAATGAGATATCACCTCACACCTCTAAGAGCGGCTATTAACAAAAATATAACAAATAGCAAATGTTGTCAAGGATATGGAGAAAAGAACCTTCATAAACTGTTGATGGGAATGTTAATTGGTGCAGTCACTATGGAAAACAGTACGGAGGTTCCTCAAAAAATTAAAAAGAGAACTACTGTGTGACCCAGCCATCCCACTTCTGGATAGATATCCAAAGGAAATGCAAACAGGATATCGAAGAGATATCTGCAATCCCATGTTCACTGCAGTATTATTTATAATAGCCAAGATATGGAAGCAACTCAAGTGACCATCAATAGATGAATGGGTAAAGAAGATGTGATATATATATAATGGAATTTTACTCAGCCATAAAAAAGAATGAAATTCTGCCATTTGCAGCAACATGGATGGACCTAGAGGGCATAATGCTAAGTGAAATAAGTCAGACAGAGAAAGACAAATACTTTATAATTGCACTTTTATGTGGAATCTAAACAATAAAACTAATGAACAAACATAAGAAAACAGAAATAGTTATAGATACAAAGAACAAACTGATGGTTGCCATAAGAGAGAAGAGTGGGGAGAGGAAAGAAATAGGGGAGGGAGATTAACAGGTACAAACTTCCACTTGCAAAATAAATGAGTTACAGGTATGAAATGTACAGCATTGGGAGTATAGTCAATACTTCAGTAATATCTTTGTATGGCGACATATTGTAACTAGAATTACTGTGATGATCATTTTGAAATATGTAGAAAAACATCACTATGTTGTGTAACAGGAACTAACATAGTGTTGTAGCTCAGTTATACTCAAGAACAAACAAACATACAAACAAACTCACAGGAAAAGAGGTCATGTTTGTGGTTACCAGAGGCGGGGGTAAAGAGGAGGGGAAATTGGACGAAGGAAGTCAAAATTTCCTATAAACTTCCAGTTAAAAAATAAAGAAGTGCCAGTGATGTAATATACAGCATGATAAATATAATTAACCCTGCTGTATGTTATATATGAAAGTTAAGAGAATAAATCCTGAGTTCTCATCACACAAAAAATTTCCTATTTCTTCAATTTTGTATCTATATGAGATGATGAACGTTCACTAAACTACTGTGATAATCATCTCATGATGTATGTGAGTCAAATCATCATGCTGTACACCTGAAACTTACACAGTGCTGTATGTCAATTGTATCCCAATAAAACTGGCATTTTAAAAATTGAGGAGAGAGAGGTCAAACTCATAACGCTGATTGCTTTAGAGGTGAGGAGTGAGGGAAGAGGAACTGGGTTTGAAAGAGACGTTAACCTTTTTAGTAATGTTCTTTTGGGAGGGGTTTAGTAAGGAAAATATAATTTCGTGTTACTTAAAAAAATCAAAAATGAAAATTTTAATTGGACAAGTGGGTTACAAAACCCAAGGGGTGAGCCTATGGAGTCTTGCATAAAAAGCCATAAACTTGTTACATGTGTTCCCAGAAACAGGACTCTAGGACTGTGTTCAGAGACACAGCCATCAGTCAAATACAGTATACGAAAGTTTGTGACTCAGGCTGAAAGAGGCAAAGCCAAGAGGTTCTGGATGCTTCAATCGAACTCTGTCCTAGAACTCAAAACAGAATCCTATAACTGGGGATGGGAGAAGTTGACTCAGCTACCCAAGACCAGAAGGACCAAGCAACATTCTGTTCAGGGACATGATGGCTTTGATTTTTTAAATCTAGGGCCATATCAGAACATTTTTTGCATGCTAGGCATATTATTGTTTCGTTGTCATCAAAGGTGAGCTGAGAATAATAACCTCACTTGTTCATTGTGAATTCTGTGCCAGAGACTTTCATTTAAATTTCACAACAATCATTTGACCCAATATTGTTCATCGTTCTTCGTTTTTCGTGGAGAAGCCCGAGACACAGAGGGTTCAGTGACTCAAGGTTTCAGAGCCAATACATGACAGTGCCAGGATTTATGCCCAAGTCTCACTAATTCCAGAGCACTTATTTTATACATGATGCTATGCTGTGTCTCTATTAGCCCGCACATATGTACTAAAATGCAATATGACTCAAAAGAGAGTCAAGAACATTCATAACTGTATTTTTTTTTTTTTTTTGTCAATGAGCTTTCATAATGCCGTTCCCTGTTCCACTTTGGTGACTTGCTACTTAGTGTTTTCCTCAGACCAGCAACATGGGCATGACCTAAAAGCTTGTGAAAACTGTAGAACCTCAGGCCCTACTAAGTCAGAATCTACACTTTAACAAGATACCCAGGTAATTCTTATGCACGTGAAATTTAGAGGAGAGCTTCAGTGGATTGAAACATGAACAGTTCACAATGGCATAATTGATTATATTAAATTTTAAATAAATAAAATTTTAAGTTATTGATCTAAGCCTCTTAGCATCAACATTGCACCTTATTTTTCCTGTTCATGAGTTTTGTATTACTTAATTAAAAGTTTTTTTAAAGTTTGTCAAAAACCTTTAGGTAGACCTCATCTGGACCGATGGGCTGTCAACTAGACAAAAAATCTAGGTTTCCGACCTCCTCTTTGAGCTTTCAGGGAATTCAATCTTCTAATTAAGACTTAGAAAGTGAAATCTTCCCACCTTAGCTCCCACGACTTCATGATTCTATGATGTCCAACCCTCCCAACCCACCCCAGAGGTGAACTTGTTTGCCCAGTTTTTGAAGCTGCAGGCCTCACCCAATTTGTGTGTTCCTTGTCATGTCCCAGACCCCTTGCTGTAGATCAGTCAGGTGACAGAGTTCTGGCCAACAGGATATAGGAGAAAGTGATGTGTGCCACTTCCAGACCCAGCCCCCAGCAAGCACCACACCAAATGTGCCACCTGAAAGGCTGGCAGAACCACAAAATAGAAGGAGCTTGGCTAGGTCCCTGAGTCACCACCTGGAGGGGAGCTGCACAGTAGCATAGCCCAACCCCATCGACAGAGACTTTTATGCTGCCAAGCCTCTGAGATTGGAGGATTGTAGTTACAGTGGCTAGTACTAGTTTCAGTGGCTAGATAGCTCTGACTAACATACAGTCCAAGCTAGCATCCAGCCCAAGAAGCCAGAAAAGGTGAGATTCTCTGAGCATTTGAGACAAGTGTAAGGGAATATCATTGCTTGTATATTACTCAGGGTCACTCCATGGACAGAATGGCCTTCTGCCAGCAAATATTTAAAGTCACGATTCTATGTGTGTAAACTAGTTTCACAACTGGTGAATTAAAGTTCTGCATTACAATAGAGACGAAAATTTAATCTGGGGCTAGAGAACTGTCACTGTAATCCAATAAGTAATTATTTGCAAGTGTTTGTGGGAGGGGTGGTGATATATTCAGTATTCAGACACTTCCTGAAACAGCCAAAGATTTTTTAAAATATAAATGCTGATTATAGATTTGTTGTTAGAATTAATGCCCTTATTTTATATACTTAACTCGGTACGATTGTACTAGGTTGGAAATCTTATCTCAAGAGGAATAAGGGCTTCCCTGGTGTCGCAGTGGTTGGGAGTCCACCTGCCAATGCAGGGAACACGGGTTCGTGCCCCGGTCCGGGAAGATCCCACATGCCACAGAGCGGCTGGGCCCATGAGCCATGGTTGCTGAGCCTGCACGTCCGGAGCCTGTGCTCCGCAACGGGAGAGGCCATAGCAGTGAGAGGCCCGTGTACTTCAAAAAAAAAAAAAAAAAAAAGGAATATAAAGTGAAAATCAACCGTTTCTTGAAACAGCAAAGAGTGCATATAAAAGACACTTGTGAAAGCTGGATGGTGAACATTACAGAAATCAGAATTACATAGAAAGAAATTGATTTCTAAGAAAAGAAACTGAATAAATATTAAAGTGTTGTGTTATAAGAGAAGTGTTTATGTCCAAATTCACTCTGATTTTTATCAACACTGACATTATGTTGAAGACAGTCTGTTAAAGTGTGAGTCCAAATATTGAGTGGAATGTTCAAATGGCTTAGCTGTTTGTTTGTGCAGTAGTTTTTAGACACAAATGGGTTTGTTATCATTTGTTATTTTTTAACGAACCTGTGGACTCACTGAGGCTCCCTTTGGGAGGGCGTGGCATAAGAAATTTGGGCTTGGTAGGGTTTTAGAGCCTGGAGTGACAGCAAAATTATTTTTGGAGGATAAAGTCCTTATTAAGTACAGAGTAGATGTATTGGAAAAGCTTCAGTCCTTTCCTCCTGAATAGAGGAGGACTCCCATTCTCCTCTGTGTTTCTCTTTTACTCCCACACTACCTCCACACTTACAATTTAATGACAACAGATGCGGGGGTGGGGGGCGTGGGGGTGGGCGCTGGGGGGTTTCCCCCCACCAAGCAATTCTCTGTGACACCAGCTGGGTGGTCCTATGGTTTAATTCAACTCTGACACTATCTACCTGGAGATAGCATCAGGCCCCACGGTTGAGGGCTCAGTCTCACAGGACTGCCCTTTCTGCCCACTTCAGATGCCAGTCACAAGTCCAGGTTATCACCTGTGCTTCTGACAGATTTGTTATAAATCAGAGATACCCAGGAGCCCCTCCTCAGGTTCGATTAATTTGCTAGAGTGGCTGGCAGAACTCAGGGAAACACTTAAGTTCAGCGGTTTATTAAAGCATCTGATAAAGGATACAGATGAACAGCCAGATGAAGAGATACAGAGGGTGAAGTCTGGGAGGATCCTCAGTGCAGAAGCTTCTGACCCCATGGAATTAGGGCGAGTCACTTTCCCAGCATGTGGGAACCTGGAAGTTTTCTGAAGCCCATACTATTGGGATTTTATGGAGGCTTCGTCACATAGGCATGATTAATTATTATCTCCATTTCCAGCCCCTCTCCCCTCTCCAGAAAAGTGGGGTGAGGGGCAGCGCAGGGCTGAAAATCCCAGGCTTCTAATCACTGCTTGGTCTTTCCGGTGACCAGCCCGCATCCAGGAACCATCAAGAAGCCCATTCAGAGTCTTCTCATTAGAACAAAAACTGCTTCTGTTGATCTTATTACTTAGGAATTTACAAGGGTTTCAGGAGCGCCGTGTCAGGGTCAGGGGTCAGAGACCATTACATACATTGTCTAGAATTTCACAGTAGGTGACATGGAGAAGAAACTGACAGTGTCAGTAAGCCCAGTTTCAGAGGTTTACAAGGATTCAGACATTATGAAAACCTGGAAAAATAGCAGTGGAATTGGAGAAAAACAGAGGAAAGAAATGTAATGGGAAAAACATAGACAAAAAGTGATAACTGGATAGAGGTAAAGGAGGAAAAATATTAAAGTCTTACACCTGGGTGTCAGGAGAAGGGGATGTTGGAAGAGGAAGGAAGGTGACGATGGTGAGATCTATATTCACAAAGGCTAGAATAGCAGAGAGGTCCTTCTTGGTTGGCAAAGCTGTGTTTCTGCAGGTGTAGAGACAGAAAGTGAGCAGTATGTGTGTAAAACAAACACCCAGGCCAACTTGAGAGGATCTTCCGGAGACAACTGTGGTATTCAGGAAAGAGCACAGTACACAGGATAGAGCGGATCTGCTTCTTATTCCTAGCTCTGCCCTCGCGAGCTGTGTGATCTCGGGCAATTTACTTAACCTTTCTGGCCTTCAGTTTCCTCCTCTATAAAATGAGATAAAACAATATATCACTAAATAGAAAGTCTCTCTTCTTAATAAAAAATTAAGCTTATGACAAAGAGATTATCCCCCTAAATTTACCCCCCCGCCTCCCTGCAGGTGTCTGAAACCCAGAGCAAAACCCCACTAATGAGATTTCCTACTAGTTAGAAGAACCTCACTGGTAACTATAGATGATTATTCCAGTGTACATTAACATCCTGATCCTTTTGCCTTTTTGCTATTTCTTAAGGAACACAATATGGGGAAGGTCATTAATATCAAAGCACATAGATTCCTTAATTACAATGATGCTTCATTGAAAAACCTGCAATATAATGGATAGAAAAAGTTGGAGTAATCGTGTAACGTACCTGAGATCTTTCTTCATGCATTTCATCTCATATAGATTACTTTTCAAAATCCATAATTATTATGTAGTAAACTTTATCTCAACCTCATTATAATAAGTATTTTCAATATTATTTACCTTCAACAGCAGGTGTCTTAGTTGCTAGATCACACGGGAAATTGTTATTTAATCCCATCTCCCTTGGCCTGTCTGTAAAACAAGGATAATATTGTTTACATCTGTGGTTCTTGAACGTTATGTATGTAATAAAATCACCTATGGAATATTTTTAAAATACAGATTCCTGAGCCCCCATCCAACAACTTCTGAATCAATACTTCTGGGCTAGAGTCCAGGCATCAATATCTTTCTACTTGAGAACCACTAGTCCATATCAAAAGCTGCAGTGATGATGGAATAAAACAATGGCAACCAACCCATATGGCACAGTTCCTGGCACAGAGTGCTTGCTTAATAAGTGGTGCTGATTGAAATGGTGGGATAGTGATGGGGGTGAGTAGTGGGAACGGGGCAGGGTTGGGGGGGGTAACAGTGATGGAGGGGAGGTCGTGCCAGTGGAGGTGGTGAGTGAGGATAGTGGGTGGGGAGTGGTGGAAGCCAAGTCCTTGAAGGCCCCTAACTCAGCAAGATTTAGACTTTTTAGAGCACAAGGAGGCAGTGAATGGAGGCTTCCTATGGGAACAAGCATTCATTTTCGCTTCCATTAGGCATTTCTTCCTGGACTGAATCAAAAAAGAGACAGCTCTTTGGAAATCACATTCTCCTGTCCTCAGGGGTAAGAAATATAACTGAAACCACAAACTTCAAAATTGTACTATGACTTGCAAAATATATCAATTCCATGAACCCACATTTTGAAATACAAACTAAAATCAAAATATTTTAACATCAGCTCATACAGAGCCACAGCCTTCATAATAAGATCATAGGGGAAAAGATTTAACAGTAATTCCATGGGAGCTCAAGTTCCAAAGACAAAACCACTGACTCTTCCTGAAATTCACTTCGTTTACTGATTCTGACCAATCCTTGCCCAGACCTCACTTACTAACCTCTCCCCTAAAACCATCCTATCCCAAGAGCCCACTAACCTCCCCCTTTTGAGCCACTACTGAGACTCTGTCAAGATGATGCTCCCCTTTCTCAGCGTGTTTTTAAAACTCAGTTTTGCATAATCACTAGGTTTTTTTGTGGTCTCTGTAAGGGGGCTTCAGCAAAGAAGGTGGGGACCCATGGCCCTTTGCTCTTAGAATGTCAGCTTGTTTCATTAAAACAGCCTGTCCAGCCTCAGGATCCACTAAATATGGAAAATATAGAAAATGGCTTATTGGGGACCAAGCACTTTGAAGAGGTCAGGGAGTTACCTCCACTCAGAATCAAAATTCTGAGATGTTGAGACAAATCCTCAAAGTTAAATTTATGAGTCTTTTCATATCTATTTCAAAAAGGGACCTGGGGCCTGGAGGAACCATCAAATAGGACATTAGACTTTCAACACTCAGAGTTCTCTGGGCATTTCCTACAGAGAAAAAAACTGGTGGAAAAGCAGAGGGCAAGGTGTCTGCCTGACTGGCCCAAGGCTAGAGGACAAGCCACCCTTAAAAACTGCCCGTGTCCTTCCTGTGGCCGAACCAGCACCCGGAGGCGTGGTGGGAGGGTGTTCCAAGGGCGACCCCACTTACTCACACTCAGACAGCACTCACCCCCATCCTCCCCTGGGCTCTAGCTCCTGCTCTAGACTGCCCCATGCTCTTTGATTCCTCCCAACCTCTGCCCCATGCTGTTTGTTCATAGGCATCAAGCTTATGGTGATTTAACACTGGGCAGACAGGAGTAAAACCACGTGGGCAAGTGGGAAACTCCTCACCCTTCAGTTTGGGAGATTAGCCAAATATATGCATGTGTATTTTCATTTGGTTCATTATTCTTCCAGCTAGCTGTTTTTAAAGATCCCAGTGAGTAGTCCACATGTTTCTTGCCTAAAGCCTTTCACAGCTTCCTGATAGGGTAGGAGTCTGAAACTGTCATCCGTACCCTGATCTGTAAATTGATCTCACAAGGTGACCACATCCCCCTGTTTTCCCTGGGAGTCTGTTCCGGTGTAATTATTAATAGCCTCCCTTTCACTCTCAGAGTGGTTCAGTTTGAGCAATAAGTTATGTGGTGACCCACTAATCTGACAATTTCAAAGGGGAACTAATGGTACAGTACATTGAATGAGCCCTTACTATATGCTGTACATGATTATAAATATATATATTTAGATTCTAAATATACAAATTTCTTCCACCCTCACCAAGTCTCTGCGAGCTTAAATAAAATTATTGTTCCCATTTTACTTATGAGAAAATCAAGGCATAGGAATAAATAACTTGCTCCAGATTATACAATCTGACTTCAGAAACTATATTCTTAACCACTATCCATGGCTGCCTCCTGAGATGCTGGATCTTTACTCCAGAAAATCTGGACAGCCTGAGATGGTCCGATTCAGACTTGGGTGTGCTGAAGCCCACAGATAACAGAAAGAAGTTAAGGCCACAGAAGAAACAGAGAAATCAGAAGGTAGCCCCGCCCCGCCCCGCAGCCTAGAATAGTTTCCTAGAACTGCCATAAGAAACTTATGGCTTATGACAACAGCAATTTATTCTTCCACGGTATGGAGGCCAGATGTCTGAAACCGAACTGTCAGCAGGGCCATGCCCCCACTGCTCCAGGGGAGAAGCCTTCCTTGACCCTTTAGCATCTGATGGCTCCAAGTGTTCCTTGGCTAATGGTAACATCACTGCAATCTCTGCCCCTGTCTTCACATGGCCTTCTTGTATGTGTCTGTGTATCAAATCTCCCTCTTTTTTCTCTTACAATGACACTTGTCTTCGGATTTAGGGTCCTTTAAATCCAGGATGATTTTATCTCAAGATCCCGAACTTAATCACAATCTGCAAAGACCATTTTTCCAACTAGGGTCAAATTCATGGGTTGCAGGGATTAGAACATAGACAAATTTGGGAGGCGGGCACCATTCAACCCACTATACCTCCTGACATGCATTGTAAGATAAGAGGTATAGTTCCTGTAATCTGTATAAAGCTAGGAGTACATTAAGACAATGTATTCCTTTGAGCCTGCCTTAAGAAGTCATTTTATTCTTCCCTGCAGAGTTCCTTAATTTTACCTACTTAAGAAAACTTTCTAAGTTACCATCAGCAAAAAAAAAAATAAGTGTCTTTATCTTTACTAGAAAACCCCCAGAAGTTAACAGAGGCCAGAATAATGAAGAGAAGCCACTCACTCGTTTCCTCCTCCTGAAAGCCCTGCTCCCCTCTGCCAGCCTGGGCATCCTCTACTAAGCCCAGTGCCACTCTGTGAGACTCCCCTTAAATCACCCTCTCACCGGCCCCTACTCACAATCCCGCGAAGATACAGTTGGCTTCCTGTTGACCTTGACTAATTAGCTGTGTGACTTCAAGCTACTCATTTCAACTCTCTAGGCCTCTGTTTCCTTCTCCGTGTGGGGAAAAAAAGGCAGACAGTTTGACCTTGAATTCTAGCCATAGAGTTGAAGCTGTTCAGCCTGGAAACCACCATCTCTGCTACAAAGCCTCCATCTGGTCCTCTCTGTTCAGGGACTAGTGTTTCATCTTTTCTCAGTCCAAGCCTAGTTTGCGCTGTTCTCTTGCCTCCAAAGGGCTCTCCCCGAGGCTGAACTTTTGTCATCTTCTCCACCAAAAGCCCTCCTACCTCGGACAGATCTTTATCTCCAGGCAGGACCCCACCCTTCTTCTTATTCTCACTCCCAGAGTTCTTCCCTTCCCTCTGAAGATGTCAGAGCAGAATCCTTTACTCTTTATTCAGCTCCTGTTTCCTCCCCACTAACGAACCTTATTATTATTTAATGAAGATGCGCAGAGGCACTCTTAGCAAAGCACCACAAAACCTTGGTTCCAAATACAAACATTTGGAACTCATCGCATCCCATTGCCAGCCAGAAAGGGAGTAGGATGGGAAAGAACTTGCTGTGGGGTTTCTATGCCTTCCCTGTGAGAGGTGACAGATGGTTCCCAACCAACAATAAATACCTAGTCACGCTGGATTAAAAATAAGTGCACCTTAAACCAAAAAGACAGAGATGGAGAGCAGATTGACAACCATTTTTCCTGTAGCTTATGTTTTGCGTTCGTAGGCACTGGTTGTGTGCACTCAGATCATGTCATGCCATAATAAAATCCATACTAAATTTGATTAAAAAGCAGACAAACCGGTACATGTTCAATATTTTCTCCACCAGACATGAAGCTCAAACACCAGACTGACTCTTAAGTTCAAAATCAAGCATGGGGCAAGCCTGCTGCCTGCAGGGACCTGGAACCAAACCGTAGCAAGTTTGACAAACTGAAGACTAAGCCCAGGGGCAAGGCCAGCACCGCGAATTTGGGAGGATTGAGTGTTTCAAATAAGTGTCATCCTGTGTGACTACATTCCCTACTTCCCTCCTGGGCTAGCTTTGAAATTTCCTCAGTGGCCAGTTACCTTAGTCTTCACCAGAATGTCAACGGTGTTTCCTTTTCCAGCCACCCTCAGGGGAACAGCTGTTTCACCCCACCGCAGAGGCAGGGCTGAGAGCTGCACAGCCAGCCCTGAGTCTCCGCCCAGCCCACCCCCTCCCTGATCAGAAGCTCGGCCAGCAGGGTAACCCTGGGGAAGAGACAGGACCACTCTCCCCGCAGCAGCTTGCAGCAGAATTCAAAAGATTTCATCAACTGGCAGGAAGCAGAAAAATATAAAATGGGGGGAAAACACCCAGGGTGATGTTCTGTTCTAAGTCCACCTTGGGGAGTCTCTGCAAGCCATTATTCTGAAGCCTAGAAACAATGCCCTCCCGAGGGGTGCCTTGCTCCCACAAACACTAAGAGGCCAAACAAAAAACACTCATTTCAGAGCTTCCAAGAGCCCCTGAAGAGGCTGACGTTCCCTCCAGTGGCACAATGGCTCTGTATGAAGAGAGATGGGAGGTCAATGGCAGAGCAAGGGAGGTGAAACCTACAAACTATGGCACCAGGAAGCGCGGATGTTAGTCAACACCACCTCTTGGGTCTTTCAAAAGCCTGACAGCTTTGGACTGAACAGGTTTGCACGCATTTGTTGATTCATTCATTCATTCATTCATTCTTTCAGCACCTAAGACGTGTCAGGGGTTACAGCAGTCCCTGTTAGACTGTTTTAATGGGGAAATACTGTTCTATATGATCATAAAACATTTGCTACGTTATCTCGGAGACACACGGGTTGATGTGTTGAGTGTGCACAGAGGAGAAAGACCTAAGGCCCATGGCAGGAGGAGGTTGTGGAGGAAGTCAGGTCTAAACTGAGAGCTGAAGGAGGGGAAGCAGGAATAGTGGGTGCTCCAGACAACTCGCCCTGAGGCCTGGGAGTGACAAGAGAGTTGCCATATTTGTGACATTGAAAGAAGCTCAGGTTAGCTGGAACAGAAAGGAAGGAGGAGGCGGGTTGATGAGAGATGAGTCTGGAGAAGGAGACAGCAGCTGGTTGGGGGGTTATAGGTGCATTATGGAGTCTGGACCTTCTCTTAAAGGGATCTGGAGAGTCTGAGTGGGGCAAGCAAAAGAAGACAGAGCTGAGGAATAAATGATATGATCAGATCCGCAATTTAGATCATTTCTCTTAGAAGCAGCACCTTGATCTTGGGCCCTTTGTTATCTTGGATGCACAGCATTGGTATCATGGCAATTGATAAAAAATTAAAATAAAAAAAAAAAGGTAGGAGATGGAAGATAGGAGGGGTTCTTTAATATTCTCTGAGTGTCATTACAGGAAGCCAGCTAAAGGCCTGCAAAGCCCAAGATTCCCTAAAATCTACCCATGAAGGGAATGCCTTCACCACCTCCAATTCCAGGGAAAGGCCGGCCCCCCAGCCTTCCCTGGAGAGAAGGGACGACACTGCACACAGACCGGGCTCCTTCCTGCAGCTGCCCCCAGGCTGATCCTGTGTGAAAGTTGAACCCCATCAGCTAAGGTTGAGTCTACGTTTATAAAAGATGACAAGAGTCCCTCTCCGTACTGCTCCACCACCATCCCCCTTAATCCCAAGAGGCCAGTCCACCTCTCCTGCCCTCAGTCAGCACATGGCCACAGTGAGGCTGCCTGGGCTACTCTAGGCATCCCTGGGGAGCACGTGGCCTGAGCTACTGTCAGTTGATGACTTTCCTACAGAGCCTGTCTGCTGCCTGCTCTGCTGACCATGAAAGGCAAAGCCCTGCCTCTGTGCCCAGAGTAGTTTCTGCTCTGGCGCTGAGATATCCTGAGGAGCCAGCTCCAGCTCAGGCCCTGCTTAGGGACTTCTGGGTGACCTCCAGCACATCTCAGCCCCCACTGGGTCTGCCCACTCTCATGGCAAGAATCTGGAATTGGGGGTTTGGGATCATTTAGCTTGAAGGAGAGGTGGAAAAGTTTGGAGGTGCATACAGTGGGGAGCAAAGGAGAGGCTAAAACTCTTCACATGTAGGCAAATGGTCCACTTAACTAGAAATGATCTATGCCTCACGTGCCAAGAGGAATCAAGAAGCAACCAAAGACCTTTGACCCTATCAAAGCAATAGCATTTTCTTGTGCAATTTGGAACTTCTGGAGGGTGAGCAGCTTTAAGAAGTGCCTCATTTTAGGCAAAAACAGATGTTAAATAAGGCTCCTCAGACACATGTGTAGGTGTAATAACTCACACTTATATGGAGCTTTATCGTTTACCAACTTCTGAATTAAGTTGGCTTCCTGTTTAGACCTACCAGAAAAGAAAAGAAAAATACTGCAAATCCAAATATTAGGGTTCAAGTTGTATTTCATATCAGTAAGGCTGTGTTAGTTTACAAGGTGTTATAACAGATAAACCTAGAAATTTCAATGATTTAATACAACTAAAGGTTTTTTTGCTCAAACACTACGTAGTAGCAAAAGGAGAGTGATATGAGTGCTGTGCTGTAGAGATGCTGGGGTCCTTGCCTTCTTCAAAGTGACTTTGAAGGCAATCCTGGGCATCAACACTCAGCCAGCCAATGATGGAAGAGGAAGTAGAGGATTGAGAGGGAAGTTTTATGGTCCAAGCCTGGAAGTAGGGTACCTTACTTCTGCCCACAGTTACCATGCCATAATAACAGCAGGGAATTCTGGGAAAGATATCTTAAGTATGGGCCCCAGGGAAAGGGAAACTGGGTGTATAAACAGTGGCCAGTCTCTGCCACAGAGGCTTCCTAGCACCATCTGACTGCCTTCTTGGCTACCACCCAACCTCACCCTACCTGCTCCCTACATCCCATGTGAAATGCCAAAGAGAGAAGAAAGGAGAGAGGCTGAAGCTCTGGAGAGCAGTAAAATTTAATCTGAGAGCCAAGTAGTAAATTAGCAATGAAGAAGACTGAGAAGGGAAATCAGAGAATGAAATACAAAATCCAAAAAAAAAAAAAAAACCCACCAAAATCCAGGAGTGTGGAGACATCGAAATCAAAGGAAGGAGTTCTAAAAGGGAAGCAAGAACACTTAACCCACTTTCTTGCTTCATCAGATTGAGGTAAGAAGGGGGCAGGGCACAACCTTTAAAAGAATGACAGCCATTGAGGACACGACATAAACTGGTTAGAACCAACTAGGTCCAAGATGGCGGACGAGTCGACTTCCACTAGACCTTGAGCCTCATTATACGCTCACTGTAATACATTAGCATATGCTAAATAACACACCCACAGGCGCCATGACAGTTCCAAGGCCGACCATAAAAAGCCAAAAAGTGGGTGGTGGCCCAATTCCTGGAAAACCCCGCCCCTTCCCCAAAATAGTTGGAGTAATCCTCCCACTCATTAGCCTATGAAATTACACATCCCTATAAAAACTGACAAACCCATACCCTGGGGACTCTTGCCTTCTGAGATGGCCCACACTCTGTCCATAGAGTGTGTATCTCCCTGAATAAACCTGCTTTCTCTTTACTATGGCTCACCCTTGAATTCTTTCCTGCATGAAGCCAAGAACCCACACTTGGCGGCCCGTCCCAGGGACTCACCTGAGACCTGGGATATGACCATCCTCTCGCACCCCACTTTCTTTCCTGCAACAAGATGCTGCTGGGGATTGAATGAACTGGGAAAGTGAAAGTGTTTCCACAATGGTTAACCGGTATAGCCATGTAAGAGATGACCTCCCATAATCTATCTGCTTCTCGCTGCAGTCAAGCCCAGCCTGCCTGCAACATTCACAGCCCCTGGAATTGCCAGGTCCCACCCTACTCCCTCCATTTCTGCACTCCCAGCAAATGGAGTAGCAAGGAAGGGCCTGAAAAAATGCTCCAGAGAAGAGAGAGAATAAATACGAGAAATCTTTGTAAAGGAGGGAAGGGTAGGACGGTAGGAGGAGTGTTTCAAAAGCTTTTCTAAATTTAATTATATGTCATTTTCTAATTGTATTTCATAATTGTGTAATTATCCCCAAGTATTTTTCTTTAAGTAATAGAACTCATAATTACATACTAATTGAAATGTGTAATCTCGTCATTAGGATATGTAAATATATAGTAGTGTGAAGATAAGGTAATTAAAATTCCAGGGATGACTACCATAAAAGCTGGTGACATGTTTCTGCTTCTGTCCCAGGATTCTCTTCTCCAACAGGCTTTGAAATTCCACCTGGACAGAGAAGATAAGCTCCAAGGCCCAGGAAACATGTAACGGGAGGGTACATTTGCCAAAAAAGACAAGCCATCAGGCAGTGAAATTGCCTGCCTCACCCACCAAAATCCTACCCAGAATACTTCCTTGGGATTTCCTACTTTCACGCTCTTCCCCTTCATCTCCCCAGCGTCTGTTGAGGCTGTGTGATAACTCTCCCCACCCTGCCTCAATGGAGAGCTCAGAGAGGGGTGGACTGGTCTTGACACCAGACTTAAGACATGCACGGAAGGATGAATATATATCCCTTCTGCATTAGTTAAGGTTCTCCAGAGAAACAGAACCAGTAGGAGATAGATAGATAGATAGATAGATAGATAGATAGATAGAGATTGAAATCAATTGTGGAGGCTGAGAAGTCCCACGATCTGCCATCTGCAAAAGCTGAAGAACTAGGAAAGCTAGTGGTGTAATTCAGTCCAGATCTGAAGGCCAGTGAATTAGGGGGTTGATAGTGTAAGTCCCGCTCTGAGTCTGAAAGCCTGAGGGCAAGTAGCACTAATGTCCGAGGGCAGGAGAAGGTGGATGCCTCAGTTCAAGCAAAGGGTGAATTCACCCTTCCACTGTCTTTTTGTTCTGTTCAGGTCCTCAATGGATTGGATGATGCCCACTCACATCAGTGAGGATCATCTTCTTTACTCAATCTACCAAATTCAAAAGCTAATCTCTTCTGTTGGCATACTCACAGACACACCCAGAAATAATGTTTTACCAGCTCTCTGGGTATCCCTTGGCCCAGTTAAGTTGATACATAAAATTAATAATCACATCCCCACCCCCACCCCTAACTCCCTAACCCCTGTGATACCCAGGACCAACCACAGATCAATATCTGAGGTTTTCTTCGTGGCTAGAAGCTGCCTCTTCTAGGGAGACCCACTGATCAGACCACTCTGAGGTTTCAGACACCTGGATGGCTCCAGGTGGAAGCAAAGAACCAGCCTTGGCCACGGCTACCAGCTTCCTGCCTCTGGACTAAAACTCAGAGACACAGACCATGAACAGACCTGTCCAACCTGAGCTCACACTCATGGCCTCACCTATAGGGTACAAGTGTCCTCATGGGGCAGCACAGATGAGGAGGGACATTTACCCAGATGTGGGCAATGGAGCCGATGTGAGGAAAGGCTTCCTGGAAGAAGTGACATCGAGCTCAAGCCTGAAGGGTAGAATATGAGGTAGGGGGAGCAAGATGTGCCAGAGATGGGAGGTGAGAGTATGGCCAGTTCAACAGGGTGTAGACCGTGAAGCAGAGCATCAGGAGAGACAGGGCTGGAGGGGAGACAGGGGCCAGGATGAAGAGCCTTATAACCTTCATCAAAGTTTGGACTCTCCTGAAAATGATATTTTTGACTAATTTGGAAAAAGTATAAAGCTGGATGGATGGAAAGATGGACAAATTGATGGACTGATGGAGTGGTGATGGGTGGGAAGGTCTTGGGTATCACAGCCGGGTCTCGAGCAAAACTGCAACATGGACTCCACCAGGGCTGTAGGGTTTTGCTCTACTGCTGATTCCCATGTCCCAGAAGGCCAGGACTGGCAAAGCAGAGGATAAACCCAAGACCCATTGCTCTCTTCACTCTGTGTGCCCATCCTGGGGACACAGAGAGACTCTCCTTGTGCACCCAACACTTCTCACCTGTTCTAGTCACTTCACACAGACACACACCCCGAAGGCCCCACGTCATACAACAGCACTAAAGGCCCTTGACCCCCAAGTCCCAGAGGAAGGACCTCTCCAAGCTGACATACTCAAAGAGAGAATTTCTCAACATTGGATGCACAGATTGATTTGGTCCCACCGTCATATTTCAAAATGAGTATTCCAAACAAGCTGCTTTGAGATTCAGTTTGTGGCCCTCAGAAATCTCAGAGGAGCACGGGGCTGCAGCCCAGATGTGACGAGGCAAACATTTCCCTGGGATGTGGGTCACACACTTTCCTCCAGGGTAGAGAGCCTTGAACCCTGCCTCTGGAGCAGAAGCGTTGAAGTGTGCCTTGAGTGACAGAGAGGAGGAGGGAGGGTGGCTCCCGGCAGGGATCCCAGTGGAACCCCTCAGTGACAGCTTTGGTGTGGGAGGGAAGGGGAGGGGAGATTCATGTCAGAAATTGGAAGGGAGGTAAGTGTAGTCCCTATCTGAGTATATTTTAAGCATTTTCTTTGTCTACCAGTCAGATGAGGGTTGAATTGTGACTTGACTCAGTGTCCCCAGATGCCAGCAATATGACTACCTCTGATCACTTAGCCTGAAGAATATTTATTACGAGTCCTTTTTCCTTTCTTCTGAGACGCCTTTTTATTAACGTGAAGAATTCAGCCCACGTGTACACAAAAATCCCCATGCAGATGTTACCAACCTTGTTCCACCATGATGGGCTGGGGGGCTTGGGGCGGCATGGGGACAGAGGGACCTTCAGCCCAGGTCTCTGTGCCTCTCCAGAGGGGATAAAGGGGAACTTCTTCCTGACATTTTCTTGGAAGCCTGGAATCTCAGCTACAGTTACTGAGGTCACAGATGCCAGCCCCTGGCCGATGGCTGAAACCCCAACGCCTTTGTTCAGAAAAGTAAGAGTGGCCTCAGCTTAGACATTCTCTTTTGTAAGTTTCTGTAATTGGCTGTCCCAGAGACACACACAATGGGGCTTACATTAGTAACAGTACAGCAGTGCATTAAGTTCATTTTACATTTTGAAAGCCATTATCTACCTTTGAAGTCTCTCCCACTAGGTCTGGAACTTGGGGCTGGACAGCTCCCAGCTGAGTCATTGCCCAGGGCCCCCTGGGAGAAAGCAGCAGTGGGGCAGGAGCAGAGAGAGTCACCAGCAACCTAGAAAATGGAACTGAGATCCTCAGGCATAGTTTGTGTCCTGCCTTGGGCTCTTCATCTCAGCACTCCTGTCTCAGAGGTCACGGGCATGGCAGATGGAGCCTGGGCTCCCAAGTCACAGAGATGGGAGTTCAAGTCCTGACTTAGCCACCATGAGTTGAGAAATTTTACCTCTCTGAACTTTAGTTTATTTCAACAAAATAAACATACAAATTCGTAGGATTTTGTCGTGAAGATTAAATCTGATTCTATCACTAAGTACCTGGAATGTAATAGTTTGCAATAATGGTCCTTCCTGGCCTCAGCCTGAGATAAGATATAATAACCCCTACCCTCAGAGCTCTTTCCTCTCCCCAGGAATTATCTCTGTCTATTTGGCCGGCTCTTCTTCCTCCTCACCACCCTAATAAGAAAATAGCAATTTATTGGGCAATTACTAACAAGGAATCTGTAAATGGTGAGTTATAAACCTGAAGGGATGGGGGGTGTGGTCAGAGAATGATGTCCTGGTGCTTCATAAATGGAACCACTCATCATCCAGCTGATGATGAGACACGAAGTTTGAATGAGGGGGTGAATGAGATTATTGAGTCCAAGAGATCACAGATTCCAGAAACCATGCACTAACCACGATTCCATACTGCATCTTAAAGTTTAGAGAAAACCAAAGAGAGAAGACGTGTATATACAAACCGGGTTTTGCTACAGGATTATGAGGTTATGATTAGCTGGGGAACCATGGAGGACTGTGTGGAACAGATGCTAGTGAAGATGGGCATTAGAGAATACATGGGCAATATTTGGCAATGCAAAGATTAGAGGAAACAGGTTCGAGAAAATGACATGATGACTCAGTCTTTGCAGAGGTCTTCTAACTTGGTTCTCCCACAAATGAAAATGGAATCAGAAATGTAGGTTTTAATCCCATCTATTCTGCTTAAAACTTGGTGACACTGGGCACATCACAACCCTTTTGAGCCTCAGTTTACTCAGCTGTAAAATATGGATAAGAATATTGTTTTCAAGGAGCTCAGGCCTCCTCCCGGCGCACAGGCGCTCACCTAGTTACTCTCTTTAGTGAGGGAGTTGGAGTGCTAAAGTCAGCTAGCTTTGGAAGCCACAGAGAATAAAAAAGGTCTGAAGAAACAGATAAAGCCGAGTGGATGAAAGGCTCTTGCTGCTCCAGCCAGGAATCAGGACTCTGCCTCTGAGGTGGGAGAGCCAACTTCAGAACACTCATCAAAGACCTCCCATTGCTTCCACCATTTGTCCTAAGGTTCTATCCTTCCCTTTTTTTTTTCCTCTAAATAATTATTTTTTTAATTCAATAACTTTATTATACTTTATTTTATTTTACTGTATCTTCTTTCTTTCTGTATTTTTTCCTTCCTTCCCTCATTCCTTCCTTCCTTCCCTCCTCCCTCCCTCCCTCCTTTCTTTCCTTCTTGCCTTCTTCCTTTCTTTTCTTCTTTCTTTCTTTCTTCCTTCCCTCCTTCCTTCCTTCCCTCCTCTCTTTCTTTCTTTCTTTCTTTCTTTCCTATTTCCTCCTACTTATACTAATTCTCTCTACTTTCTCTCCCTTTTATTCTGAGCCGAGTGGATGAAAGGCTCTTGCTGCTCCAGCCAGGAGTCAGGACTCTGCCTCTGAGGTGGGAGAGCCAACTTCAGAACACTCGTCAAGAAGAGACCTCCCAGCCCCACATAATATCAAACGGCGAAAATCTCCCAGAGATCTCCATCTCAACACCAGCACCCAGCTTCGCTCAACGACCAGCAAGCTACAGTGCTGGACAACCTATGCCAACCATATAGCAAAACAGGAACACAACCCCACCCACTAGCAGAGAGGCTGCCTAAAATCATAATAAGTCCACAGACACCCCAAAACACACCACCAGACGTGGACCTGCCCACTAGAGAGACAAGATCTAGCCTCATACACCACAACACAGCCACTAGTCCCCTCCACCAGGAAGCCTACACAACGCACTGAACCAACCTTAGCCACTGGAGACAGACATCAAAAACAACGGGAGCTACGAACTTGCAGCCTGCAAAAAGGTGAACCCAATCACAGTAAGATAAGCAAAATGAGAAGACAGAAAAACACACAGCAGATGAAGGAGCAGGATAAAAACCCACCAGACCTAACAAATGAAGAGGAAATAGGCAGTCTACCTGAAAAAGAGTTCAGAATAATGATAGTAAAGATGATCCAAAATCTTGGAAATAGAATGGACAAAATGCAAGAAGCAGTTAACAAGGACCTAGAAGAAATAAAGATGAAACAGACAATGATGAACAACACAATAAATGAAATGAAAAATACTCTAGATGGGATCAATAGCAGAATAAATGAGGCAGAAGAACGGATAAGTGACCTGGAAGATAAAATAGTGGAAATAACTACTGCAGAGCAGAATAAAGAAAAAAGAATGAAAAGAACTGAGGACAGTCTCAGAGACCTCTGGGACAACATTAAACGCACCAACATTCGAATTATAGGGGTTCCAGAAGAAGAAGAGAAAAAGAAAGGGACTGAGAAAATATTTGAAGAGATTATAGTTGAAAACTTCCCTAATATGGGAAAGGAAATCGTTAATCAAGTCCAGGAAGCACAGAGAGTCCCATACAGGATAAATTCAAGGAGAAATACGCCAAGACACATATTAATCAAACTGTCAAAAACTAAATACAAAGAAAGCATATTAAAAGCAGCAAGGGAAAAACAACAAATAACACACAAGGGAATCCCCATAAGGTTAACAGCTGATCTCTCAGCAGAAACTCTACAAGCCAGAAGGGAGTGGCAGGACATACTGAAAGTGATGAAGGAGAAAAACCTGCAACCAAGATTACTCTACCCAGCAAGGATCTCATTCAGATTTGATGGAGAAATTAAAACCTTTACAGACAAGCAAAAGCTGAGAGAGTTCAGCACCACCAAACCAGCTTTACAACAAATGCTAAAGGAACTTCTCTAGACAAAAACACAAGAGAAGGAAAAGTCCTATAATAACGAACCCAAAACAATTTAGAAAATGGGAATAGGAACATACATATCGATAATTACCTTAAATGTAAATGGACTAAATGCTCCCACCAAAAGACACAGATTGGCTGAATGGATACAAAAACAAGACCCATATATATGCTGTCTACAAGAGACCCACTTCAGACCTAGAGACACATACAGACTGAAAGTAAGGGGATGGAAAAAGATATTCCATGCAAATGGAAACCAAAAGAAAGCTGGAGTAGCAATTCTCATATCAGACAAAATAGACTTTAAAATAAGGACTATCAGAAGAGACAAAGAAGGACACTACATAATGATTAAGGGATCGATCCAAGAAGAAGATATAACAATTGTAAATATTTATGCACCCAACATAGGAGCACCTCAATACATAAGGCAAAAACTAGCAGCCATAAAAGGGGAAATCGACAGTAACACATTCATAGTAGGGGACTTCAACACCCCACTTTCACCAATGGACAGATCATCCAAAATGAAAATAAATAAGGAAACACAAGCTTTAAATGATACATTAAACAGGATGGACTTAATTGATATTTATAGGACACTCCATCCAAAAACAACAGAATACACATTTTTCTCAAGTGCTCATGGAACATTCTCCAGGATAGATCATATCTTGGGTCACAAATCAAGCCTTGGTAAATTTAAGAAAATTGAAATTATATCAAGTATCTTTTCCGACCACAACGCCATGAGATTAGATATCAATTATAGGAAAAGAGCAGTAAAAAATACAAACACATGGAGGCTAAACAATACACTACTTAGTAACGAAGTGATCACTGAAGAAATCAAAGAGGAAATTAAAAAATACCTAGAAACAAATGACAATGGAGATACAACGACCCAAAACCTATGGGATGCAGCAAAAGCAGTTCTAAGAGGGAAGTTTATAGCAATACAAGCCCACCTTAAGAAGCAGGAAACATCTCGAATAAACAACCTAACCTTGCACCTCAAGCAATTAGAGAAAGAAGAACAAAAAAACCCCAGAGTTAGCAGAAGGAAAGAAATCATAAAAATCAGATCAGAAATAAATGAAAAAGAAATGAAGGAAACAATAGCAAAGATCAATAAAACTAAAAGCTGGTTCTTTGAGAAGATTAACAAAATTGATAAACCATTAGCCAGACTCATCAAGAAAATAAGGGAGAAGACTCAAATCAATAGAATCAGAAATGAAAAAGGAGAAGTAACAACTGACACTGCAGAAATACAAAAAATCATGAGGGATTACTACAAGCAACTCTATGCCAATAAAATGGACAATCTGGAAGAAATGGACAAATTCTTAGAAATGCACAAACTGCCAAGACTGAATCAGGAAGAAATAGAAAATATGAACAGACCAATCACAAACACTGAAATTGAAACTGTGATTAAAAATCTTCCAACAAACAAAAGCCCAGGACCAGATGGCTTCACAGGCGAATTCTATCAAACATTTAGAGAAGAGCTAACACCTATTCTTCTCAAACTCTTCCAAAATATAGCAGAGGGAGGAACACTCCCAAACTCATTCTACGAGGCCACCATCACCTTGATACCAAAACCAGACAAGGATGTCACAAAGAAAGAAAACTACAGGCCAATATCACTGATGAACATAGATGCAAAAATCCTCAACAAAATACTAGCAAACAGAATCCAACAGCACATTAAAAGGATCATACACCATGATCAAGTGGGGTTTATTCCAGGAATGCAAGGATTCTTCAATATACGCAAATCTATCAATGTGATTAACCATATTAACAAATTGAAGGAGAAAAACCATATGATCATCTCAATAGATGCAGAGAAAGCTTTTGACAAAATTCAACACCCATTTATGATAAAAACCCTGCAGAAAGTAGGTGTAGAGGGAACTTTCCTCAATATAATAAAGGCCGTATATGACAAGCCCACAGCCAACATCATCCTCAATGGCGAAAAACTGAAAGCATTTCCACTAAGGTCAGGAACAAGACAAGGTTGCCCACTCTCACCACTCTTATTCAACATAGTTTTGGAAGTTTTAGCCACAGCAATCAGAGAAGAAAAGGAAATAAAAGGAATCCAAATCGGAAAAGAAGAAGTAAAGCTGTCACTGTTTGCAGATGACATGATACTCTACATAGAGAATCCTAAAGATGCTACCAGAAAACTACTAGAGCTAATCAATGAATTTGGTAAAGTAGCAGGATACAAAATTAATGCACAGAAATCTCTGGCATTCCTATATACTAATGATGAAAAATCTGAAAGTGAAATCAAGAAAACACTCCCATTTACCATTGCAACAAAAAGAATAAAATATCTAGGAATAAACCTACCTAAGGAGACAAAAGACCTGTATGCAGAAAATTATAAGACACTGATGAAAGAAATTAAAGATGATACAAACAGATGGAGAGATATACCATGTTCTTGGATTGGAAGAATCAACATTGTGAAAATGACTCTACTTCCCAAAGCAATCTATAGATTCAATGCAATCCCTATCAAACTACCACTGGCATTTTTCACAGAACTAGAACAAAAAATTTCACAATTTGTATGGAAACACAAAAGACCCCGAATAGCCAAAGCAATCTTGAGAACAAAAAATGGAGCTGGAGGAATCAGGCTGCCTGACTTCAGACTATACTACAAAGCTACAGTAATCAAGACAGTATGGTACTGGCACAAAAACAGAAAGATAGATCAATGGAATAGGATAGAAAGCCCAGAGATAAACCCATGCACATATGGTCACCTTATCTTTGATAAAGGTGGCAGGAATATACAGTGGAGAAAGGACAGCCTCTTCAATAAGTGGTGCTGGGAAAATTGGATAGGTACATGTAAAAGTATGAGATTAGATCACTCCCTAACACCATACACAAAAATAAGCTCAAAATGGATTAAAGACCTAAATGTAAGGCCAGAAACTATCAAACTCTTAGAGGAAAACATAGGCAGAACACTCTATGACATAAATCACAGCAAGATCCTTCTTGACCCATCTCCTAGAGTAATGGAGATAAAAACAAAAATAAACAAATGGGACCTAATGAAACTTCAAAGCTTTTGCACAGCAAAGGAAACCATAAACAAGACCAAAAGACAGCCCTCAGAATGGGAGAAAATATTTGCAAATGAATCAACTGACAAAGGATTAATCTCTAAAATTTACAGGCAGCTCATGCAGCTCAATAACAAAAAAATAAACAACCCAATCCAAAAATGGGCAGAAGACCTAAATAGACATTTCTCCAAAGAAGATATACAGACTGCCAACAAACACATGAAAGAATGCTCAACATCATTAATCATTAGAGAAATGCAAATCAAAACTACAATGAGATATCATCTCACACCAGTCAGAATGGCCATCATCAAAAAATCTAGAAACAATAAATGCTGGAGAGGGTGTGGAGAAAAGGGAACACTCTTGCACTGCTGGTGGGAATGTGAATTGGTTCAGCCACTATGGAGAACAGTATGGAGGTTCCTTAAAAAACTACAAATAGAACTACCATATGACCCAGCAATCCCACTACTAGGTATATACCCTGAGGAAACCAGAATTCAGAAAGAGTCATGTACCAAAATGTTCATTGCAGCTCTATTTACAATAGCCCGGAGATGGAAACAACCTAAGTGCCCATTGTCGGATGAATGGATAAAGAAGATGTGGCACATATATACAATGGAATATTACTCAGCCATAAAAAGAAACGAAATTGAGCTATTTGTAATGAGGTGGATAGATCTAGAGTCTGTCATACAGAGTGAAGTAAGTCAGAAAGAGAAGGACAAATACCGTATGCTAACACATATATATGGAATTTAAGAAAAAAAAAATGTTATGAAGAACCTAGGGGTAAAACAGGAATAAAGACACAGACCTACTGGAGAACAGACTTGAGGATATGGGGAGGGGGAAGGGTGAGGTGTGATAGGGCGAGAGAGAGACATGGACATATATATACTAAAAAACGTAAGGTAGATAGCCAGTGGGGAGCAGCTGCATGGCACAGGGAAACCGGCTCGGTTCTTTGTGGCTGTCTGGAGGGGTGGGATAGGGAGGGTGGGAGGGAGGGAGACAAAGAGGGAAGAGATATGGGAACATATGTATATGTATAACTGATTCACTCTGTTATAAAGCAGAAACTAACACACCATTGTAAAGCAATTATACCCCAATAAAGATGTTAAAAAAAAAAAAAGAATATTGTTTTCAGTTACAAGATTAAATGAGAAAGTGATCTGTAAACAGTACAGATCAATGATTCCCAGACTTACTGGAATATTAGAATTACCTAGGGTGAATGCTAAAAATACAGGTTTCTGGAGGGACAAAGCTGGACCAGCAGGACAGAGCAGAAAAGATGTTTCTTGACCTCTCTCTCTTCCCACGCTTGGCTCAGCTACCAGTGCCCCATTGGCCGAGCCTAACCAGAAGCTGGCCAGCAAGGGAGCTGGGTGACGCAGTTTTGGGGAATCCATCTCCTTGTACAAATTAGGGGACAAACAGCATAATTAGCACTCTACCCTCTCAAAAACTTCCAATGGCTCCCCACTGCCTGCTAAATAAAGCCTAAACTCCCTACATGGCCATTCAAGTCCCTGTACAATCCACTCTGTCTTTCCAGACTCTTCTTCCCTCGCTGCTCACACACTGGAGCCTGAAATGGCACCACTTGTTTTCCAGCCCGTTGCATCTTAATCCATCCCCACCGATCATGTGCTGAAGTTATCTGTATCCGTGTATCACTTTCGCTGTTAGATTGAAAGCTCCTGGAGGGTAGAAACCATGTCTTTATGTGTTTGCATCCCCCAGTTCCCAACACTGTCCTGCTCAAGATGTCTCTCCTTCCTTTCCCTATAGCTCACAGAGTCCCATGCCTTCTTTAAGACCCAGAACAAATGCCAACTCCTCTCTTTCCTCCAGGCAGAGCCAATTCATCTTCTCTTCCTCCTCCATAGGATGTGCAAATGTATATCTTACCCCCCAACATACACCCCACCCACGGAGCCAAGGTCACGGTTAGGAGCACGGTTCAAACTCTGAAACTCTATCATTCAAAAGCTGTGTAACATTGAGAACTTTTTGTTTTAAATATTCTAACGCTTTGTTCTTTTTTGGCTGCGCTGCATGGCTTGTGACCAGGGATCAAACCCGGGCCCCCTTCAGTGGAAGCCTGGAATCCTAAACACTGGACCACCAGGGAATTCCCGAGAAATTTACTTAAATTCTCTGTCCCTGTTTCTTCATGGTACCTAGCATAGCAAATGAGTTAATATATGTACAGCATTCAGCACAGTGCTGGGCGTATATATTAAATGCTGAATAAATGTCAGTTATTAATATTATTACTTGACTCTAAGCTCCTTGAAGGCAGGACCTGTGTCTTGATCTTTGTTTCCCTAGTGTCTACACAATGCATAGTATATAGTATGTGCTCATAATGTTTATGGGTTGTATGAATGAATACGCATTTAATATTCAATAAACGGTTGTTTGGTTGGTTGATGGTTGGGTAGATGGATGGGTGGTCAAACAGTAGGTACAGTGTTGCTGACTGTACCTAAAAAGTACAGTGAAAGTGAGTAAGTGAATCAATAGGTATTCAATATATGTTGGCTGGTTCATTCTTTGCTTAAAACAAATGAGTGAATGAGGAATGAATAATAGTATTTAATAAGAAGTTTGCTTGTTTGCGTGGTTGAGTGAGCAAACAGATTTTCCACAAATAGCAGATGTTCCATAAATGCTGCCTGGTTGAGTGAATGAACAAACATCCCTAAAATATAACAGTAGCCTAGAGCCAAAGCCAGAGAGGACACAGCTAGAGCACTGGTAGGGGGTGAGAGAGGATAGTGCCAGCCCCCCAGTGACTACCTCAGAAACTCCCCTTGTCCCTGCCATTTTTCGGGGTCTCCCCGACCCCGCAGCTGCTTCTGCAGGTTGCCTGGGCTGCAATATGGGTGCTATGGGAATCTGCGGCTGGGCAGGGGCTGGAGATGGGCTAGCCACCCCTGCTTCTCTTCACTCAGCCAAAGAGCAACCTGCCCAGGCCCCTGACCCCAGTGTTGGCTTCCCTGCCCCACCCCCGGTGAAGAGGAGCCTCCACCTCCCAGCACATTAGGAGCAAATTCTGTATTTTCTTCATCCCAGGGGGCAGGGATGTTGGCTAATCAGCTCACACATCCTCAGCCCTATTCCCTGGCCCTTTTCACCTGAGAAAGCCCCAGCAACTCACGTCTCTATTAATGAATTATTTTGCAACACGTCTAGAGATGCATGAACTAGAAGTCTTACACATGTTGGAGGATTTTGCCATTTCCATTAAATATGCCATTCATTTGGTGGGTAATTAAATGTGCAATTATGGGCTCTAATTTCCGTCTTAAATAACTTCCTAGGAGAAGCAGAAAAAGAGATGCAGTGTGTAATTTTCTAGAAGAGCCTTTTTTCCCCATAAAGCTTTTTAGCACATAGAAGAAGGGGGGAATTAAGTAAAATAAAGTTGGTTTTGATACTGCTCCACATGTGTGTTGTTGGCAATTACCGCCCACTTGGGGAACGAGACTAGAGCCTGCCACACAACACCAAAGCCCTGGGGCAGCCCTGGGACAGCGGTCCTGGCAGTCTGAACTTGAGGAGGAGAGAGGGTGGACAGCAACAGGAGCCTGGGGTGGGGAGAGGAGGCATCTCTGCAGAGCCCACAGACACCACGTTTGGGCAGAGTCTGCAAATCTGAGTGATAAGCCTTCCTCCTCCTCTCCGTACGTCCCACACTGTCCATGCAGGCTGTGTGTGAGAACACACAGGCACGTAAACACACACACGCGCACATACACAGACGTGCACGTACATACACGTGCACACGCACGTACACGCACACGCACACACGCACATATGTACACACACGTATGCACACATGCACGTACACACACATGCACACACACACACACACACACACACACACACAGGGTAAACCTCCAACCCTAGAAGCTGCAGTCCAAGCCGGCTGCAGGGAGGCAGCCAGGAAGCAGGAGGAAAGCAAAGGGATCCACGCCACACTTGAATGAAAATGGCTGTGTGTGGAACATCGCCTCCTAAGGAAGCATCAGATACACCTGGGTTCAAGTTTTAGCTCCACCACTTGCTGTGAAAATATGGCTGAGTTACTTAGCCTCTCTGAGCCTCAGTTTCCTCATCTGTAAGTTGGGAGTCATCAAACCCAACCCAGAAGATCATTGTAACAAAGGTTAGACCATGTGGAAAGGCTCTGTCACAGCCTAGGCTCCCAGTAGCAAGCTCTCAATAGATCTATTGCCTCTTGCCCTTCTCTCCCTCAGTTGGCATTGATGGCCAAGCTTGCCTGGTCGGCTTGTAATTCCAGGGCCCCAGGAAGCCCGCTCACCCTCTGAGAGACGCCCCGATTCTCCCCACTCTACAGCATCAGCCTTTGGAGCAGCTTACCCGCTCCATCCCTCCCCTCCCTCGTCCCATCTCGGGGCAGCCTCTGTGTTCCAGTGGGAGTGAGTCCTTCAGCCTCTCCTGAGTCAGGGCTAAGACTGCTGGGAGGCTGAGGGGTCCTAAGGGACTGGGCTCCTGATAGGAACACAAAGAAAGCCCAAGGGGTGAGTGAGGGCAGAAGAGGCCAAGGCCGGCCCTCCTTTTGCTGATGGTCTGTGGTGAGTTCAGATTTCCTGGCCAGCCCTCAGAGGCATTCCCTGCTCATCGAATCTTTAGGCACCGATGGCACGAATGTGGAGGGCCCAGTGGAAGGGCCGGCACTGGCCGGTGGCTCCCGGCCCCTGGGTGTCTCTCAGCTTGCAAAGCCTCTGAGTGTGGACGAGGGGGCTGAGAAAGGGCCGAGGGCAATAAATCAGGCTGCCCCCTGCTCCTCTTGTTGGTCTCCACCCTGGGCATCTGGAAAGGAGATAAGGAAGCAACTCTAAGAATATATCCCGGGATATCTCGGGATCTCAGGCCAGGAAATGGGCTACATTACATAATAGCTTAGCTGAAAGTAGGCCTGAGTAGAGGTGGAAGTGAGGATAGTATGAAAAGAAATGACCTGAGGGACTCAAAGCAAAGGCTGCCATCAAATAAAAAGGTAAATACAGGTGATATTAATATGTGTTGGGAGTAGTGGTGGAGTCCTTCATGAGGCAAGAGCAGATGAGAACTAAAATGGATCCAGAGGACAGTCACCGGCTCCAGGGCCTGGGCCCAATTCATTGATGTAGAGGGGGAATGGAACACTCTCCCACTCCCCACCCCCACTCCCAGCATGCAACGCTCTCCCACCCCCCATCCCCCATCTCCAAGCCACTCGGGCTGCACTGCAAAGCTTTCCACTTATTTATCCTTCCAAGCCCTCACTCTTCTCTTGCTCAATTATCCAACCAATATTTGTGGATTGTCAACTTTACACAAAGCAGACCATTCAGATGATAAACATCATGGGTTTTAGAGGCAGGCTGACCTGGCTGGAGTCCCTATTCTTTCCTTACTGGTTATATGACTTTGGCCAGTTACTTGAAGTCTCTGGGCCTCGGTTTCCACATCTCTAGAATGGGATTGTTGTAAAGACTACATGAGAGAATACCTACATCGTGTTTAGCATGGTGGCTAGCACATAGTTTTGCATTAACTAAAAAAATGAGTCATTGCTAATATTATGAAGGCAAAGCGCTGAAACCTTAAGATGTTCAAAACGTATGACTATCCTCTTGGACCATCAGTGCATAAAATACACTTTATATAAAATTACATCTCCCAAAAAGAGAATGTTCTGTGCTTTTTGTTGTCTACAACATCCATGATTTTGCACGTAATAGAGGCTCAGTAGCTTTTTGACAAATGGAGGTAAGTTCCTTGAGGTCCAAGGATAAAGCATTTCAACAATAACTGATATTGGAGACTGTTACCTTGTACAGGGGCTTTGGGTTGGAGAGGTGGCAATTTAAGCTTGGAAATGACAAACACCCAAATTTACAATTGAACGTTCCCCAGAGCTTGCCTTTTTGATGCTTCCTTCTAATTTTTCATAAGGAAAGAGGACATAAAGCATTACATGTAGGCTGCCAGGTATTCATATTACAGCATTCATCTCTGGTCTTGTGTGCGATACGGAATCCTTTGTGGGGGGATGCCGATGTGCACAGAAATGCCAGCTTGTGAGGAGGAAAGAGAGAGGTACTGAGGAAAGGCAGGCAGAAGTCATAAAATCATAAAGCATGAAATGAGCTTGGAGGCCCCTCCTACAATCCCAGACTAAGAGCAGTAAGGGACTTTACAGGTCACCCTCATCCTTCCCACTCACCTGACAGATGAGAACACAAGGTCCAAGGAGGTTCTGTGATTTGAGCAAGGCCACCCGCTACTTAGTGACAGTGCTGGGACCAAAGGAGTCTCCTGACTCCACTTTGATGATCTTCCCACTATAGCTGGCTGTCGTCTTCTCTGAACATGAATTCATCAGAGGTAAGCAGATGACTGCCTTCCTTCCCAAACAGACTGGAGGGACCCCAAGAGCATCAATTTAGCGAGAGAGGGCCAAACACAGTTCCTTATTAAAAGCCAACCACGGGGACATATTCTTTACCCCACACCTACCCCGCTCCATACTGGTGTGGGTAAGCATGTTTATGTCTGCAATTAAGCCAACGATACAGGAGAATTAATCCTTGAGACAATTAGAACTGACACCATCTTTTAGTACTGAAAACAATCTGGGAAATATTTATGTGAGTCACAGTTCAGCTGCCACATTAAAAAAAAAAAAAAAAAAAAAGAGGATGGGGCCTGATAGATAGCCCTGGGGGACAGAATATGGTCTGTGGGTCAAGGCTCTCTAAGGGGCCTCTTCCAGATGAAACCCAACTCAGAGGAATCCACAGAGACCCCATCTACCCTCCCTTCCTGGCCCCAGCCCACTGGGAAAACACAGGGCAGCAATGTGCTACAGCAAAACCAAGGACTGCCCTGGGGTCCTTGGGGGCAGGAAGAAAGGAAGGTGAAGGTCTTAGGGAGCTGCCTGTGGAATGGCAGCATTTCCAATGGTCCCTGCCAGGCCCTCAGGGTCCTATTCCCTCCTCCTGCCCTCACACACAACCTCCACCAGCTTGTTCAAAGAGCTATCCTGCAATCCCACTCCTGGGCATATATTCAGATAAAACTCTAATTCGAAAAGATGCATGCACCCCAATGTTCACTGCAGCACTATTGACAATAGCCAAGGCATGGAAACAACCTAAATGTCCATCAACAGAAGAATGAATAAAGAAGACGTGGTACATGTATACAATGAAATACTACTCACCCATAGAAAAGAATGAAATAATGCCATTTGTAACAACATGGATGGACCTAGAGGTTATCGTACTAAAAGAAGTAAGTCAGACAGAGAAAGACAAATATCACTTATATGTGGAATCTAAAAAAAACAGATACAAATGAACTTATTTACAAAACAGAAATAGACCCACATACATAGAGAATAAACTTATGGTTACCAAAGGGGTAGGCAGGAACGGGGATGGATAAATTAGGAGGTTGGGATTAACATATATACACTACTATATATAAAATAGATAACCAGCAAGGACCTACTGTATAGCACAGGGAGCTGCTGAATATTTTGTAATAATTTATAAGGGAAAAGACTCTAAAGAATATATATATATATATATCTGAATCACTGTGCTGCACACCTGAACCTAACAGGACATTGTAAATCAATTATACTTCAATTAAAAAAATAGCTACATTCCAAATTACACAATAAATAAATAAATAATTTAAAATACATATTTTTTTTTAAAAAAAGAATAATCTACCTCTGCCTTGTTTACCCTGATAACTGTTCCAAAGTCTCTAGTGCTAATTAAGGGAGCTCTTTCACCATGCTATATCCAGGGCCTGATACAGGTCCTAATTGTGTAGTGAACATTTCATATATGGGTGATAAATAACTGATAACTCTTAAGCATTAGCCCTCATTTCCCTGGCAATTTTATAGTTTCATTCTTTCATATCCATTCTTTCCTTATGTATTTATGACCCTTCGGATGTGGGTGGCTATGGGCATCATGTCACAGATGAGAAAACCGAAGTTCAAATCAGTGAGGAGGGCTTGCCAAGGATGATGCAGCCGGTCGCCAGAAGAGCCAAGAATCCAGCAGGTTTTTTGCCCTGTGCTCTTTCAGGCACAGGAGGTGACTGCCCTGGGATGAGAATGCCCCACAGGTAATAACATTTAAAAGGGAACTCTCTCCTGTAGTACAGGTCCTACCTTGGGGCCTTGCACATTCTAGGAGCCCATTAACAGAGACAAACCAATTTAAAGGTGTTTGACATTGGAGGCTGTTCTCTCCCAGGGGCCCTGGGTGGGAGGGGCAGTGATTTAAGCCTATTGGTAAAGGTAAGGGCTGAGGCATAGGTGGTGATGACAGGAAGCAACAAGAAAACAGAATAATACAGAAAACAATTTCAGATAGTGATAAGAGCTGCAAAGATGGTCACAAATGGATAATCTTAAGGGAAAAATACAGGACAAAATGCATCAGTGGAATCAAGGGCTAGGCTGTATGAGTCAGACTCTGAGTGCTCAGAGATTCAGGGAAGGGAGAAACTAGAATAGACGGAGAACTCTGAAACGCTTCATGGAAATGGAACCCTGCATCAGGCTTTGAAAAAATGTTAGAATTTGGTTAGAAGGAGGGTGCAGGACATGGGTCCTCCAGATGTGAAATCCAGAACAAGGGAATGGAAGCAAGGTCACATTTATTAAGCAATTACCATGTGTTAGGCACCATGCCAGATGCTGTCACATCCACTCAGAGAGGGAATAAGCACCATGTGGGGGAATGGGGACAGGATAGAGGGCAGATGACAGCAGAGGGCCCAGGTAGGAGAGGAATGATAAGGAACAAGAGGAAGGGTCAGAGGAGCTCAGGCTAGGGCAGACTTAAATGCAGGGCTAGGAAACCTCCCCGGACTTCTCCCCTGTGCTTACTACGGCACTGTTTCATGACTGTTTAATAATTTAGGCTGGGTGATGAGCAACTCGAGAATGGAGACTGTTTCATCCATCACTGCAATGTTTCCTGGATGTTAGTGTACCTCAGAATCACTGGGAGGACTTATTAAAACACCAGTTATAGAGCGCCATTCCTGGGGTGTCTGATTCCGTAGGTCTTGGGTTAGACCTGAGAATTTGCATTTCTAAAAAGTTCCCAGACTCACAAATGACCGTTGTGATTCTTGCTTCCTCGTAAACCCCGTGTGGGTTTCCTCCCACATCAAGTAAAGTTGACTTGCGTGACCAATAACATATTGTGGAAGTGATGGTGTGTGACTTCCAAGATTAGGTTACAGAAGAAATTGCAGCTTGCCACTTACTCTCCTGGATTGTTCACTTGGGGGAGGCCAGCCACCATGATGTGAGGACACTCAAGTAGCCTTGCAGAGAGGTCCAAACGGGTTGGAACTGAAGTCTCCAGCCAACAACCAGCACCAACTTACCGGCCATGTGAATGAGCCACCTTGGAAGCAGATCTTCCAGTCCTGGTCAAGCCTTCAGATGACGGCAGCCTCAGCCAATATTTTGACTGCTACTTCATGACAGACTCTAAATCAGAACCTACAGAAACTATGAGGGACAACAAAATGGTTATTGTTGTTTTAGGCCGCTAAGTCTTGGAGTGATTTGTTAGGCAGCCATAGATAACTAATACACCAGAAGATGCTGATGAGGCTGGTCCAAGGACAACACTTTGAGAATGACTGCACTATTTTAACCCTTGTACCCAGCATGTGCCTGGCATATAGGATGCACTCAATAAATACTTTTAAATTAATTCATTAGTAAATGGATAGGAGACAATGAATAAAGGTGAGACTTAAAGCTGAAAGCATTGGGGAGCCATTGAGTTGATAAATGGTATGACATCAGTGGTATTTGGGAATATTTGCTGAGAAAGGGCTATAGAACCACAGTTCGCTGAGTGGCCCTGCTGGCAAAATTGCCCACTTAGTGTGCAGTCTCCACTCTAGTTTCTGAGGCCTCCATCCAAGGACTTGGTAGGCAATGGAGCCTAGGCCTGGGAACTGCTATTTCTACTTCTTCAGGCTTGCAGAAGGCCTGCCAAGACCTCTGTGTACCCTTGCATTTTGATCTCCATCAACAATCTTTCATCTCTCTCTCTGCTCTCCTTTGTCAGTCCTTACCCTCCCATTCTGTCCGTCCTCCTCTCTGCCTTTTATCCCTCTAATTGCCTGTCCTGCCACAAGTCCTCTGGGGAAATTCCAGCCTCCTCTGCTGCTGGCTCCATGAAGACTCTTCCTCCTCCCAGCCTAGGATGTTTTATCCCCTCTACATTATTCCCATAAAGCAGTTCACAGTATAATGCCACAAATATTTACCAAGTACTAGCTGCCTGTGCCAGCCAGAATTAGGCTGAGTACATAGAGGCAAATAAGACCCATTTCCACTTGAAAGATTTCCAGTAGGGACTTCACAGTGCCCATGCACCAGCATCTCTGCCCCATGCCACACTCCAAACTCAACCCAGTCCCGCACTCCACCCACATATCATTGCCTCCTCTTTGTGGCCATGTGGGCTTGGGGGTTTTGGCCACTGGCTTAAGCTATGCACCACCTCACCTAGTGACAGGAACACGTAGAAAAGGGTTAAACAAGAGCACCTTTATCAGCTGGAAACTTTCATCACAACCTTAGCCCAGGACAAATTCTCTGCTCCTCCAGATATTTGATTACTACCTTTGGAATGATCCCTGAGTCTCAGAAGAAAACTGGCTTTGCTTTGATGTTTTGCCAGCTCTCTCTCTTGCTCTGTCTCAGCCATTCTGGCAGAGCTTCAGACTTATTTGTCTTTCATTGCATTTTGTCTTGGGGTGTTTGTGCAATGATACTCAGGCTTTGGTTGGAATTTCTGAAAAACACTGTATCTGATATGCTACAGAGGACTGGGCGTATCTAGCTTATTCCTAAGCAGAGCTTGGGATGCTGAGCCATTTATTTTTAGCATTGTTATGGTTAGGTGAAGTGGGTCTATCCAAGCTCCCTTCTCCCCTTTGTGTCCTTCCAGGATGCCTGGAACCTCCAAGAGGAGTGTAGTCAGCCTAATGGGGAGGGAGTTGAGCCCACCCCCTATTGCCGAGCCCACCCCCTATTGCCAACCCCTCCCAAGCTTTCTCCATAGGAGCTCTGGAGTTGCTGGATGATACAAATAAACTTCTAGATAAACTCAGTGCACATGAGGAAGCAGCCCACGTAGTCCCGCAAAGAGCACAGACCACGAGTGTTTACTCAGGGAGTGCCCACCCCACACCAGGAACATTTCAGCCTTACCTATTTGGGCTCCCAGAGTCTGACTTCCAGTCCCTCTACGAAGGCTGTTTCCTGTAATGAAGACACCTCACCCCTGGCAAGTCCAAATCAGAACGTATGAACTTCCCCTCCGATCTGTTCTTCTCACAGTCTGCCCATCTTAAGAATGACGTTCCCATTCTCCAGGTGCTCAGGTTAGAAATCCAGGGTACATCTTTGCCACCCTTCCTTCTACATCCCCCTCCCTCCATTCTTTCACCAAGCCTAGAATATTCTATCTCCAAAATTTATCTCTCCAACAAAACCGAAAACACTAATTCAAAAAGATACATGCACCCCAATGTTCATAGCAGTATTATTAACAATAGCCAAGATATGGAAGCAAACTAAGTGTCCATCAACAGATGAATGGATAAAGAAGATGTGGTATGTATATAATGGAATACTATTCATCCATAAAAAGAATGAAATTTTGCCATTTCCAGCAACATGGATAGATTTGGAGGACATTATTCTAAGTGAAATTAAGTCAGACAGAGAAAGACAAATACTATATGATATCATTTATATGTGGAACTAAAAAATACAACAAGCTAGTGAATATAAGAAAAAAGCACACTTCACAGATATATAGAACAAACTAGTGGCTACCAGTGGTGAAAGAGAAGGGGGGAAGGGCAATATAAGGATAGGGGAGTAAGAGATACAAACTACTGGCTATAAATAAGCTACAAGCTATACTGTACAACACAAGGAATATAGCCAATATTTTATAACTATAAATAGAGTATAACCTTTTAAAAATGTGAATCACTATATTGTATACCTATAACTTATATAATACTGTACAGCAAATATACTTCAATAAAAAAGGAAAAAAATATATATATATATATCTCAGTTTCTCTATTTCTCTACTTCACTGCCATGACCCTAGTCCAGGCCACTATCATCTCCCAAGTGGAACCCCATATATTCTCTCAGCTCCCACATTTGTCCCCTTTCAGCCTCTTCTCCCCCCAGTAGCTAGAATGAGCAATCCAAAACCATATCTCCTCACAGCATCCCCTGCTTTGCTTCAAACTTTCCACTTAAATTGAGAAAAAGAGAAAAGATCCCAATCCCTTACAAGGCCTATAAGACCTTTCATGTTCTGGTCCATCACCACCTCAGACCTTGTCCCAGGTTGCAGTGCCCTCTCATCCCTCCTCATCCATCATGGTCCTCAAGCATTCCTAGTCTTTTGGCATACGCTGTCCCTCATGCCTAGAAGAGGAAACTGGCCCAGGCTTGCCAGGGCTCTTTCCTTGTCTGGCTGACCCTAGACCTAACCCTAACCTTAAACCTAACCCTTCAAGTCTTAGCTTAGAATGCATGTCATTGGAGCAGGCCTTCCCTGACCACCCTAATCTAAATTCGGTTCCATTTTATTCCCTCCTGGTACCCGGTACTTTTCCTTCACAGCTTGTAATTGTGTAATTACGTGTGCAGTACTCTGTCTCATATTTCCTCACCAGACTATGAGCTCCATGAAGGTAAGGGTCATGTGTGTTTCTTCACCCCTTTATTCCTAACTTGGGGGCACAAATATGAGCAGGTTGCTATCTTCAGGGGACTCACACTCTTATGGTAAAGGCACATGCATGTTCTAATTGAACATCTAAGGCATCAAGGCTTTGAGCTTTGACAAGGTGCTAGGGAATGGCCAAGTTAGCCCAAGAGAGCTCCAGCTTCCCGGAGACAGCGGATGAACTGAGGTCGGTCAGTATGCTGGCTATTTATTTGGTCATGGTGCCTACTACACCTACAGCTCCTTCTAAGGGCCAGCTGCCCAACTATGACCTGCTGAATGAGTAGTCATGACCTGTCTTACCCGACACCATTAACATTGCATAATCATGGGCACCTGACAGAGGGCCACCACGCCCCTGGCTCTCCAGCATGGCATGGAGTAGCAATGCTCAAATTTTCGGTCTCAGGATTCTTTTACATGACTAAAAATTATTGAAGACCACAGAGAACTTTCATTTATCGGGCTTATATCTATTAATATTTACCAAATTTTCTAATTCTGAAAATGTTTATTCATTAATTAACTTGAAAATAAAAATAAACTCATCATATCCTAACATAAATAACATATCTTTATGAAAGGCAACTAAATTTCCCAAAATTAAAAAAATGGCACTGTTCTACATTTCTACAAATCTCCCTAAGTCTGGTTTACTAGAAGACAGATTCTCATATTTGCTCCTACACGCAACCTGTTGTGATACTTTGTTTTGGTTGATACATACAAAGAAAATCCAGCCTCACATAGATATGCAGCTGGAAAAGAGGGGGGTATGGTAATAGCCTTTTCAGATTATTGTGGTCAGTCTTCTTTAATACATCATCGAAACTCGACTCAAAGGTTTGTTGTGATGTAGAACCTGAAACCGCATCAGTGAACTTTTCACACTCTGTTACATTCAAATCTGTTGGTCTCTCCAGTACTTTAACTGGATCTTTTTACCCAGACATGATTGTGTAACATCCTGCCTTGGTCATTTGGAAAATACTGGTTTATTGACTTATGTAGATTTTTTCAAATGACATAATTTATTAAGCTATATCCAAAAAGTCACATTCATCAATATCACCACCAATCAGAAAAGTCTTTAAGTATTGGGAAGCTATCCAGTTCATGGTGGATACAAGTTTTCCAAAACCCTAATGTTTACTCGAAACTTCAAATGTCATCATTGTCAACACCACCAGTTATTTTCTTGAAGTGGCAGGCTTGCTTCATATACTTTCAAGAAAATATCTACAAAATATCAAATCTGAATAGCCATAGTTTTTCTGTCCATAAATCTCACAAGCAAAATGATGTTCTATGAAAGAAGTGGCGAGTTCAGCTTGGAACTCAGTCACACAGTGCTTTTCCTGGAGATGACCACTGGACTTCAGTGTGTAAGAGAAGCACTATATGCGTCCTTCACACAGACTTAAAAAAGACATGTCCTCAAGGGTCGAGATATAACCAAATTAATACTCTTTCCTGCTTCATCAAAGACATACTTTAGTGAAACTAGCTTTTTCTTTTTCCTGCGAGTGCATGGTGGTGAAAAATACGACTACTAGAATGGTTTGGTGGCATTGTCTTGATCTGTGCCAAGGTGCCAGCAGTTTTATCCACAATTGCTTTTGTGCCATCACTGCAAGTACCACCACTATGGAAAAGGCAAATGAAACTAGTATTATCATGAAAATGGTTTTACTGAAAAAGTCTCAGACCCCAGGGTCTCCATAGACCATGCTTTGAGTACCACCAGCCCAGAGCAAAAATAATTAGCTAGGACAACCAGATTCCCTCTCTGGAATTTTTAAACCAAGAAATACTGGGCCAATAAGGTAGTTGATAGTGAGAAGTGAACTTGAGAACAGCAGCATCCTTATATCAGAGGCAGCAGGGCCCCTATCCCAGGCCCCACGCCTCAGGCTTCCTCTCTGATGCTTGAGACCTTTTGGGGCTAGCAATATCATCCAGCTGGGGCACCCCAAGCCTGGACTAGGGTTTTCACAGGCTCTGCTCCCTGTTTCTTTCCTTCAGGGTGCTCTAGAGACTCCTATATGTGGGATTGACCAGATATCCTGAAAGCTAGAGGTCTTGCACCAGTGTGGTTGTCCCAGGCTTCCTAGGCAGACCCAGGCTCCAGGAGGGCAGCCTGGCAAAAGCATTGCTTCTGCTGGCCAATGTGGTATTTATTTCATGGGATTGTACAAAATTAGGTGGACAGAATGATACCATCATATTTCTTTTGGTGACTCTCACTCATGTCAGACACAAGATGAGTTCAGAACTCTACAGCACCAAAAATCCACCACCAGTCCTTGGGCCTGAGGGGGGCTGGGGGGGTATGCAACAGCTCTCACCCATCTGTATTCCATCCATGGTGCTGCCTTCAGTCTACAATACCCAAGGGCAATGCGGCACCCAAGATCCCCTACCAGTAGCACACCACCCCACCCCACCCCACTCCCGCAGGTTCCATGCTTCACATTAGGCAGTCCTCTGGGGGTGACTGACCCATCTCCTCCAAGGGTTTTAGGGATCACTGCTCCATATTGCCAATAGGCTTTTCCTATCGATGTCCTCTCTTGATTCTGATGGATATTTCTCCAGGTTGGTCTTAAGCCATCCCAGACAAAGGACTGCCCTTCCTCTTCCACCCACGGGTCCCTCATCTATCCTCCCTGCTGGTGGCATTGTATGGAATAGGAGTGGAGTCAATATTGAAAGAAATCATATTCTAAAGTGCCAAGCAAAGTCAAAAGAAGGTATGTTTGTAAAATGTGCTGTTTAAAGTTTATGGTATAAAATTTCAAAGGATGAATTTAACATATGTAATACAAAGTATTGTTCACAATCTCTTGAAGACTCTGGGTAAGACTTGCATTTGTGGTCATCATCAACAAAGAAGCACAGTAACAATCTTTGAGAGAGTCATTAGAAGCCAGTACTCACAGGCGGTATGACAGATGATGCAGGGTCATGAGTAATGATGCAAACCAACCTTAACTACATGGTAATAGGGAGCTCCAGAGGCAAGACGATTACATTGTTTCAATGAAATCATGTTCCTAAGAGCCATGGAATTGTGCATAAAAATATCAAAGCTTTCTTTTTCTCAGTAGGAGATATAAAATTAGCCAGGAGCTGCAAATTTTACAATATAGAACACAAAGAGATGGCTCCTGGGCCTGAAGAGGAAGAGTTGATTATGAAGACTCTTCACGTGCCCAGGCTGGACAATAAACAAATACATAAGTACCTCTCCTTTTCCCATTATTCTAAATATTCACTGATAAATTACTCTACCACATATGGGCCCATGAATTTTATAATACATTTTTACAACAGCTTTATTAAAATGTAATTCATATGACATTAAAATTCATCCTTTTAGAGTACACAATTCAGTAGCTTTTAGTGTATTCACAGAGATGTGCAACCATGAGAACTATCTAATTATATGACTTTTTATCACCGCAAAAATATCTTGTCCCCATCCTTTCACTCCCAAACCCTGGCAAACATTCATCTCCTTTCTGCCTCTGTAAATTTGCCTATTCTGGACATTTCATATAAATGAACTTACACAATATGCAGTTTTTCGTTTCTGGGTTCTTTCACTTAGCACAATGTTTTCATGGTTCACCCATCGTATAAGATGTATCAGTACCTCATTCCTTTTTTTTGACAAATAATATTCCATTGTGTGTTTATATCACATTTTATTTACCCATTCATCATTTGTTGGACATTTGGATTATATCTGCTTTTTGGCTACTACAAATCATGCTGCTATGAATATTCATGTATAGGTGCTTATGTAGACATATATTTTATGTACCTATGAGTGGAATTGCTGGGTCATATGTTGACTCTATATTTTAGCCTTTTGAGAAACTGCCAAACTGTTTTCCAAAGTGGCTGTACCATTTTACATTCCCACCAGCAATTTATGAGAGTTCCAATTTTTCTACATCCTCACCAAAACTTATTATTGTCTATTATTTTTTACAACTTGTTTTATAGACTAATATATGGTCTATCCTGGAGAATGTTTCACATGAACTTGTGAAGAAAGTATAGTCTATAATTGGTGGAGTGTTCTATAGATGTCTGTTAGGTCTAGTTCATTTATAGTGTTTTCACTATTTCCTTATTGATTTTCTGTCTAGCTGTTCTATACATTATTGAAAGTGGGTATTGAAGTCTCCAACAATTATTGTTGAATTGTCTATTTTCCCTTCAATTCTGCCAGTTTTTACTTCATGTATTTTAGAGGTCTCTTGTTAGGTACATATATGTTTATAATTGTTATGTCTCCCTGAGGAATTGAACCTTTTCAGTATAAAGTTTCCTTCTTTGTCTAATAAATATTTTTGTCTTAAAGTCTATTTTATCTGATATTAATATAGTCACTCCAGCTCTATTTTGATTTCTTTTTGCATAGAATGTCTTTTTCCATCCTTTTACCTTCAACCTATTGGTCTTCCTCTGTCTGACTTATTTCACTTAGCATAATGCCCTCAAGGTCCACCCATGTTGTTGCAAATGGCAAGATTTCACTCTTTTTTTATAACTGATATCTGAATTTTATATATAGATCCATATCTATATGTTATAATTTCTGTATCCATTCATCCATCGATGGACACTTGGCTATTGTAAATAATGCTGCAATGAACACAGGGATGTATATATCTTTTCAAGTTAGTGTTCTTGTTTTCTTCAAACAAATACCCAGAAGTGAAATTGTTGGATTGTATGGTACTTCTATTTTTAATTTTTTGAGGAACCTCCATACTGTTTCCTATTGTGGCTACACCAACAGTGCATGAGCATTCCCTTTTCTCCACATCCTTGCCAATACTTGTTATTTCTTGTCTTTCTGATAATAGCCATTCTAACAGGAGTGAGGTGATATCTCATTGTGGTTTTGATTTGCATTTCCTTGATAATTAGTGATATTGAGTGTCTTTTCATGTACTTGCTCATGTATATGTCTTCTTTGAAAAATGTCAATTCAGATTTTCTACCTAGTTTTTAATTGGAGTGTTTGAGTTTTTGCTACTGAGATGTAGAAGGTTTTTGTTTTGTTTTGTTTTGTTTGGACATTAGTCCCTTATCAGATATATGATTTGAAAATATTTTCTCCTGTCTAGTATGTCTGTCTCCTGTCTAGTCCTGTCTGTGCAATATACAGGTCTTTCACCTCCTTCATTAAACAATTCTTAGATATTTCATTATTTTTGATGAAGTTGTAAATGGAATTACTTTTTAAATTTCTCTTTCTGATAGTTTGTTATTGTATAGAAATGCAACAGATTTTTGTGTATTGATTTTGTATCATGCAACTTTATTGAATTCATTTATTAGTTCTAACACTTTTTTGATGGAGTCTTTAGGGTTTTCTACAATATATATAGTATCATGTCATCTGCAAGTAGTGACAGTTTTACTTTGTCCTCTCTGATTTGGTTTCCTTTTATTTCTTTTTCTTGCCTAATTGTTCTGGCTAGGAATTCCAATACTATGTTGAATAAAAGTGGCAAGAGTGGGCATCCTTTTCTCTTGCCATTCTCTGTCTTTGTCATTTTGCCAATCTCTGCCTTTTGATTGTAGTGTCTAGTCCATTTACACTTAATGTAATTACTGCTAAGGTAGGGTTTACATATGCATTTTGCTGTTTGTTTTCTATGTTTCATGTCTTTTCTATTCCTCTATTCCTCCATTACTGTCTTCTTTGCACTAAAAAGATATTTCCTAGTAGGCCACTTTAATTCCTTTGTTTCTTTTATTCTGTTTTTTTGAGTTATTTTCCTAGTGCTTGCCTTGGTGATTACAATTAACATCCTAACTTAAAACAATCTATGTTGGATAAATACTAACTAAATTTCAATAGATTACAAAAACTGCTCCAATATAGCTCTATTCCTTGACCACTTCCTGTACTTTTATTGTCATACAAATTATAAATCCACTGAAACAGCCTTTATAAATCCAACCACCCTATCTGAAAGAACATCAGTGAGGTAGAACTTGAGCTATGGCAAGCCAAAGTTATGAGGAAACACAAACTATGAATAACATGAGGGAAAGGAAGCAAAAGCTATAGAGAGGATGAAAAAATAGAGTATTGGGGAAGCATAAGTTACTTGGTAGAGAGTAGAGCAAGGAGCACACTACAGAGAGTCGCAGAGTCACTTGGTGGCCAAACATTAGAAGAAAGACACACAAATTTCTGCTGCTGCTGTCACTTCAGCCACTCTGAAATCAGCACCACCCAACTGTTTCTGCTCTTTTTGAAACCTGTTCAGCCTCTCGTTGGGGTCTTTAAAATAAAATCCCTGTAAAATGAAGTAATTTGAGTGACTGCCTGTTCCTTCAAACCCAAAGAGGTAAATAAATCAGCCAGATAGAGAAAAAGAAAGGGAATTCCAGGCACAGAATTCAGCATGTGCAACGAAACAGCCGCGTGATAGAATAGCTTAGAATGTTTTAAAAGATGAAAAATGAAGGCCAGAAAAGAGGAAAGGGCTGAGAAACAGAAGAAAAAAAGTAAAAAGAAAAGGATTGGGTTTGTTTTGTTTTTGGGGGGTTATTTTTGCGGTATGCGGGCCTCTCACTGTTGTGGCCTCTCCCGTTGCGGAGCACAGGCTCCGGACGTGCAGGCTCAGCGGCCATGGCTCACGGGCCCAGCCGCTCCACGGCATGTGGGATCTTCCCGCACGGGGGCACGAACCCGTGTCCCCTGCATCGGTAGGCGGACTCTCAACCACTGCGCCACCAGGGAAGCCCCAAGGATTGTATTTTGCAGTGGTTAGAGGAGATGCTGATGGAGGCTAACAAGAGTTTTCCCATGTAGTTTCTGTGAAGAGAGGACAAGGTGCACAGCTTTATATCCTGGGTTTCCAGGAGTGTGTCAGGGTTTGACTCTCCCTCGTGAAATAAAATTCACATTTTATGGCAAGACAAGAAAAACAAACATAAAAAAAATTTTCTCAGCCCTTTGGCCTCCTCTTTCTCCTCTGCTGTGCGCTGTGCATCTGCATTATGCATCGACCAAACCTCTCTCATTGGCAGAAATACCTGCT
>NW_006779070.1:782428-815271 GCF_000442215.2 Lipotes vexillifer | reverse complement strand
CTGAACCATAAAGAGCAACATTCTCCCAGTACCAACAAGACGACTCCTTAAAAGAAAACATTCCTTCTTGCTTTTGTAAGGGGTCATGATAACCCAGCACTTTGTACTTGCAGGTCTGAATTGTGTAAACTGTCAATAATACATCATTTAATATACAGACCTTTAAAGACAGACATAGAGAATGGACTTGAGGACATGGGGAGGAGGAAGGGTAAGCTGGGACAAAGTGAGAGAGTGGCATGGACATATATACACTACCAAATGTAAAATAGATAGCTAGTGGGAAGCAGCTGCATAGCACAGGGAGATCAGCTCAGTGCTTTGTGACCAGCTAGAGGGGTGGGATAGGGAGGGTGGGAGGGAGATGAAAGAGGGAGGAGATATGGGGATATATGTATATGTGTAGCTGATTCATTTTGTCATAAAGCAGAAACTAATACACCATTGTAAAGCAATTATACTCCAATAAATATGTGTGTATATATATATATATATATATATATATATATATATAGAGAGAGAGAGAGAGAGAGAGAGAGAGAGAGAGACCTTTGTCTCAAAAAACCTACATAACTGTGCTTTGACTTCTAATGGATGGAATAGTTCTCAGAGCTTTCTGAGATGCTTTTCCTGGGTTGAAATCTTCAATTTGGCTCGAATAAAATTTTCCATCTCTTTCTTAAATAGACTGATTAATTTTTCTTTCTTTCTTTCTGTTTTTTTGGCTGCCTTTGGGTTATCGTTGCTGCCGGCAGGCTTTCTTTAGTCGCAGCAAGCGGGGCTACTCTTTGTTCTGGTGTGTGGCCTTCTCCTTTGCGGTGGCTCCTCTTGCTGCAGAGCGTGGGCTCTAGGCGCATGGGCTTCAGTAGTTGTGGCACGTGGGCTCAATAGTTGTGGCACACAGCCTTAGTTGCTCTGCGGCATGTGGGATCTTCCCAGACCAGGGATCGAACCCATGTCCCCTGCACTGGCAGGCAGATTCTTAACCACTGCACCACCAGGGAAGTTCCCTGATTAATTTTTTATTGACACCCTATATGGGGTTAACACCCAGAGAATCCAGACTGAAAGGACCTTGTTTTTTAAAGAGAAATTCTCAAAGTGTGCTGCCTAGACCAGTGCCACCTGGGAACTCATTAGAAATGCAAATTCTCAAGGCCCACCCTAATCCTACAAATTCGGAAACTCTGGCAGGGAGGAGGGGTTGGGGGGTGTGTCCAGCACTCTGCATTTTAATAATCCCTCCAGGTGATTCTGGTGCATGCTAAAGAACCATGGGTCTGTACGTGCAGGCTTCTGCTTGGATCTAATGGACAGAAGTCCAGGCAGAATGAAGGAGATACACATGCACAGAGCTTGGGAAGGTGATAACATTCGCCCTCTGTGGAGCCCACTTGTGTGTGACTGGGACCGAAGAAGCCTCCCTCCAGGTCACAGGAGTCTATGCATCTCTATCACTGGCTAAGTGTGGAAATGTGGAGGAAGGAGACAGAGAGGGAAGCATTGCGTGGGGTAAGGGCAGTGACCTCAGGCCACCTCAGTGAGTAGAGGGATCCAGAATATCCTAGACCCAGGCTCATCGTCACTTTATTGTAAGTTCCCACCTTAGTGTTCCACCTGATTGCAGCTGTACTCTGCTGATTTCAACATAAACTCAAGATTACAGATGCAGGAGAGCAAGTCCTCCTCCCCCAGGCTATGTCTCTTATCCTTTTAAGCAGGAGCTGGAATGTTCAATCCTCCTGCAGCCTTGGCCTATCCTGAGATGGTTCCACCCCTCTTCCAACCTCAATGGTCAGCCTCTGTGCAAGACCAGCTCACTCTCCAGCCTTCAGCAGCTCTGATCACGTAGTTTATTGACCACCAACATCAGAATCAATAGGGAAGCTTACCAATAAATTTTAAATCTGAACCCCAACCCAGAGCAATTAAATCAGAATTTCTGGAAGCAGGCCTGAAACCGAGCAGGACCCTGTGGGGCTCCTGGGCATGGAAGCCTTTCTGTTCCCCGTTTTTTGTAGGGAACAGACCCCAGCCTCCATGACCTTCCCTGAGCTCCAAAGGGCAGAGTCGAACAGTTGCTAATCAGGGAAGGGAGGGGATGCAGAGACAAGGGAGGAGCAGCCAGGAAACCACCTGAGACGAGATTAAAGGAACCAGAGGAGCTCATCAAGATTAGACCACCTGAGGCCAGATTAAAGGAGTGCAGGCCCTGCACACACTCTGATCCTTATCAGCAACCCCACCCTTGAACCATTGTATGAAACTCCTCATCAAATCCCCCTGGGTTGGGACATACAGTTTTTGGGGGGCAGGAGCCCACTGTGCCCCCCTTTGCCAGGCAAAGAAATAAAGCTGTTATTTTCTACTTCACACAAAAGTCTGTCTCCGAGATTTGATTCGGCACCAGTGCACAGAAGCCAAGTTTTCAGCATCAGGTCCAGCATTGGTATTTTTAAGGTAATTGCCAAGGTGATTCTAACATGCAACCAGGGTAGAGAACCACTGATGATTAAAGTTTCTGTATGAATTCCATCTTCCTTCCCTCGTCTCTGGTGCTTAAGAGAAGGAAGATCCCCTTTGACTTGGGGACCTAGATCCTTGGTAAGGCGATCCATGAGACCTGGTTATTCTGCAGGCCATGACATAGCAAAAATGTCCGGTAATTAATATATATACAGGAAATCCCCTACACACAAACCTTCAAGTTGCGAACTTTCAAAGATGCAAACGTGCGTTCCATCAACATCAGAGGTGAGTGAAACTGCAGCTTGCCCTCCGTCTCCTATTGCTGACAATCCTTCAGTTCTACCATCTCCCACCCCTTCTCCCTCCTGCAGTCAGTAACTCTTCTTGCCACTTCACTCGATGCCAGCCCCTGGATGCCAGCTGTTGTACTGTACTCCCGTACTTTCCAAGGTACTATACTGTAAGATTAAAAATGTTTTCTTTATTTTTTGTGTTTGTTTTTTATGTATTATTTGTGTGGAAAGTATTATAAACCTATTACAGGACAGTACTATATAGTGTGTTATTTGGGTACCTAGGCTAAATTTGCTGGACTTAACGAACAAATTAGACTTACGAATTCACTCTCGGAACAGAACTCCTTTGCATATAAGAGACTTACTGTAATTACAGTTTGATGATATTCTTTATGAGGCAATCATTCCATAAATGTCTATTACATGTGCCGGACATTGGCGATACAGCAGCAGATAAAACAGACAAAAACTCCTACCTTCATGGAGCCTATGTAAATATATACTATGTTAGATGGTGATAAAAATAAAGCAGTAAAGGAATCAGGTATCCCCAGGGCTAGAGAGGGTTTGCTCTTTTTAGAATGGCAAAGACCTGAGGAGTGGATCCTGTGGCCATCTGGGGGAAGAACGATCCAAGCAGTGGGGACAGACCCTGAGTGTGGATGTGCCTGCAATGTGCTAACTTCTTTGCATACATCATCTTAGTTTATTCTCACAGCGAGTCTTTAATGGAGGTATTATCCCCATTGTTACATATGGGATTCAGGAAGGGTAAGTAGTCTGCCCAGTTCACAGCGAGTGTCGGAGCTGAGATTCCAGGTCAGTGTGACCTCAGCGGCCCTGCTTTCAACCACCACTCTACTGCCCTGTCAGCATCACGCCTCACCCCTGCCAGGGGGTCATCACAGGCGACAATGTCTGGGGAGTGACGAGTCCCCCAAGGAGCAAGAGTGTGTGTACAGCCCCACTACCCCCATCCCCCCGAGTCTGGCTTCCCCGCAGGCATGGATGCTGCCCCTCCCTGCTTCTCTGCTCCTACTTCCCCATTTCCTTCCAACACACACACACATGCAACTTTTTGAACAGACCCTGTCCGTCTTCCTGTCCTATCTGTCTATCCTGGTCCGCTGCCCACAGGGGGATTGTAGACCAGACGACCCAGTGTGTCACAGCTCACAGGGTTCCAGTGTGACTCCAGCATCTCAGAGTTTCTGTTTAGTAGGTAATACCATCCACTGGGGACTTCCTCGTCACCTTAGCGACTCTCCCGGGCCTCAGGAGAGGCACCTTAGGTGCAAGGCTCAGAGTTCTCTTTACTCCGATCCAAAGCCGTCCCAAGGCATTTGATTCCCCACAAGTCTCTAAAGGGCAATTCCTCTAAAGGAAGGGCACCTGCAGCTTACTAGTCTCTAACAGGTCAGCCAGGGGACTGGCCCCAAGAGTGGGTACCTTCTCCTCTCACTCCTCTCTTGGGCTTTCTTTCCTCCCTCTCTCCCCAGTTCAAGAATGGCTTCATGTCAGAACATGAGACGTGCTCTTAGGCATAGAGAAAGGTCATTTCCAGCAGGCACTTAATGGTGAAAACCCACATCGTCATCGTAGGAGCACAGGCAAGAGTCTCCATTTCCTAGGAAGCTGACTGGACACACTCAGCTCTCAGCTGAGGGCGATGAAACGAAGACGCCAGTGCAAGGCCCAGCCCTGGTCCCTTCCCTACATGTCCTCCAGACCTTCCATGCTCATCCAACAAACACCTACCAAGAACCAACTTGGTCCTTTCCACAGCTAGCTGGGAAGACAGAGTCCAACAAGGCAAAGTCCTTGCCTTCAGAGAGCACTCAGGATGGGAGGGGAGGCCAACAACCTCGCCTCAGAGGCGACCACCGTGACGCCCATGCAGTGTCAGAAGAGTGCGAGCAGAGGTGCCAGGACGCCAAAGATGAAGGCGTCCCGGGTGAGAGAGAAGTAGGAGTCAGGGAAAGCTTCACGGAGGAAGAGTCATCATTGACGACTTTGAAGGATCGGTAGGAGGCGGCCTGGCAAAGGCAGGAGAGCGTGACTCTGGCAGGGCAGGAGGGGCTCCCTGTGGGCAGACGTGGGGAGGCAACTCTGAGAGCACACAAAAGGCAGCAGGTGAAGCTCAAGAGACGGAGTGAGGGAAATGGCACCAGAGAAGTAGGAGGACCAGATTTTGCAGGAGTCTGTGGACTTGATTCAGGAGTTCTGACATTACCCTGAGGACACTGGAGAGAGCTATGCACAGACTTGAGACAGAGGAATGGCTCAATCCAATGTAGGTTTTAGGAAAATCAATCTGGTGGTGGTGTAGAGTGAGGGCCAAGTAAATCAGGGAGACCAGTGAGGGGGCTGAACCCAAAAGCATAAGGGGAGATGAAGAGAGCCCGAGCTAAGGAGCTGTGAGAAAGAAGAGGAAGGCTCCAGCTCAAGGACCATCAAGGAGGGATTCGGAGGACTCTGATGATTGGAGGAGGAAGGGAGGGAAGAGTCAGGATAACCCCAGGTTTCTGGCTTGGACACTGGAGGATGGAGGACGGAGGATGATTCCGTTGGCTGGGCTGCGTGTAGGGGCCGCCTTTTTTGTCTGGTGCCCAGACATGGGTGGTTAGTGGCCCAGGGTGTAAGAGCTCAGTAATGGAACTGTTTGGGGCGTGGGCTCTGGAATAGCTGGGTTGCATGTGAAAGGTGCACTTACAGGGGTGTCCTTTACTCTCTCTAGGAACTGGCCAGCCCTGGGAGGGGCAATCCCCCCGGGGTCAGCGAGGCCCAGAGGTCAAAGCATCAGAAAATGAAAAGGTATGATTAATACAAGTGTCAGTTTATTTATCCCCGTCCTGTGTGCCTGGCACAAAGCAGCTGTTCAGTGGATGCTTGCAGAAAATGAAGAAAAGTAGCACAGGAAAAGCCATTATGGGTCTGGAGGACCAAGGGCGGGAGTGGGAGGTGTCGATCAGATTGTGTTCTGTCCCCAACAGGCCAGAAAGAATAGGTCGAGGGACAGGTGGCAGGAAAGGGGTGTTCTGGGAGGGATGAAGGCTCTTTAGAGCACAAAGTGTTTTAAGAGAGGGGCAGGGCTTCCCTGGTGGCACAGTGGTTAAGAATTCGCCTGCCAATGCAGGGGACACGGGTTCGAGCCCTGGTCCAGGAAGATCCCACATGCCTCAGAGCAACTAAGCCCGCGAGCCACAACTACTAAGCCTGTGTGCCACAACTACTGAAGCCCGTGTGCCTAGAGCCCACGCTCCTCAACAAGAGAAGCCACCACAATGAGAAGCCCACGCACCGCAATGAAGAGTAGCCCCTGCTCGCCGCAACTAGAGAAAGCCCGCGCGCAGCAACAAAGACCCAATGCAGCCAAAAATAAATTAATTAATTAAATAAATATTTTTTTTTAAAAAAAGAGAGAGGCAATTTCAGTGGGACCCCACCACTAGGAAATAAATGGAACATCTGGGGATTCAGGAGAGCTCCAAAGCCCATGGCCTCCTTCACTGCAGCCCTGAGCCAAGCCCCACTGAGTGGAGCCCCACAGGGCCTTCCCAGTGGTCCACATGGACCCATCATCTCCTTCTGCATAATTACCAACACCATCCTCCCTCCCCCATCCAACGTCTAGGATTCTGGCTAGAGCTGCCGTCCTCATCCTGGGGCCTGCCCACGCCTTGAGCCCAGGCACCTTCCGTTGTTCCCTGGACTCGGCAGGCTGCCCAGGCCCTGAATCCAAAAATTCCTTTGTTTCTTGTGCTGGCACAAAAAAAAAGTTTTGCCTCTTAGATGGATTTTTCCCCACTCTCCCCCACCAGGACCAGAAAAGACCCTGAAAGGAATTATAAACGACTTTTCTCTTGGCTGAATAGTGAGATCTTCATCGCATCTTTCAAGCCCATTTTGGGGATCAACGTTCTCCCCGAGATCCCCAGGGGTGCATGTTCTGGAAGAGGGGAGTGAATGCACTGGGCAGTTTAATACTGATAATTCTGTCACCAAAAAGCTCCATGTATAAACATGTCCCTGATGGTGACAAAGGGCTTCTGCACATTTGCTTTTATCTGATATTCACAACCCAGCAAAGGGGAAAGGGAGTGTATTATTCCCATGTTATCCATGTTGGAAACTGAGGCTCAAAACAGTCAAATAACTTGTCCAAGGTCAGGGCAAGGACTGAGAGCATCTGAGTCCTGAGGGAAACATTCTGGCCCTGGCCCTGCTGGGAGGCACTGTGCCACCTGCTCCCGGGGTTCAGGGAAAGACGTGAGCTTCTTGCCTTCTCCTCAGTAGGCAGGGGTAATGCAAAGAACACATTGCACTTGGGGCTTTGGGAACCCCCCAAAAATGTGTAGTTGAATGCTGTCTCTATCTCTCACCAGTTGTGTGTTACTTAGCCTCTATGAGCCTTGGTTTCCCCATTTACACAAAAAAGAACAGACTGCCCCCTGGCAGGGTTTTTGTAAAGATTCAGTGAATCAGCATAGTTAACATGCCTGGCTCAATTGCCTGATACAAATGAGGTGCCCCCAAAAGCACTGGTTCCCTACCTGTTCTTCTGAGCCAGGGGCAGTGGTTTGACCACAAGAAAAGGAGCCACACACTCAATTCTCAGAGCCACGGTTAGGTTGGAACCAGTTCCTTGCTCTTGCAGAAGCCTGAGCTTGGCATGACCTGGGAAGCTGACCCCTTGAGGTTTCTGGGCTATGAGTCAGCGGTATGCAATCTCAGAGCACGATGCTCAGACTAAGCCCGGGAATGGGTACTGCATGCCGGAAGCTGAGCAGAAGCCCTCGAGGGTCACTAGGCATCAGTGACTTGTGTCCACTTGGGTGCGCAATGGCACCAGGCGGCCAGGGGAGGGGTGGGCTGCTGAACTTCACGGTGACGATCCCGTGAACACAGGCAGCTTCCCTGCACCTCGCTGACTCCCCTTAATAGCCCTTTCCCTCCAGCTCCCCAAGAACTCATTAAATCCTTCCTTGATGCTATTCTCCCCCTCTGGCGTGAACACCAGAGATAACAAGCCCCATAAAATTGCTCCCAGCAGGAGATTCCTTTTGTTAATCCTGAAATAAATTCTTTCCAACTTCAAGGTGTGGTGACTACTTTGAAACCTTGACAAACGGGTCAGCTGCCACCCCATGACCTGGTTCTAGAGGGTGCTGGTCCTGTCAACCTGTGCGGCTCTGACTTCATTTACTCAGTCTGTTGGCTTAGTGTTTGTTCTCGAGAAAAGCCCACCTGGCCTCTTGGGACCTTCCTTTAATAGACTGGGTTTGCAATGGCTGCCCCCCACCACACACACACACACACTCTGCTGTTTCCTATCAATTTAGCTGCTTTTCCTATTCCCTTTCATTCCAGTCTCCTCTTACGCTTTTCAACCCCCTACCTTCCGTGGAAGCTTAATGGGCTCTTTCTCTTTACTTGGAAGGACCAAGGCCAGAAAAAAAGTAGGTCTGAGGTGGATTCAGGAGCCAGGACCACATCACACCCACAGCCTCAGGATCCCACCAGCTTTCTGCACCTGGTCTGTCCCACCCTCTTGGTATCTTGGATCCTGCAATTAAAAGAGAAACGGAGGCTTCCTGGCTCACAGACCCACTAGGACAGTTTACTGACTTCATGATACCTGATACTTCAAGGTAGTATCATGAATCCAGACCAGGGGGGGCTCAAGCACATCTCCGAAGAGCACATTTCCAAAAAGTTCACACATATGTAAGCCGCCCTCCCCAACTGTATTGCACGTGGCACAGTTACTACCGAAACCCCATCCTGAATATCATCATAAGGACCTACCTTCTATGACTAGCACTGAGGGCATTATTGGGAAAAATTATGAACAAATGCAATGTTCATTCCCAGTGATAAGATATTTGACCTCAGAGGTCTAATGTGAATTCTTATCTTCAACAGGCACCAGAGAGCATGGTGATTAGGCATACAGGCTCTAGAGCCAGACCGTGGGTTCAAATCCCAGCTCTGCCACTTACTAGCTGTGTGACTTTGGGCAAGAAGATGCTTAACCTCCTGGCACCTCAATATCCTCATCTGTAAAATGGAGATAATAAGAGCAATCATCCCATAGGTTGATGCATACAAAGTGCATAAAACAGTGCCCAGCATATAGTAGGTACTCAGTAAATGGAGCTGTTACCAGCTTCTTGTTTGTGGGCTTTTGTAGTCCATGGAATCTCCATAAGTGTATGCAGGTAGAATTTTCCAGATGGATGTGAGGTCTCTCAATAGCCTGACATTTTGCTGGGATTCTCCTAAAGCCCGAAGATCATAGATCAGACAGGTACCAAGATTACACAAATGCCACATGCTGTTCATGGGCAAGACGAGCCCTATGTAGCCACCACACACACACACACACACACACACACACACACACACACACACCACGCGCTTTCTCACCGCCACAACCTCTACCTGTGGTCCGGCCATGCTCAGTGCCACATCGGTCCCCAAATAGGCCCCTTCTCAGCTCCTCGGTTTTGCGCCTGGTCCACTGCGTGGATGCCCTTCTCCTTTCTCTCTATTTGGAAACTGACTTTCTTTAGCATTCATTCTAAGTAAACGTTACCTCCTTTATGAAGCTTTCTTTGACCCTCTTTTTTCTCCCCACAGGTGTTATTTCTCCTGCACTGTGTCCCAGGACACAGTCCCGCATCCCCCACACACACACACACACACACACACACACACACACACACATCCTGCCAGTTTTTAGAGAAGTGCCTCTCAACACCCACAATGAAGAAGTAGGTATTAGTGCAACTCTAACTGTCCAACTTCGGCCATGGTGAGAGCCAACTTCTGTCCCCCAGGGAATGACCAACACACACAAATCACATAATACCCTTTACTCTCAGGGTAGGAATAATCTCGTGTATCTTCAATTTCCATATGTGGCTCGGGATTTCTCAAATATTTGATTTAAATTTCATTTAAAATGTATTAAAACCATCTAAAGCACAATGAAAATGTGATATGCCCAATGTGGGTACATGGAGAACACCAGCCCATTTACTTAGGATGCCAAAATATCTCATTGCTACACAGGCCTCTGAGTTAAGTTTTCCCTTAATTAGAGACTGTCCTGAGACTAAAAGTCAAGCTGTGAAAAACCTACTGCTATTTACAACTGCTTAACTGTGAAAATCAGGATTTCTGGGTGCTATATGACTGTTCTGGGCTAAATGTTTGTGTCCCCCCAAAATTCACATGTTGAAGCCCTAACCCCCAACGTGATGGTATTTGGGGGTGGGGCATTTGGGAGGTAATTAGGTTCAGATGAGGTAACAAGGGTAGGGCCCCCATGATAGAATTGGTGTCCTTATAGGAAGAGAAACCAGAACTCTCTGTCCATTAGGTGAGGACATAATGAGAAGTGCACTGTCTACAAGCCAGGAAGAGAGGACTCACGAGAAACCAAACCCTTCTAGACCTCAGTCTTGGGACTTCCCATCCAGAACTGTGAGAAAATAAATTTATGTCATTTAAGCCAGCTAGTCTATAGTATTTTGTTATGGTAGCCGAAGTTAAGATATTTCAACAAACTAAATCATAATGAAAACATGTTTTACCATTTTGGGTACATTGGAGACCATTAGCACATTAACTTAGAATATGAAATTAACACATTTTTATGCAGGCTTCTGAATGAAGTTTTCCCCTTTTGATTAAAGAGTGTCCTGAGACTAAAAGTCCAGCCATGAAAAACCCATCTCTATTAGCAATTACTTAGCTGTATAAGTCAAGATTTCCTGGCACTTTGCAACCAAACCAAAACCTGGAAGTGAACTGGGTCCAGAAACTGATATCACTCTGCAGTTTGATGCGTGGCCCCTGACTTCAAATTCCTATGCTCATCAAAACAACATTATTGCTCACATTGGTTTCATACTAAGTAGGTATCACCAGTTTGGAACTGTAAGCTAAATGCATACTAACAAGACATTGTTTCTGTCTCATCTATTTAAGGGTTCCAAATAAAGATTTTCTTTTTAAAATAAGTTAGAAATCTGACTCTATCGGTTATGATGGGTGCCTGTGCCCACATGCGTGCCTCTCCCAGAGAAGCCTCTCCGTTATATACGCACAGGTTCGCATAAGATCTGATTGTGACTCTCTCCGCCTTGAACGCTTTCAGTGACTCCTCCCCATTTCCCATGGAACAAAGTGAGGACTCCTTGGTTCATTCCCACATGTTGTTCACTGGCATCAGACCTGCTCCCGGTCCATAATCGTAGGACCACTTGCACAGAACTACTTGGCATTTCCCAGAAATGTCAGGTATTTCACGCTGTTGCCTTGACCCAAAACGCCCTCGTCCTTTCTTCCCCTCGCAGCCACATCTGCCCCACCCCTGCCCCAACTCAGTTGACACTCATCAGTCAAGGTCCAACTCAAGTGGAATCTCCTTACCCAGCTCCATGCCTTATCCGTGCTCCTGCAGCACCTTATTCCTGGCCCTGTCCTGAAATGGTTGGTCCAAGCTCCCACATGACTGTGAGCTTCTACTGAAATAGTGAGATATTTATCTTTACATCCGCACACAACAGGTATTCAATAACAGTGAAGGAAAGAGAGGCAGGGAGGAGGGAGGGAAGAGGAGAGGGAGGAGGTGAGAAGGGAGTAGAGAGGAAGGGATGGTCCAAGGCCAGCAGGGGAGATCCGGCAGGACTGGGTCCTCCCTGGTGACGGTACTGATAAGGCAGGCGCAAAACTAAAGGCAGCCTCTCATGCCTTGCTGGCCCACCTCCTACAAGCCTGGGAAAAGCCCTTCCGGAATGAGCAATGTTCTGGACTACCTGTACAACTACTCTGTTACTCTTTCAAGATAATAATACCTTTGATATCATTTCAGTCTCAAGACAATAAACCTTATGAGGTAGTATTATATAGATGAGGAAACCAAGACCCAAGGACATAAAGTGATGGGCCAAGGTTTGGACCCAGGATTCCAAGAAGAGCCTGATCTGACCCCTCTGAGGGCCCCCGTTTACGCACCATTGTGTTTGTGTGTACGTGTACAGAAGCATGCGCCCTTTGGCCAGGCACTGGCAGTCACGGGGGAGGGGCGCTTCGGGAAGGGAAGGGAGTTCATCTTTTCTATTAAAAAACATGATTCAATCAAGGCTAGCCATATTGCGAATTTGAGTCAGCATTTTGTCTTGGGCTTTTCATTCTCACAAATACGTTGGTATGGAAACCACACTTCTGCGATTATGATCAAAACATTGTTGCCTCCATTGGCTTTCTTAAAACCTTACACGCTAATACAGTAGGTGGGAAATTTCTACATTTACCACATCAACTCTTTCTTGGCAGCAAGCATCTATCTGTAAATGGTTGTAAAGTAGTTGTAGCAAACCCTTTCAAAATATTCCATATCTGTGCTGTTTAGCAAATAATAAATATAACCCATTTTTAGTGTCTGTCCCCAACTAGATCATAAACCCTTCGAAGGTAGTGCTATTTTATTCAGTTCTGGGTGCTGAAGCCTTAGAGGGGTCGTGGTACCAAGAAGACATTCAATAAATGGGGTTTGACTGAATAGATATGACATCTGGCAGATTGGCCCCTACAGGTTGGAAACAATAACCTTTCACATTTGCCTAGCTCTATGCAAGCTGAAAAGCCTTCTCATTACTTAATTTTACTGGTATTCCCATCTGCTCTGTGAGTTGCACAGGACATATATTATTAGTCCCGTTACATAGAGGAGAAAATAGAAACTCAGCAAAGTCCAGTGACAGCTGGGCTCGGTTAACAAGCGATAGAAGACAGATTAGGACCCAGACTTCAGGGCTCTGGGGCCAGCGCTCTTCTCTCCTCCCACCCAGCCTCCTCTAAATGCATCCCACACGTGGTAAAAAGAATAACTGAGCCACAGGCTCCATATGAGACTGGAACACCCTGGGCTGCTCTTGTGTTGATTCTACTGTTTTATGAGTGTATTCTACAGTGGTTTAGTTTTCTATTAAAATGCTAGGGGTGCTGTAACAGAAAACCACAGACTGGGTGGCTTAAAGAACAAATCTATTTCTCACAGTTCTGGAGCCTGGAAGTCCAAGATCAAGGTGCCATCACGGTGGGTTTCTGGTGAGAACTACCCTCCCCGCTGGCAGATGGCCACCTTCTCACTGTGTCCTCACATGGCCTCTTCTCCATGTGAATGAGGAAGGAGAAAGAGCGCTGGTGTCTGTTCCTCTTCTTATAAGGGCAGAATTCCTATGGGATTAGGGCTGCACCCTTAAGACCTCATTTAACCTAAATTACCTCCCTAAAGGCCCTACTCCAAATACAGTCACATTGAGGATCAGGACTTCAACACATGCATTGGGAGCAGGGAAGTGGGGATGGGGCGGAGGTGGGGGAAGACACAATATACATCTATTATACACAAACCTATACATCCTTTTCCCTAATTAGCTTTGACTCTTCTTAGTTTTTATTGAATTCTGTGAGAGGGTTTGGAAGTACAATCTATTTCTACACTAGCATTTTTCTCCATGCTTATCTGAATTAATTTTTTTAACATCTTTATTGAAGTATAATTGCTTTACAGTGTTGTGTTAGTTTCTGCTGTATAACAAAGTGAATCAGCTATATGCATATATATATACACATATCTCCTCCCTCTTGCATCTCCCTCCCACCCTCCCTATCCCACCCCTCTAGGTGGTCAGAAAACACCGAGCTGATCTCCCTGTGCTATGCGGCTGCTTCCCACTAGTTATCTGTTTTACGTTTGGTAGTGTGTATATGTCCATGCCACTCTCTCACTTCATCCCAGCTTACCCTTCCCCATCCCCGTGTCCTCAAGACCATTCTCTATGTCTGTGTCATTATTCTTGTCCTGCCGCTAGGTTCACCAGAACCATTTTTTAATTTTAGATTCCATATATATGTATTAGCATAAAGTATTTGTTTTTCTCTTTCTGACTTACTTCCCTCTGTATGACAGTCTCTAGGTCCATTTACCTCACTACAAATATCTCAATTTCATTTCTTTTTATGGCTGAGTAATATTCCATTGCATATATGTGCCACATCTTCTTTATCCATTCAACTGTTGATGGATACTTAGGTTGCTTCTATGTTCTGGCTATTGTAAATAGTGCTGCAATGAACATTGTGGTACATGACTCTTTTTGCATTATGACTTTCTCAGGGTATATGCCCAGTAGTGGGGTTTCTGAGTCAAATGGTAGTTCTATTTTTAGTTTTTTAAGGAACCTCCATACTGTTCTCCATAGTGGCTGTATCAATTTACGTTCCAACCAACAGTGCAAGAGGGTTCCCTTTTCTCCACACCCTCTCCAGCATTTATTGTTTGTAGATTTTTTGATGATGGCCATTCTGTCTGGTGTGAGGTGCTACCTCATTGTAGTTTTTTTTTTTTCCTCATTGTAGTTTTGATTTTCAAATCTCTAATGATTAGTGATGTTGAGCATCTTTTCATGTGTTTGTTGTCAATCTGTGTATCTTCTTTGGAGAAATGTCTATTTAGGTCTTCTGCCCATTTTTGGATTGAGTTGTTTGTGTTTTTGATATTCAGCTGCATGAGCTGCTTGTATATATTGGAGATTAATCCTTTACGAGTTGCTTCATTTGAAAATATTTTCTCCCATTCTGAGGGTTGTCTTTTCGTCTTGTTTGTAGTTTCCTTTGTTTTGCAAAAGCTTTTAAGTTTCATTAGGTCCCATTTGTTTATTTTTGTTTTATTTCCATTTCTCTAGGAGGTGGGTCAAAAAGGATCTTACTGTGATTTATGTCATAGAGTGTTCTGCCTATGTTTTCCTCTATGAGTTTTATAGTGTCTGGCCTTACATTGATGTCCAATCCATTTTGAGTTAATTTTGTGTATGGCGTTAGGAAGTGTTCTAATTTCATTCTTTTACATGTAGCTGTCCAGTTTCCCAGCACCACTTATTGAAGAGGCTGTCTTTTCTCCATTGTATATCTTGCCTCCTTTATCAAAGATAAGGTGACCATATGTGTGTGGATTTATCTCTGGGCTTTCTATCCTGTTCCATTGATCTATAATTCTGTTTTTGTGCCAGTAGCATACTGTCTTGATTACTGTAGCTCTGTAGTATAGTCTGAACTCAGGGAGCCTGAATCCTCTAGCTCTGTTTTTCCTACTCAAGATTGGTTTGGTTATTCAGGGTCTTTTGTGTTTCCATACAAATTTGAAATTTTTTTCATTTTGTGAAAAATGCCATTGTTAGTTTGATATGGACTGCATTGAATCTGTAGACTGCATAGTAGAGTCATTTTCACAATTTTGATTCTACCAATCCAAGAACATCGTATCTCTCTCCATCTGTTTGTACTATCTTTAATTTATTTCATCAGCGTCTTATAGTTTTCTGCATACAGGTCTTTTGTCTCCCTAGGTAGGTTTATTCCTAGGTATTTTATTCTTTTTGTTGCAGTGTTAAATGGGAATGTTTCCTTAATTTCTCTTTCAGATATTGCATCATTAGTGTATAGGAATGCAAGAGATTTCTGTGCATTGATTTTGTATCCTGCAACTTTACCAAATTCATTGATTAGCTCTAGTAGTTTTCTGTTAGGATCTTTAGGATTCTCTATGTATAGTATCATGCCATCTGCAAACAGTGACAGTTTTATTTCTTCTTTTCCAATTTGGATCCCTTTTATTTCTTTTTCTTCTCTGACTGCTGTGGCTAAAACTTCCAAAACTATGTTGAATAATAGTGGCGAGAGTGGAGAACCTTGTCTTGTTCCGGATCTTAGAGGAAATGGTTTCAGTTTTTCATCATTGAGAACGATGTTCGCTGCGGGTTTGTCATGTATGGCTTTTATTATGTTGAGGTAGGTTCCCTCTATGCCTACTTACTGGAGAGTTTTTATCAGAAGTGGGTGTTGAATATTGTCAAAAGCTTTTTCTGCATCTCTTGAGATTATCATATTTGTTAATCTGATGTATCACATTGACTGATTTGTGTATATTGAAGAATCCTTGCGTTCCCGGGATAAACTCCACTTGATTATGGTGTTTGATCCTTTTAATGTGTTGTTGGATTCTGTTAGTTAGTATTTTGTTGAGTATTTTTGCATCTATGTTCATCAGAGATATTGGCTTATAGTTTTCTTTTTTTGTGACCTCTTTGTCTGGTTTTGGTATCAGGGTGATGGTGGCCTTGTAGAATGAGGTTAGGAGTGTTCCTCCATCTGCTATATTTTGGAAGAGTTTGAGAAGGATAGGTGTTAGGTCTTCTCTAAATGTTTGATAGAATTGACCTGTGAAGCCATCTGGGCCTGGGCTTTTGCTTGTTGGAAAATTTTTAATCACAGTTTCAATTTCAGTGCTTGTGATTGGACTATTTATATTTTCTATTTCTTCCTGGTTCAGTCTCGGAAGGTTGTGCTCTTCTAAGCATTTGTCCATTTCTTCTATGTTGTCCATTTTATTGGCATATAGTTGTTTGTAGTAATATCTCATGATCCTTTGTATTTCTGAAGTGTCAGTTGTTAGTCCTCCTTTTTCATTTCTAATTCTATTGATTTGAGTCTTCTCCCTTTTCTTCTTGATGAGTCTGGCTAATGGTTTATCAATTTTGTTTATCTTCTCAAAGAACCAGCTTTTCATTTTATTGATCTTTGCTACTGTTTCCTTCATTTATTTTCATTTATTTCTGATCTGATCTTTATGATTTCTTTCCTTCTGCTAACTTTGGGGGTTTTTTTGTTCTTCTTTCTCTAATTGCTTGAGGTTTAAGGTTAGGTTGTTTATTTGAGATTTTTCTTGTTTCTTGAGATAGGATTGTATTGCTATACACTTCCCTCTTAGAACTGCTTTTGCTGCATCCCATAGGTTTTGGGTCATCGTGTTTTCATTGTCATTTGTTTCTAGGTACTTTTTGATTTCCTCTTTGATTTCTTCAGTGATCTTTGGTTATTTAATAGCATATTGTTTAGCCTCCATGTGTTTGTATTTTTTACAGTTTTCTTCCTGTAATTGATATCTAGTCTCATAGCATTGTGTTCGGAGAAGATACTTGATACGATTTCAGTTTTCTTAAATTTACCGAGGCTTGATTTGTGACACAAGATATGATCTATCCTGGAGAATATTCCACGGGCACTTGAGAAGAAAGTGTATTCTGTTGTTTTTGGATGGGATGTCCTATAAATATCAGTTAAGTCCATCTTGTTTAATGTATCATTTAAAGCTTGTGTTTCCTTACTTATTTTCATTTTGGATGATCTGTCCATTGGTGAAAGTGGGGTGTTAAAGTCCCCTACTATGATTGTGTTATGGTTGATTTCCCCTTTTATGGCTGTTAGCATTTGCCTTATGTATTGAGGTGCTCCTATGTTGGGTGCATAAGTATTTACAATTGTTATATCTTCTTCTTGGATCGATCCCTTGATCATTATGTAGTGTCCTTCTTTGTCTCTTGTAATAGTCTTTATTTTACAGTCTGTTTTGTTTGATATGAGAATTGCTGCTCCAGCTTTCTTTTGATCTCCAGTTGCATGAAATATCTTTTTCTATCCCCTCACTTTCAGTCTGTATGTGTCCCTAGGTCTGAAGTGGGCTTCTTGTAGAAAGCATATATACGGGTCTTGTTTTTGTACCCATTCAGCCAATCTATGTCTTTTGGTTGGAGCATTTAATCCTTTTACATTTAAGGTAATTATCAATATGTATGTTCCTATTACCATTTTCTTAATTGTTTTGGGTTTGTTTTTGTAGATCTTTTCCTTCTCTTGTGTTTCCTGCCTAGAGAACTTCCTTTAGCACTTGTTGTAAAGCTGGTTTGGTTGTGCTGAATTCTCTTAACACTTCCTTATCTTTGAAGGTTTTAATTTCTCTGTTGAATCTGAATGAGACCCTTGCTGGGTAGAATAATCTTGGCTGTAGGCTTTTCCCTTCATCACTTTAAATATGACCTGCCACTCCCTTCTGGCTTGCAGAGTTTCTGCTGAAAATCAGCTGTTAACCTTATTGGGATTCCATTGTATGTTATTTGTTGCTTTTGCCTTGTTGCTTTTAATATTTTTTCTCTGTATTTAATTCTTGATAGTTTGATTAATACGTGTCTCGGCATGTTTCTCTTTGGGTTTATCCTGTATGGTACTCCCTGTGTTTCCTGGACTTGATTGACTATTTCTTTTCCCATGTTAGGGAAGTTTTCAAATATAATCTCTTCAAATATTTTCTTAAACCCCTTCTTTTGCTCTCCTTCTTCTGAGACCCCTCTAATTCAAATGTTGGTGCATTTAGTGTTGTCCAGAGGTCTCTGAGACTGCCCTCAATTCTTTTCATTCTTTTTTCTTTATTCTGCTCCCTGGCAGTTATTTACACCATTTTATCTTCCAGCTCACTTATCTGTTCTTCTGACTCATTCTGTTATTGATTCCTTCTAGAGTATTTTTAATTTCAATAATTGTGTTGTTCATCACTGTTTGTTTGCTCTTTAGTTCTTCTAGATCCTTGTTAAATGCTTCTTGTATTTTCTCCATTCTGTTTCTGAGATTTTGGATCATCTTTACTATCATTACTCTGAATTCTTTTTCAGGTAGGTTGCCTATTTCGTCTTCATTGCTCCTTCATCTGTTACATATTTCGTCGTACCCTGCTCCTTCATCTGTAACATATTTTTTTGTCGTTTCATTTTTTTTTTTTTTTTGGATGGGTGGTGCTGTCTTACTGGTTGTTTGTCCTGAGGCGTCCAGCACTGGAGTTTGCAGGAAATTGGATACAGCTGGGTCTTGGTGCTGAGATGAGAACCTCTGGGAGGCCTCACTCCAACTGACATTCCCTGGGGTCTGAGGTTCTCTGTTAGTCCAGTGGTTTGGACTCAGAGCTCCCACCACAGGAGCTTGGCCGGACCTCCAGCCTGGGAACCGAGATCCAGCAAGCTTCGTGGCACGGTAAAAGTAAAATAAAGAAAATGAAGAAAAAAAGAAAAAAAAAAAGGAGCAGTACAATATCAAAGAATAAAAAGCAAAATAAAATTAGAAAGATAAAAAAGATATTAGGAAAAATAAAACTATAATTGAAACAACTGCGACAAGGTAAAAAAAAAACACAACAGAAAAAAGAAAAAAGAAGGGGAGGGGGGAGAACAAGCCAAAAGGAGAGAACAATAAAAGAGTATAAAGAATAAAATAAAATTAGAAAAATAAAAGATTTATTAGGAAAAATAAAAATATAAAAGAATCCACAACAATGAATCAACAAGGTAAAACAGAACCCCAGTCTAAAAGAGGAAAAAAGAAAAATCAAAAACCCTTGGCTATGGGGGCAGAGTTTAGGCAGGGGGTGCAACTTAGGCAGGGGTGGGGTTTAGGGTCGGGCAGGACCTAGGTGGGTGGGGGTGACGTTCAAGCGTGTGGCAGGGCCTCTAATTAGGACCTGCAGGGGAAGGGGAGAGGCGGCTCGTGGAAAGGAGGGCGTCTGGAGTGTGGGGTTCTGAAATTTGGAGGTAGGGCCCTGGGTGAGAGTGTGTGTGGGGGGTTTATGCCCAGCACGTTGGAGGGGGTCTCAGAGGGGGTGTCCGAGTGTAGAGGCGGGGCCCCGGGTGGGGGTGTAGGGGCGGGGCTTGGGCTCTGCACGACAGGAGGGAGGCTCCGAGGACAGAGGATCGGGCCCGGGAGCCCAACAGGCTTCCCGATGCCTAAGTGGACAGGGAAAGCACTGGCAGCATTCCCTTCCATTCCTTCACGCCCCTCCCCCCCTGTTGCCGCTGGACCCCTAGTGGGTCCCACTAGGCGTAGGAACTCCTCCCTTCCCCTCCCCCAGCCGCCCCTCAGGGGTGCCGGTCCCAGAGGTCCTGCCTTTACTTTTGCTCCCCCTTCCCTCCCTCACCCCGCTCAGGACCCACATGGCTGGAGGGGGCCTCGGTGGGCAGAGGATCAGACCCAGAACCTCAGCAGGTTCTCCTAGGGGCCCAAGTGGGCAGGGAAAACCTGGCCACGCTCCCTTTTGATCCTCTACCCTCCCAGGGGTTCCCCAATTTCCCCCTTCGGGCGTGGGACCCCTTCCCCTCCCCCAGCCGCCCCTCAGGGGCGCCAGTCCCGGCCCGCCTCCACTTCTCCCCATTCACTCCCCCCATGCCCCACGTCCTATCTGGTCACTGGGGGCTCATCCCATACCCTTAGGTGTGCGTGGTCCCCCACTGGTGCCTGGTAGATGCCCTAGTTGTGAGGAGACGCGAATTCCACGTCCTAGTAGCCATCTTGACTCTGCCCACCTACCTGAATTAATTTCTGAGAGACCTCATGAATGGGAATCATAAAGAATCACTCTGGATATTTTTCCACTGGGCATGAGCCCAGAGACCATCATGGGGGCAGGGCTGATGGAAGTGGGGCTCCCTGAAATGTGGCCAGTGCTTCAGAGGAGAGAGGGTGCTCAGAAGAGACCATCTCCTTCTGGCATCTTACCTCTGTCTCACTTGATGGACCAGAATAAATTTCAACTCCCATGGAGACCAGACAAGAGAAGCCCTCCCTGCTCTGGGATGCTTACTTTATAGGACCCTGTCCTGTAGGGCCAAGACCAGGGTGAGGCAGGAGCCAGCTGGCCCTACGGGATGCTGAGAGCCATGCCTCACTTGCCTCATCCTGTCCTGGCCCTTTTTGACCAGACTCTCCCTGAGGTGAGAAGCTCACAGGGCTGAGCTAATATGCCCACCCAGAGCCCGTGTGCCCCCTTCTAGACCCTGGGATTCAAGTGGCCCTGAGACTGCACAGACCTCTGTCCCTGAAGGCAGACCCCACTGGTGGGCGCCCCCCTCAAAGCAGGATTAGTGCCCCACGTGGCTCCCACAAGACCCTGGGTAGGACCAGCTCTCCCTACGCCACCATGCTCCGGGATAGAATCCAAAGACTCAAGGATTCTAAATTCACATCTGGCCTTTCACATGCTTAAGAAAGTTTATTTGTCATAGCAAGAGGAGAGAACTTTCTTTCCTTTTTTTTTTTTGGCCGTATCCCATGGCTTGTGGGATCTTAGTTTCCCGACCAGGGGTTGAACCTGGGCCCTCGGCAGTGACAGCACGGAGTCCTAACCACTGGACCGCCAGGGAATTTCTAGGAGAGAACATTTTTAATTTAACAATTTGTTAGTTTGATATGTCACTTTTAACTATTTAGCTATACGGTGTTTGGCCTTCTACCCACACAAATGGTAAAGTGGGCCCGAGGGAAGCAGTCTGGAGAGGGTGACAAGATTCAGAAGCCCCTTGGATTTCCCTGGTGGCGCAGTGGTTAAGAATCCGCCTGCCGTGCAGAGGACATGGGTTCAATCCCTGGTCTGGGAAGATCCCACATGCCGCGGAGCAGCTAAGCCTGCGAGCCACAACTACTGAGCCCGCGTGCCTAGAGTCCGCGCTCCGCAGCAAGAGAGGCCACCGCAATGAGAAGCCCACGCACCGCAACGAAAGGTAGCCCCCGCTCACCTCAACTAGAGAAAGCCCGCGCGTAGCAACGAAGACCCAATGCAGCCAAAAATAAGTAAATAAAATAAATGAATTTATTAAAAAAAAAAAAAAGATTCAGAAGGCCCTGTGGGGAAATGACCGCACCCCTCCCTCCCCCCCACACACACGTGCACTCACACACACGCTACTATAAGTCTGTGTTTCTGGTGTATGACCACTGTGATTGATTCTTTCTGGTAATTTATGACTAGGGCTGCCAGGTTAGCGTGTTGAGGGGTGTGGGGTTAGCATGGTCACCCTGAAGGATGAGGACGTTTTTGGTGAGAAAGAATCATCGTAGTCTGCGTGAGAACTCCCCTGACATTGACCATGGAGGGGGCAGTAAAGGTGGTAGGGGCCCTGTAGGTGGAAACTGGCCAGAGTCTTGAGGGTTAGGGGACAAATTCTGCAGAGCCTTCCCCAGACTCCTCACATTTCTCCTCCTCCCTCCGCTCCCCTCAGGCCCCTCAGGTTTCCCACAAAACTCACACACACACACACACACACACACACACAAATACACAGGCACTCACACAAACATACACCCAGACACACACACAGACACATACAAATACACAGACGTATACCCAGACACAGAAACACACAGGCACACAGGCATCCATACACACACAGTACGGATGCCATCCCCTCCCAGGGGCCACCCCCCATCTCTCAGACTTTCCTCTCTTCTCTCTCCCACCACCAGACCCATTAAAACTGACTTTGTACAAAAAGTGGCCCATTTTTGGTGGCCCCAAGAGAAGTACCATGTCATCAAGAGAGAGGTGGGTGGTATAGCCTTGGACACATGTGCAGAGGCGACACTGGATCCTGTCCACAGCTACTTTCAGCTAAAAGGTTCTGGATCCCAGCCCCAGGCCAGGCTAGGCCGTGATAAAAGTCATTTGCTGACTGTGTGCATTACCAGGGCCATGAGTGACAGCTGAGCCCAGCCTGAGGCCCTTTCTTTCGGGGTCTCCACTGGCAGCACTGCCTGTCAGGCCCAGCACATATGTGCCCCTGGGGTTAGAGATTCAAGGACCCAAGCTGCCTGCTATTGGTTCGTGCAGGGGGAAGGCTGGAGAGCGGCGGGAGGGGGCACTCTGGCCCCCGGTAGTTGGAGAGTTGGCCTAAGTAGACCCCTCCCAGCCTCACCTTCACTTGCACCCCACAGCCTTTGCAAAAAGACTGACAAGGGTCTGACTTTCTCCGAGCCCCAGCAGCATCCCCACCTGCTCCCGCCTCTTCTCCCCCGGATCCGCTGTACAAATACAGGGCTACTGCCAAGCTGTGGGAACAGTAAATCTTCCTCACTCTTTTATTCATGCCCTCGCGTCTGCAGACAGTGCCGAGGAAAAACAAACCCCACCAAATCCCCGCGGGCTCTAGCAGTCTGGCAGCCTCTTCTTTGCTCCTCTCTGATCCCCTCCAGGAGGCAGAGGCCAGGAGAAGAGACCGACCCAGCTCTGATGCAGGTGGCAGCTCCCCCCTCACCCCCCGCATCCCCTGCTCCTGAGGGAGCTCAGCGAGCACCTGTCACATGCTGAGCCCTGTACCACGCTCTGGGGACCAGAAATCGATGAGACCTGGGGAAACTGGGCAGTCAGTATTCCTGGCTTCCAGGAGCAGCTTGCTCAAAACATTTGGCAAGATGAGTTGCGGCTGCCCTGGGTGCCATCTGAGGAGCCACCGAGGGGAAGGATGGGCAGCCAGGTCAGCTGCGGCTCCTGTGGAAGGAGGGACTCTCGCTCCAACAACCTCTGGACCAAGGCAGCATCTCTGCAAAAGAGTCCAGATCTTGAGAATTCCTGGGAGCCCCTCCTCCTGCAACTCTGGGCCACCAGGGAAAGCTGCTTTTAAGCTCAATCAGATGAAAGGGGGACTGGAGGAGGCCAAGGGGAGCTGGATTTTGCCTTTTATACAGAAGAGAGGCAATGGACTTAGCATGACCCACTGTCTCGGTTTGCCCAGGACTGCAGGGTTTCTGGGGACACGGACGGGACTTTTGGTGTTACAACCGGCACAGTCCTGGGCAATCTGGGAAGGTGGGGTTCCCCTAACTGAGGGGCTGTGGGAAAGGCTCCACCCTCTGTGAGCCTGACACATGGCTCGGGACAGAGGACAGCTTGGACGCAAGCTGCCTGGTCATGGTTCTGCGGGCGGAAAACGTTCTTCACTACTGGGCCACGTGCAGGAGGAAAGGCTGGAGAGCAGGGGGTCCTGTGGGCAGCTCAGGAGCTGTCAAGGGAAAGTAGGCAGAAGAAAAGTGTCTGTGGACTTCAGGGCAGGGAGGAAATTCCCTCACTGTCTCTAGGGAGCTGGCACCCATGGGGCCCCCCCGCAAAGCCTGGGGTGTTGGGAAGTGAGCTGGGGAGCCCCCGAGAAAACCTGTCCTTGAACCCTTTGCCAGTGTACATGGGACATGGGGAAAGATGGCTTTAAAATCTTCTGCCTGGTGCCTCATCCTCCCAGGACCCAGAGGGCAGCCAGAGCGCTGTCCTGGAGAGGGCCTGACACAGCAGAGCAAGCTTGCTCCTTTAGATCCGTCCCAGGGAACAAGCTCTTCCCCATGGGTGTCCCGACTGGATGTTGGGGGCTGCAGATAGATGTCTCCAGAGGCTGCAGAGGTTTATGTTAAAGGCGGCCTGATAAGGCAGATCCCACGGAGACGCCCTCACCCAGACCCCTTATTTGATAGATGGGAGACCAAAGTCCAAGAAGGCTGAGTCACTAGCTCAGGGCAGCACACTCTCCAGTAGTTAAAGACCCAGACGGGACTGTCCACCATCAGATGCCACAGCCAGAGATTCCTTGGAAGGGAGGATGCACAGATGATAAGCCCAGGCCTGTGAAAGCCCCCGCCTTCCTGTCACATTAGTGACAGATCACGCCTTCTAGAGCCAGGACTCCTCTCTCCATTCTGTTGAGTCCCCAGCGTGGTCCACCCCAGCACCAAGCCCAGGAGAAAACCCGCCAGCAGATTTCCCTGCACTGCTCGGCCCTGGGGCTCCGGGGGCACTGGAAATCTGCAGAGGGTGCCTGCAGGCTCCGCCTCTCCCTTTCCTGGCCTCAGAATGTGTAAGAAAGACCAGCTTCACCTCTCAGTAGGAAGCTGCTCCCTACCTACCATAAGGAGACTTCCTAGAGGTGGAGGTATTTAAGACACGGTTTAAAGGGCCATTAAGCATACTGGGCTCCAATGAGTTTAGCAGGAAGCAGAGCCCCAGTGACGCAAACACAAAGATACATTCTGGTGTGTCTAGTAGGGAGGTGGGGAGGGATCCAGACCCAGGATGACGAGGGAGGCGCAAGAGTGGGAGCAGGTGTAGGTGGGTTCTCTTTTGAGCAACCAGGAGGGTCCTAAGTACATGGCCAGGAGAGGGCAGAGAAGGAAGAAGAGAGAAAAACAGTGGGGAGACTCAGGAAAACCATCTCCTGACAGCTACTGTACCACCTTCTAGCATTTACAGAATTTACAGTTTCGTCCTATTGTGGGTGAACCCAACACTTCCAAAAATAAAATGCAGGAAACAGCCCGAGAAATGTTTCCAAGGAATGACAGGGCTGCCCCCTCGTTCACAGCAACTCTCCTAGGAGAAGCAGGACTCCACGGAAAGTCTAACAAGGAGAGCCTGCACCCCGCTGTACCCTCCAGACCCCCAAAGCACAGAGAAGGAGTAGATGAGAGAAGGGCTCTACCCTGGGCCTGGAAGCCAGGATCCACCTTCCCGGGAAGTCTCAGGAGGCTGGCAAGCTCTGCTCAGGCAGGTGGGATGCTGAATCCCTGGGGAGAGAGACAGGTTTCCTGCACACAGAAATGCCCTGACTTAGTCAACAAGAGGCCCTTGGAGCTCCCTTAGCAATTACTGCCGCACCACTCAGCCTCGTGCCTGGCTGGCCACTAATAATTTATTGCAAATACGTCTCGTGGCTCCAATAAGGCAGCCGCTTCTCTGCCTCTGAATTCCCTGCAGAGCGTCACACAGCTGGGCACCCAGCTGGTCCTCATTAAAATCCTTCCGGGCCTGAATCTTGTCACCCTTCCTTGTTCCCGTCTCCAGCCCTGCCCTCCAGCAGCCGGCCCAGGGCACCCACTTTTCCTCACTTTCCTAAGGGCTGCATTGGCAGTTGCCAATACAGGAAGGGCAGATGAGAGCCTCTGAGTCTGTAGATCTGACTGGTAGCCTGGTGAAAGATACCAGGACCTTCTATAGGTAAACAGGGAATCGTTATTAGCAAATTCTCTAATTAGGATTCTCTTTATCGTCCTCCTGTGGAAAATACTCCTTTGTAACCTTTTAAGTCAGACCATGCAGAACTGGAAATCTGTAAGAACATTGCCCAGGAAGGGTCTCTGGCAGGAGCCACTTCCCAGGTTTTGGTTACCACCTATAAAAAAGAGGGATGGCAATGCATTACTGTAGGCAGGTGACTAAACCAACCTTCCCATTCTGTACTCCTGTGCAATATTGGACCATTTCGTTCATCCGTGTGCAAAACAATGATGTGGATTTGGCGTGAAAAGACTCGAAGTTCCCATCCTGGCTTTGGCGCTTATTAGCTGGCTGGTCCTGGGGAAGTCACTTCAGCTTTCTGAATGAATTTTCTCACCTGTGAAATGGGCGCAATAATAATATCTTCACCACATAGATGGTGTGAGATCTAAATGGGATACCACGTGTGAGCAGGATTGATAAACTGTAAAATAGTATCCAAGTGTTACTGATTATTAACAGATCACAATGACTGTGGTGAATAAAAACCTCCCTTTATATAAGCAAACGCCTATGGGTAACAACAGAAACACAAAAAAGATCATCGCTGATGGATTTGCTGGTAACTCTTCCCTGCCCAGGGAGATCGGCAGCCCTGAAACCACCTCTTGAAGTGGGGACCCACCAGAGTTGGGTAGTAAATGCTGATCTCGGGATGAAGGCTGGAGGTCGGGGCTCTCAGAACACAGGGTCAGACTACCCACCACCTGCCAGGGCCTCACCCACGTTGCTTCTGCTGTTGGGCAGCAGACTCCCAGCAGCCACTTCCCCAGCTGTTTTTAAACGACAGTAAATTGTGGTCCTTTTTTTTCTAATGCACTTCTTTGCAAAGGAAGCAGACCCTCCAGGAATGAATATTCATTTGTACTACCCCTCAAAAAAATGCTGATAAACTCACGAAAAAGTTGTGTTATTGCTAAACGCTAATTGCATTTCCTTGGGTAAGCACCATAAAAAATTCATTGCAGTTTTTAGAAATAAGATACCAATTGCATTTTAATTGCTAGAGAGGAGAGAGTGGGGGAGAAGCTTAACCAGGAAAATGCTAACTGGGCAGAAGCTCAGAAAGACATCTCCCGAGCCAGAAGGCCCAGTCCTGAAACAAGAGCTGAGGAGACATGAGTCTCCTGGGGAAGCCAGACCCTCCCGGAGGGAGCACTGACTCAGTGGCACTCAGACTTGCAGCATCAGAGCACCTGGAAGGCTGGGGCTTTCTGTTGTCAATCATGACATGTAGATTTAACAAATGTACAGAATTATATGAGCAGGAGTCAGTTCCAGAGCTTTAAGAAACATGTATGGGAGGAAAGTTGTGATTCTACTACCCCTCAACGTGGGTGTGAGAGAAAGAGAGAGAAGGGGGGCGGGGGGAGGACGGGACCAAGGCCATACATCATTTCACTTTAATACCAGAAGTCCTGGACCAGTTCACTGTCATTTAAAACCTACACCCTATTCCAACACCAACCAGAGTGTTCTTACAGTGCCCCCGCCCCCCGCCCCAGCAGGGCCAGCCAGAGCCAAGTGAGAGCAGGAAGTAGGTGAGATCGACAGAAGAGTGGGGCAGATCCTGACTCCATGGGCTTCACCTGGGCTGGTCCAGCCTTGACCCCATCTGCCCAGGAGCTTCCCAGCCTGGGTCTGTAGGGAGGCACTTCCCCCACCTGAGAGCACAGGGAGAGGGCAGGCCCAGGGCATCCCTGAGCATCCTCCCAAAAGACGCGCACAGGGGCTGGGAGGGGGAGGGGCAGAAGGGCAGGCTCCCGACTGCCGCCAGCGCCCTCTTCCTCTCCAGCTGCTCCCTCCCCACCTCCCAGCTCCCCCACCTTCCCGACCCAACCCCAGCTTCTCTCCTGTCATTGAGGCTCTCTGGTGAGATAGAGGGGCTCGAAATCAGGGCTGGAGGGGAGTGGCCCTGTGGCCTGGAGGCTGGCCGGTGGGTGGTGACTGTCTCTGGCGCAGTGATAAGAGATCCATGCCTTCTGCATCCAGAGCTGCTGCTTCTCCTCTATCTAGTGGGCCTGGCAGAGACCCCAGGAGACATGAGGCTGGTGTGCAGTGAGACTGAGGAAACAACAGGACGGGGCGAGGGAGTCCTGGGCTGAAAGAGAAAGGAGCTGACCTACAGAGTGGTTCCACCCTTGGTTAGCCGAGTAACTAGCATTTTAATAAATCACTTAACCACTCAGAACCTTCATTTCCACTTCTACCCAATGGGGCTAAAATATCTGCTTCTCTAGGTTTTTTGTAAGGTTTGAATGAGAAGGTGGACGCATAGGTCCCCTGTAAACTCTAAAGTTTATTATCTACCACCTGCCCTGAGCCCAACCTTGCAGAATGATGCTTCCCACTGTCACACCCTGCATTTGTAAAGTACTTTATACAGATCACGTGCTTTTATACACATTCTCTCACTTGGCTCTTCCACCTAATGGATGAAGTGGAGTGGCCGGCCCAGGATCACACAGAACGAATCAGTTGCTGAACTCAAACTGCTAAAGGCTGAGCTCTCTCCCTAGGGCAGGGAGAGCAGGCACGACCAGGGATGAGTAATGGTCGTAAGTAAATACATAATAACACCTGGATCACTCACTCTAAGCCTAGCGCTGGGCAGGTCTTACCTCATGTCATCGTCACATATGATGGCATATGCAGTAGCTACGATGGTTACTACCAGGACACTGAGGTTTACCAAAGTTAGGAATTTGCCACAGGTCACACAGGAAATGGGGAGATCTGGGCTACAAATTCAGGTCAACTCTTCCTTAGTGAATATGCTTAAACTGATAGAATGGATGCAACGTTATAAGCATCACTTCTTCCTCCTCCCAGTCTGGGACTATTCCCCAGCTCCCAGCAGGGCCCAGGCCCGAGGGATGAGGGTCACGGTTTCCGAGGGTTATTGGTCCTTCGCAAACGGGTCTGTCCCATCTGCCCCCTGACTCACCTGCGCCGTGTCCTGGATCCAGTCCAGGAATTCGGCAACCTTGGCGTAGACGCCGGGGTGGTTGGGCTCTGCGCAGCCGCGGCCCCAGCTGACCACCCCCACCAGGCGCCACGTGCCCTTGTCCAGGCACACCAGGGGACCCCCGCTATCCCCCTGCGGCATCCAGGCACCGGGACACAGAGAAACAGGCAGTTAGTCCTTCCTGGTGGAGTGGCGGCAGACCACTCCCCAACCCCCGACCCCGGGGCTGGGAACACACCCTGCATTCCAGGAGGTCCTGCTTCCAGGACAGATCCCGCCTTGCCTCGCGCCCCCCTTCAACCCGCTATGCGCTGCCCACTTGCCTGGGCGCCCCAGCTCGCGGAGAGGATGTCAGACGGACGCCCGGCCGCAGGCCCCGCCCACCCCACGCCGGGCCCCCGCCCGCCTGCACCTGGCACGCGTCGGCCCTCCGGTCCAGGTATCCGGCACACAGCATGCGGGGCGTGAGGGCCCCGCTGTACACGCAAGAGCTGTTGCAGAGCTGGGTGCTGAGCAGGGGCACCACCGTGTCCCGGAGCGTGTCCGACCTGTGGGCTGCGGGAGGCAGATGCGGAGATGGAGGGGCGCAGAGCAAGGCCCGAGAAAGCAGGGCAGCAAGAGGGCCTTAGAGGCCCCGGAGGTGCAGAGGCCCAAAGAGGGGAGCCCAGGATGGGAGCTGTGGACTCTGGGAGGAGGCAAGGGTCCGTCAGACTTGGGGGCTGGGAGCGAAGAGGAGGAGTAGACCCCACACATACACCCTCATGCTGAGGCCGTGGCCCTCCTGGGAGAAGGGGAGGGGGAGGAAGGGGCCTGGGTGTAGGGGAAAACACCAGGCTGTTCTCCCAGAAAGAGCCAGGCAGGGGAGACTGGGGCCCCTGGGTCTGGCCAAGGGTGATGCCAGAGGAGAAGGGGGCTGGCGCTGCCCTGTGGCCAGGGAAGGAGGAGGTGCCTCGCCTTGGGAAAGGATGCCTCCCCGACACCCACACCCCTGTGCACCCCGGGCCCTGGGAGCTGACTCACTGTGGCTGGGGTCAGTGTGGCCCCAGCCAGACACCCAGCACTGCGAGCCCCTTGGAAAATCCTGCTCTTCAGCCGGCAGGCACACGGCGCCCACGGTGTCTGCGGAGAGGCAGTGGTCCCGGGTCCCACTCCGGCTCGGCCTCCCTGCCCACGAGCCTGGGCAAAGGACCAGGGTGGGCATGTCCTCCGCGTCCCCTCCTCAAACAGTCCTGGCTTCGGCCTCCCGTACAGCTGTGCGGGTCAGGCACTGCCCCACCTGGGAGCCACCATTCACGCAGAGGACAGTGTGGAAACTGCCTGGTGCCCTAGGCCGGGCGGTGTACACATGGTGCATCCCCACCTAGGGCTGAGGGGGGATGGAAACTCCTTCTGGCTGTTTGTACCTAACTTCTCCTAATGAGGACCCATTTTGGATTTTCCCCAGGGTGTGTGGACCCTCTTGGGACATGGTTTCCAAAAGTGTGTGACCTGCCCTGTGGGCGGAGCCTGAACCTGATTTTACGTAATGCATAGACCTGCCGTTAGATAAACGCCACTTCGCTGGGAGAAAGTATTTCCTCTTCGGTTCTCTTTCAGCCCCTCTTCTGCACCAAGGAGAAAGAGTCTGTGCCTCTCTTCACGCCTGCCCACCCCTTCCAAGAACAGAGAGAGCGGCCTGACGCGGCAGTCCTGCAGAGCACAGCGCCTAGCTGGGACCTGAGCACTGTTTTGCTTTCACTCTGTGCATTTTTGTGGTTAATATCTATTTCATATAAGTCATATGGATTCTCCAATTAGGTAGTAACCTAAAGTTTCCCTTTAAATATATTCATGTCAATTTAGAAGCATTAATTGTTGAACAACGGTGCAGAGAGCACCCATATACGGTAGAATTTGTGAACGGCATAGAGCAACCACTGTTGCTGGGGAAACCCAAGGCTCCAGGTAGCAATGGGAGGGAGGAGTGCTGAGTGTGTGCGTGTGTGCGTGTGTGCGTGTGTGTGTGGTGTGAGAGTAGGTGTGCACAGGAGTAGGTGTGCATACTTATGATGTGAGCCTTGCATGAGTGTGTGAGCGTGTGAGGGCATGCACACGTGTGTGTGTGTGTATGGGTGAGCATGTGTGTCTGTAGGTGAGTGCACTTGGCACGTGCGTGTGGAAGAGCTGCCCTTCAAGGGCAGATGCTGTGGAGGAGACGATCTGCCCCGGGAATTGTTTGCCTCGTGAACTTGAAGAGAGTCAATTCGCTCTCTAAAGGTCAGCATCCTTATCTACATGCACCGGCCTCAGCTCCCTGTCAGGTTTGTTCTGAGGATGGGGTGAAAGAATATTTGGTAAGGTAAATCTTATTAACCGTAACATGGTGCTAGTTATTAACTGTTATCCTATTAACTGTCAATACATAGTTAACTATTATTCACTATAGCCTGGCTGGGACCTGGCACCAGCAGCCTGTTGGGAGATGGGGCCACTGAGAAGCTCTTCTTGGGACCTCAAGGCAATTCCAGCCTGCAGCCCAGATGGGAAAAGGGCCAGAACCTTTGTCTCCAAAAGAGTGTGGGGAAGAGTTGGCGCCACCCCAGGTCTAGGTGATGCCAGAGTCCACGACGGTCACCAAATGAAGTGAACGTTGGGTTCACAGCACAAAGGAGTCTTAGGAACCCACGGGGCTCTCGCGCTCCCTGCGCCGCCCCTCTCACCACAGCCTCACCTGAGAAGTGGAGCGGGGTCCGGAGCTGCAGGAGGGCCACGTCATAGTCGTGACTCCGGGCACTGTACAGAGGGTGGGCGATGATCCGCTCCACCACAGCCACCTGGTGCGGACTGACCGTGCTGTGGCTGACCAGCCCCGCATGGACCCGCCAGCTGGACCGGCGGGACAGCCTGAAACTGCACAAGGGGGCTGAGCTGAGCCTGGGGGAGGAAGGGGCCAGAGACGTTGACATAAATGAGTTGGTGGGGGCAGGAAGCCAACAAGAACGGCTGTTAGTGGGGGCCCCATCACCAGGCTGCAAGCTCCCAGAACCCAGGCCTCTTAGAATCCCCCAGCAGCTGGCAAGACACTTGGCATGCAGTAGGTGCTTAATAAATGCTCAGGCACTGATGGAGAGAGAAGTGAGACACTATGATCATTGGCCACCACCCCTGCACTCTCCGGCATAACCCCCTTCAAGTTTTACAGCAAACATGGAAAGGACTTGTGTGATTATCATAGCTCTAAGCCAAGTCAGCAAAGCTTTCCTCAGTGCTGTCTCCCCACTTCCTAAGTGTGATCGCTGGAGAGGCACTTCGGCTCTGCCATCCTCGGTTTCCTCACTGTAAGATGAGGATTACACCACCTGCCTTGCCAGCCATCAAGAGAAGAGGGCCGAAGAGCTCATTCATTCCTTCCAACCAGCATTTATTAAGCACCTACTATATTCCAGGCCACGGGGACAAGGCAGGGGAAAAACCAACAAAGGGATTCAGTGGTAAACAAGACTCTTCCTGCCCCCATGGAGCTTCCAGTGTAAAAGGGAAGAAAGACATTAAACAAATAATTACATGGAAATTGATTTAATTATAATGGTGATAAACGTTAAGAAGCATGGAGGGCTGTGAGTGTGAAAGCATTTTAAAAACTTAAAGACCGAACCAATATTTGTATTATGACTGCTATTTAGGCAGAACTGTTCTTGGCACTGAACATGGAGAATTTCACAAACACCGCCCGAGCAGACATGGGAGGCGGACAGTTGGACATTGTATACAGGACACACCAACAGCCAAAGAGAAAATGCTAGGGGGAACCCTCCCCCTGGCATCCCCCAGCCTTGCCTGTGCACACAGTGTGCCGCGGTCACCACCCAGTGCGGGGCCAGCACGGAGCCCCCGCATGTGTGCCGGGCTCCCAGGGCCACGCTGGCCTGCCAGGGCCAGCGCCCGGGAGCCACCGCCTGCCCGCCCACTATCTGGGAAGCCAGGGGCCTGGTCCCACACTCTGCAAACAGACAAGCACTGGTGAGATGGAAAGAACGCGGTGTGGGTGTCAGCACTGTGCTAACTGTCGAGGCCTGTGGTCCAGCATGGACGGCTCCCATTTATCATTCCTGGCCCTAAGCATGGGGCGGGAAGCTAGAAATGTTGCTTACACATCCACCTGCCCCATCAGGCGGTGCGTTTGCTGAGAGCAGGGGTGGTGCCTGCATCATCAATGGAGCCCCAGGATCTAAGAAAACGCCTGTCCCGTAGGAGGGGTCAAATGGTGGCATGTGGACAGACGTGTGGCAGGACAGATGAAGAGATGGCTAGATGACTGGGAAGGCGGGTGAAAGGAACTCTGCAAACTGTCTCTCACTTGGCCCCTCTTTCC
>NW_006779070.1:775247-782360 GCF_000442215.2 Lipotes vexillifer | reverse complement strand
CCATCCTTAGTCTCCAGAAGCTGCTGTTTCCCCTTTGGGGCGCCCCCAGAGGCCAGGGAACGTCGGAGGCCAGGGCGGGGAGTGAGGCAAGGAGGTCATCCACCCAAACCAGTGGCTGGTGGCGAATGGGACAGAGGTGTAGACGGGGCTCTGTTTGGGCAGAACCCTGTCTGCAAGAAGGGGCCCTGCAGGCAGGTGGGCAAGGAACCCCACCCCAGACCCAGCTGAGCTTCCCAGTGGGGCTGTCCCACCCTGAGGGCACAGGGGAGACGCCCTCCTCCCACCACCTCCTTCCCGGACCCAGGACAGGACTCACCAGAGCATCTGAGGGAAACCATTTGACCAGAAGTACAGCTGCCCCTGCAAAACAGAGGCAGGGCCAGCAGGAAGCTGGGCGGGGTCCACCCCAGGCTGCACACCCACCCGAGGGCCTGGAGGAGGGTGTCGTTTTTGGGGGGAGCAGTAGAGGGGGCCTCTCTGTAGCCACAGCCACCTGCTTCCTGACCCCACCCAAGCCCCCAGGCCCCTGCTTGTAGCAGGTCTCGGGGACAGCAGCTGTGCTCTGCCCAGTCGTCCCAGGCACACAGGACTTCGTGATCCTCCAGTTGGATTTGGGCAGGGCCCAAAGTTACAAATGGAGCGTTCGTTAATGTGAAAATCCGGCTGTTGCCACTAAGGCCCGTGAGCGATGTGAACTCCGCGGATGAGTGGGTAAGAGAGTGAGTGAAGGGACTCAGTTCTTCACCCCGTGAAAATGACTCCACTCTCTCCCAAGCCCTCTGCCCGGCCCTGTGTGCTCGTATGCCTGTTCTCCTCTTTCCCCTCCTCTTTCTTAGCATAAACCTCAACTCCTGAGAGTTCCCTGGCGGTCCAGGGGTTAGGACTCGATGCTTTCACTGCTGAGGGCCCAGGTTCAATCCCTGGTTGGGGAACTAAGATCCCACAAGCCACATAGTGCAGCCTAATATAAATAAATAAATACATTTTAAAAACACACTGTTAAAAAGGAAAAAAAAAATCAACTCCCTTTGGAGCAAAGCCCTCTTTCTTGACTTCTCTCTTGCCCCCAGCGTCCTAATGCCTCGATTCTACTAGTTTCCCAAATCCACGGCCCCCTGGCTCTCCTGGCAGAGTCAGTCCCACCCCTACTTCCCTTTGCCCATTAAGGTATCTAAGACAGGGACCCCACGTTCCCCTGATCGGCCCACAGGGGACAGGAGCTGGATAGGAGGGGACTGAGGTTCAGACGGGAACAGTGGTGAAGGGGTTAGAAGGCTTTAGAGCAGGGACAGGAGGAGGCTGCTGGAAAGCTGGAGGACACCCAGGCAGGGTGAAAACCCACTCAGCTTGCACCCACCCCCAGGATTTGGGGAAGGGGCCATCCCAGAGCCCTCTCTTCTCTGGAGGGTCTCCAGGTTCCAGACAGTGAACCATCTCTCTCCTGAGATAGCAGAATTATCAAAATAAAGTGCGGCAGGGGTGAGAGGGACAAGTTTGGAGACAGGAACCTGGTTTCAAGACTTGGTTTGGCTGCTTATCAGTTCTGTGACCTTGCACAAGGCCCTTTACTTCATTGAGTCTCAGTTTTCCCACCTGTAAAATGGGAATAGGAGTACCATTTCAAATCCTCTGACAATAACACCCAATCCTGCCGTTCTTGTGAGGGACAAATAAGATGATGTATGTGAAACTTTGGTGGGTAGGGCTCCTGTGAGCTGAGTTAGCAATTTCTAATTGGGAAATATTCCTCTTTGTTGTCCTATCTTACACCTCCAGTGTCCTCGCCACCAGGCTCTCATGATAGGAAGATTTTTGCTGGATTGCTCACCAGGAAGTGAGGGGCATCATTCAGCCCCCTGAGAAGCCCTACCTGGGCTGCCACACCTCCTCCGGGAGGCCTCCCAGTCTAGGAGAGAGCTGAGCAAACTGCCTGGAGCTGTTGAGCCTGATGTCAGACAGGTTCACTGCCTTGTGGTCTGTGAGTCTTGGCAGGGGAAGGGAATAAAACGGGAGGAAATCAGCTTTAAACTGACGATCAGCACGAGAGATGGGGGTTAAGTATAACCGGAATGTGATACCATACCAGTGTAGTGACTGAACAAGACTTTGACAATGACCTCTTCTGGGATTTATATTTGTTAAAAATCAAGGATGTTCAAAGGAGAGAAACAGACTGGGGCACCATCATGCCCAGAGGCCAGGAGATGACCAAAATGACCTCTTGCCACTTCCTGAGTACTTTGATGGTGACAGACGCATAGAGGTCTTCAATGCTCCTCCCCCACCCACCAGCTCTCCACCCTCCCTAGGCCCCACTTCTGGCCCCAGCTACCTGAGATGCCCAAGTCTCCGGCAGATCCGTACCCCCAGGGCAGAGCTCCAGCCCTCGTGGCAGACCAGGAGCCAGTCTGGCCGGGCCCTCATCTGCACCTCCAGCAAGAAGTCCTCGGTGTTTATTCTGAAAGACACTGAAACCACAGCATGAAAGCCACATCCCACCTGCTGTGGGATGGAGGGGCGGCATGGGCAGGGCGAGCCGGACCTGGCCACCATGGGACCTAAAGAGGCCTTCACGATAGCATCTGGGTCATCCCATATCAAGCTCCCTGTTCCCCAGGGAGCCAGCCGGTTCTGAGAACAAAATAACCCCTCTTTGCGCAGCCTTTTAGGTTTGTGTTTTAACCAAGTGCTTTTAAACGTGCTCCATCACTAAGTGTCACAGCAACCCTGTGGGGTGAGAATTCCCATCCTCCATATTCTGCAGAGGGAAGTAAGGCATGGAGGTTAAGCGACCAGTCCTAGGTCACAGGATCTGCAAGTGATGGATCCAGGTCTTCTGATTTCAAATCTCATGACAATACTAGTGATGGTTCCTGTTTATTGAGCATCTGCTTTTTCCACGCTCTGTGCTAAGCCCTTTTATTTTATGCTCTTATTATGCTTCCAACTTCATGCGGTAACTATTTTCATCTCCACTTCATGGAGAAGGGAACGGAAGCTCAAAGCAGTAACGGAAGCAAAGGCACACACAGCTATAGCAAAAGCAGGCTCCAAGCTGACCCTAACTAACCTCCGTAACTGATTCTATCCGCAGCCTTAGCAGCACCGTATCTGCTGACCCTCAACTCTTACCTGGAGGGGAGGGGACAAGGTTTAGGTGCGGGATGCGGGGACAACGTGATAAGACGTACCCAGCCCTCTGTGCGTTCTTTGTCCCTGGACCCAGACCCTTGCCGGCCCTGCGCTGGCCCCCCCACACACACACCTGGTTTCTCTTCCCCACACTGCAGCCTCACGCTGCCCAAAGGGCGAGTCGCCATCTCTCCTGGCAGCCTGGGCTCTTGGCCATGCCCCAGCTAGAGATCAAGACTGTCCCCCAGGAGTGCTGAAAGCCCTAAATCAGAGATCAGCTCTACAAGGCTGGGCCGTGGCTCCACCCTCACAGTACAGGAGACACAGGTGGGTGGCAGTGAACTCGTGGCCCTTCAGTTTGGTCCTCTTGCCCCCAGCCAGAAGGGAGGATCCCACAGCTGTGTAGGGGCCCGGGGCCCAGGTGGGAGTCCTGCGACCCTGGGGGGTGGCCCACCTGCTCTGGGAAGCGAGGGGAGCAGGGCTTCCTCACCGCTGGCCTCCGAGCAGTTTAAGCTCATATCCTCATCCTGCAGGGTCCCGGGAACAGGCTGAGAGGCAGCTGGCCACAGATACAGCGCTTCAGAGGACAAAGACAAGGAGAGACTGGGGGAAGGAAGGGATTCCCCTAGGAAGGGGCCAAGGAGCAGAGCAAGGGACCTGCAGCAGAGGGAGGCAAAGGCAGCCTCTGGGGGGCTCCTCACCGCCCTGCCTGAGCCAGGCCCCCTGCAACGTGCAGAAGAGAGCCATTGCGCTCTCAATGTCTCTGTCTCTGTCTCTGTCTCTCCCTCTGACTGGGAAAGATCTCTTGGAGAAGTTTGACAAGGGCCTCCCTAGATCATCCACTTGAGCACATTTCTCACTGTAGGACTGAAATGTTCTTCTTTATGGAGAGCCCGAGTCCCTCCTGCTGGCCCTTCACCCCATTTCTACGTGCTGTCTACTCAGACTAGATGGAAAAGACGCTCATCCCACCTGCCTTGAACACCTGCTCAGCACCTGCTCCACTCTCCCAGCATCCCCCAGATCCTGTTGTTTGCCCCTCCCCTGCCACTGAAGGTCCCAGCACTGACCTAGAAGCCAGGAGCCAATGCTTGCACCAGCCAGCACCACCAGGGCTCCCAACGCCGCCCAGCCGCGCCGCCCTGTGCACCAGCGCCCTGCCCAAGAGACAGTGGGGGACAAGGGCAGAGGAGCATCTGGGGACCCTGCCTCCGCCTGCCAGCCGCACTTCACCCCGAGGCACCACCCCGGGACCAGACAGCCACCGACTCTCAGCGGTAGTTTGCACCTGCCCGCCTCCCCCTGCCCCATCATCCTGGGGTGGGTAGGGGGCAGAGCTCTGATCACTGGAGCCTCGGAGCCCACTCAAGCCCCCAAATGGGAAACAGCAAAAGCAGGTCTGGGATAAATAGTGAGACAGCGTCTCATCAGTCATTTAAGGCTGACCTGGGAAGATCTGGGGAAAAAGAATCTGGAGGATGTAGGAAGATTGTCCCTTCACTGCCCCCACCCTGTCATTCCCCGATGGCCCAGTCTGGCCTACTGGGTTGCTGCTGGGCCTCAGGTCTCCGCAGTGGGTCTCCTGGCTCTGCTCTGAAGATCCAGGATCCTGGACTCTCCTCTGCATACTGGGCCTCCATGGGGGCTTGGCCATCCAGCATCAGGCTCTGGGGAAATGGCTGTCAGTCACTCACCAAGGAGAGAAATCACCACCGACCACAAGAAGTCCCCACTCTCTAACTCCAGCCGGGCCCTCGTTGCCACTTGTGAGCCTTTTTTCATCTTGGGGACTCCATGTGTGTTCCCATAGATGCCCCTCGGGCCTCCCGGCTCTCCTGGAGCCCCTTGCTCCACCCACCTTTCTCTCACACAGCCAGTAAGTGTCAGAGCAGAGACCTGAGCCCAGATTGGGCCAACTCCAACGCCCGGACTCTTCACCACCCCCTTGGAAGTGGTGACATGGTGGCATGGAAGACATCCACTGAATCCCTGAACATCCCTCCTCAGATCCTAAGATCCCATCCTTCCTCATTCCCTCCTATCTTGGAGGAAAAACTTCCCCTCCCCTACGAATCATGCATTCATTCACCCAGTAAATAGTATTCAGCCCGAGTGGACAGTCCACGGTGGGGGATACTGTAAGTTCAAGGTAAATTAACATGAACCTCCACAACCACCGCCTTAAAGAACCTACTTGTGAGTCCTGAAGATAAGTCATGTAAACAAAGCAGCACAAGTTCAGTGACAGAAGAGAAGTTCAGTTTAACTAACACTGGAATTCCAAAGGAGAGCTTACTTCTTGTTGGGGAGATCAAGCAAAGCTTCCTGGAAGAGGCAGCCTCTGAGACAGGCCCTCATAGATGAATAGGGTTTGAACTGACATATATGGTCATTGGGTGTTCCAGGAAAAAGGTGTTGAGGAGGCAAAGGAATGGGAGTAAGAAAGCATAGAGTGGGGAAGGTCAGACATTTGCCTAAAATTCATGTGCCATGAAGAAGAGTAATGGAAAAGTAAGATCTTGGCAAAAACACTGGACCAGCAGTTCAAAGCTAGGTCTACAGCCTCTACTGTATGAACTTGGTAACTCATCAGCCCTCCAAATTTCAACTTTCTCCTTTACGAAATAAGAGTGATAACCCCTGCTACCCATTGAGTAGTCTCCCCCATCTAGCTTTGTCTCCATTCCTTCTCCATGCCAGAGCAATCTTTCTAAAATGCAAACATTAGCAAGTTAACACCGTCTTTAAAGTATCTAATGATCTTTGTAGGCTTCAGGGTAAATCCAAATCTCCCTTGCGTAGCTCACAGCATCCTCTGTGATCTCGCCCCTCCTCGCCTCTCCATCCTCACCTGGAAGCACTAACTCCTCCACAGCGTAACTCAGGGTGATACTAACACACATGCCTGTCCTCAGCATCCTCACACACTCTCACACCACGGAAGCCTGGCACCTGCTGTCCCCTTCCCCGCATACTGACTCCTATGACCTTGCAAGACTTTCTTCAACCCAGGTAGCACCTATTGTGACCCTCTATTATGCTCATGTACTTTTCTCTCTCTCTCCTTCCTCTCTGGTCTAGGCATCCCAGAGTCTAGCTCAAGGCCTAGCACAAAGTGGGAATTCAGTTAATGCACACTGAATAAAAGGAAGGAAGGAAGGAAGGAAGGAAAGAAGGGACGGAGGAAGAAAACAGATTATGTGGCTGAAAGGGTTTTATAAAGTACAACACAAGTATTAAGTATAATAAATAATATATTAATAAGAAATACATATAAACTATGGGTCCTTTCTTTAATGAATTTATAATCCAGTAAAGTAGAAAGAGTCCCTTAAAGTTGAAATAAGTCCCGTCTCCCCTGCAGACCACCTTCCCCTGTCAACACGGCTTGGTCTAGAGAGAATTCCAGAGCATGCTCAGCCTTTCTTCCTGTCTCAGTATCAAGGGACCCTGGCTTGAAGTTCAGCCTCTGAACAACCTGGCCTCACCTCGGGAGCTGCCCCACCTCAACACTCACCTGCCCAAGGCCATGTGGTAGCCTCTGCAAAAATGGTCTTTAATGGTACAGGACTTCTTCGTCCTTGTTTTGAGGAGGAGTTCATGTAATAATGATTTGCCAAGTGCTGCCTACAGGCAAAACACCTGGCTAGGCATATGGGCGACAAGAGTGGGAAATAAAAGTCACACCCGGGGAGAACCAAACCAAGAGTTTGACCACACGGGTCCCCTCTAGAGCCCCCTCTCCTCTGCACCAGAGCTGCCAGAGGAGACTCCTTCCAAGAGCCTAGAATTCCAAGGGTGGGGTCAGGGGTGGGAGTAGAAAGAAAAATAGGGCAGAGCAGGGTATGGCCTTACCATATGGGTCCGTGGCAATGCAAAACCTCAAGGTCTGCTAGGTAACATTCTGCTCCTGTTCTTGGATCAGCATTGATTAAATAGCCCAGCCAGCTTGGTTAGAAGATGAGGGCTCCCTAGTTCACA
>NW_006779070.1:774545-775237 GCF_000442215.2 Lipotes vexillifer | reverse complement strand
CCCCCCCCCCCCCCACACACACACACACACACACACACACACACACACACACACACACACACACACACACACACACACACACACACACCAGAGAGACAATGAACTCTGCTCAGAAACCATGAATAGATCCCTTGTTGCAGGAAAGGGAGTCAAGGGCTAGCCTGGGCTGGGCAGCCCCAGCCCCTCCCATCAGCTAACTGGAAGCTTAGAAGCAGAGAAAAAGGTTAGGAGGAGGAGGGTAAGCCAGCTACTGTTGATTAGCAACAAGATCCCTTGTGCCAAAATGTGTGCCCCATGGATGCTGGCACAATGCCCCCACTTCCTCCTGACAGGGCTGTATTAAGAGACTGATATTAGCATTTGTTCAAATGTTTGAGTCCTCTGGATGATATCTCAATCCCCTCTGTGTGGGTTGGCTTTTCCAGCAGTCTGGGGCTATCACCATGTTGAAATTGGGATGTTGATGAGGGATCTTTGTGACCTGTCTCCTCAGGGCTGCACCGCTCACTCCAATGCCAGGGAAATGGGGCCTCTCCACCCCACTGCCCTGGGGACCAGTTCCTATAGGAGACCTCAGTGCTATGTTGCTTCAGAGCACAAGGTGGCCCAGCTGAGCCTGGGATGGGCTGAACACACCTGGGAGCCATATCTCTTTAGTCAAGGAGGAAGAAGAGGTCCCAAGGAAGGGAAAG
>NW_006779070.1:704370-774455 GCF_000442215.2 Lipotes vexillifer | reverse complement strand
GAAAGAGTGGTGTGGCTCCCCTTCCTCCAAATGCCTCTCGTAGATCCCTCAGATGAGACAGTTAAGAACAGGGGCTTTAGAGTCAGGCCTTCATCCAACCCTAGTTCTGCCACTTCCCTTACTCAGCCTTACCTGTAAAGTTATGATAATATTACCTACCTCATAGGGTTTATGCTGGAATTAAATGAGCTATTGAATATAAAATTCTTAGCTTTATAGCTAGTATCTACATAGTCTCTATTCAGTAAATATTAGCTGCTATTATTATTAATGATTACTGTTGAACCTCGCTCACAATGAAGGGATAGAGGTCAGCTATGAGTTATGCAGGTGGAGAACATGGTGGCTGGAGCTGAGAAGCTCTTGGCTAAGTGCTGAGGTCTCCTAGGACAATACTCTTCAGCCTACAAATCTGTATACGTACTATGTGTCAGGAACTAGCCTGGGCATGGGGAATGAATAAGTCACAGGCTAGGAGCTTGCAGGCTGGGAGGAGAGACAGGAACAGATATAAAGAACTGGGGTTTTTTTGTTTTTTGTTTTTTGTTTTTGTAAAAAGTGAAATAACAGAAGCTTGAACACAGAGGTATAGGAGAATAAAGGAATAGCTGACTCCTTTGCTCAGAGGACCCAGAGAAGCCTTCACAATGGAGGAGACATTTGAGCTCAGTTTTGAGAAATGACAAGGCAATCACATAGAAGGGCATTTCAAATATAGCGCAGAGATGTCAGTGAAAATGGGCAAAGTCCCCCCTAAATTGTCTCCTCCATAGCAATGAGAAAACTGCAAAAAATTTGCCAGGATCAACTTTTTTAGAACTCTGGAAATTAACCAAAGGCTTATAACAATATGGGAAGAGTTTATTAGAGAAAAATGACAGACCACGGCTAACATCATACTCAATGGTGTAAAGCTATAAAGTTTTCCTCGAAGATAAGGAACAAGGCAAGGATGCCCACTATTGCCACTTTTATTCAACATAATATTGGAAGTCAAGTCAAGTCAAACTGGGCAAGCAAAAAAATAATTAAAGGCAACCAACTTGGAAAGGAAGAAGTAAAAACTGTCATTATTTGCAGATGACATGATAGGATATCTAGGAAGCTCTAAAGATTCCATCATAAAGCTGTTAAAATAAATGAATTCAGTAAAGTTTCAGGATACAAAATCAATAAACAAAAATCTGTTGTGTTTCCATAGACTAATAGCTATCAGAAAGAGAAATTAGGAAAATGATGTCATTTACAATTGCATCAAAAAGAATAAAATGCCTAGGAATAAATTTAACCAAGGAGGTGAAAGACCTGTACACTGAAAACCATAAGATATTGATACAAGAAATTGTATAAATGGAAAGATATTTTGTGCTCATGGATAGGAAGAATTAACATTGTTAAAATGTCCATACTACCCAAAGCAATCTACAGAGTCAACACAATCCCTATCAAAATTCCAATGGTATTTTTCACAGGAATAGAACAAACAATCCTAAAATTTGTACAGAACTACAAAAGACTCTCAAATAGTCAAAGCAATCTTCAGAAAGAAGAACGAAACTGGATTTTAAACTATATTACAAAGCTATAGTAATCAAAACAGTATAGCACTGGCATAAAAACAGACACATAGATCAGTGGAACGGAATAGACAGCCCAGCAATAAACCCATGGTCGATTCATCTGTGACAAAGGAGGCAAGAATATACAATGAGGAAAGGTAGTCACTTCAATAAAAAATGTTGGGAAAACTGGACAGCTACATGTAAAAGAATGAAACCAGACCCTTACCGTACACCATACAGGAAAATTTACTTAAAATTTATTATAGACTTATATTTAAGATCTGATACTGTAAAACTCCTAGAAGAAAACACAGGGAGTGAGCTCCTTGACACTGGTCTTGGCAATGATTTTTTGGATTTGACACCAAAAGTAAAGGCAACAAAAGCAGAAATAAACAAGTGGGACTACATAAAATTAAAAGGCTCTGCACAGCAAAAGAAACCATCAATAAAATGAAAAGGCAACATGTAGAATGGGAGAAAAATTTGCAAATCATATATTTAATAGGAGGTTAATGTGCAAAATATACAAGAACTCATACAACTCAATGGCCAAGGAACAAAAATCCAATTTTAAAGTGGGAAGAGGATCTGAATAGGCATTTTTCCAAAGAAGACATATAGATGGCCAACAGGTACATGAAAAGGTGTTCCACATCACTAATCATCAGGGAAATACAAATCAAAACCACAATAAGATATCACTTCACACCTGTTAGAATGGCAAGCATCAAAAAGACAAGAGATAACAAGTGTTGGCGAGGATGTGGAGAAAATGGAACACTTGTGCACTGTTGGCAGAAATGCAAATTGGTGCAGCCACTATGGAAAACGGTATGGAGGTTTCTCAAAAAATTGAAAATAGAACTACCATATGATCCAGCAGTCCTGCTTTTGGATATATATCCAAAGGAAATGAAAACAGGATATGGAAGACATGTCTGCACTCCCATGTTCATTGCAGCATTAGTCACAGTGGCCAAGATGTGGAGAAACCTGTGTCCATCAATGGATGAATGGATACTGAAGATGTGGTCTATATATATAATGGAATATTACTCAGCCATGAGAAAGAAGGAAATCCTGACATTTGCCAACAACAGGAATGGACCTTGAGGGCATTATGCTAAGTGACATAAGCCAGACAGAGAACGACAAACACTGCATGGTATCGCTTACATGTGGGATCTAAATAAAAAGTCAAACTCAGAAACAGAGTAGAAAAGTGATTCCAGTCTGGGGGTGGGAGAAATAGGGAGAGTTTAGTAAAAGTGTACAAAATTTCTGTTATACAATGAATAAGGTCTGAGCATCTTATTCCTCTTATAATTAATGTAAGTTATAACATGGATGACTATAGCTTATAATGATGTAATATATAACTGAAATTGGCTGAGACAATGGAACTTAAATGTTCTCACCAAAAAATGAAAAGGTAAATATATGAGGTGATAGATGTATTAATGAACTAGACGGAAGATACAGATAGCAAATCATGAGGTGCACTTTAAATATCTTACAATTTTATTGGACAATTATACCTTAATAAGACATTTTTTAAAAGAGTGATTCTAGATTAAACTGAGGTTAGCCTCTTCCTGGCTGTTGTCTCTGCCTGGCTGTCCAAGAAGTCTCTCTTCTTTATCTCTCTGATACTCCTTCCAACCAAGATGAGCCATTCTGGGTTGCCCTGGCCATTTCCCTGGTTTGGACAGAATATCCACCTCTAGAGTGAGGTAGCAGGAGCCTAGGGTTCGAAATTTAAGGAGGCACTCACTAGCAAATGGACTGTCAGCCCTTGATTACCTTAAGAGTGATGCCTTCTTAAATCACGTGCCCTAGTGTGCCTTATCGGAAACCAGCTGAAGCAGAACCCCTCTGTGGTCTTCCCCTGGTAATTCAGATGCAGTCTCACCTTAGTCCTGTCCCTGCTCCCTGGCCTCCTCCCCACTGATACTCCCTGACTCCCTAGTACCGCCTCTACGGATGAGCCTCAACTCCTGAGCATTGAGACCCTTGCTTTCTCTCCTTCTTCAGCCACTACTCTCAAAAACAACAAGGGCCTTTTGCAACTGCCCTTCAGCTGTGCTCTGACACCTCCAGACAGATAACACTGTGATCTTTCTCCTCCACCCAAATGGAAAGACCCACGTGCAAGTTATACAGAATTCTCAGACCTATAAAATTCTATTTTCCTTTAACATCTTTATTGGAGTATAATTGCTTTACAGTGCTTTACAAGTGTTAGTTTCTGCTTTATAACAAAGTGAATCAGTTATACATATACATATGTTCCCATATCTCTTCCCTCTTGCATCTCCCTCCCTCCCACCCTCCCTATCCCACCCCTCTATGTGGTCACAAAGCACCAAGCTGATATCCCTGTGCTATGCGGCTGCTCCCCACTAGCTATCTATTTTATGTTTGGTAGTGTATATGTCCATGCCACTCTCTCACTTTGTCCCAGCTTATCCTTCCCCCTCCCCGTGTCTGCAAGTCCATTCTCTAGTAGGTCTGTGTCTTTATTCCCGTCTTACCCCTAGGTTCTTCATGAACTTTTTTTTCCCTTAGATTCCATATATATGTGTTAGTATACGGTATTTGTTTTTCTCTTTCTGACTTACTTCACTCTGTATGACAGACTCTAGGTCCATCCACCTCACTACAAATATCTCAATTTCGTTTCTTTTATGGCTGAGTAATATTCCATTGTATATATGTGTCACATCTTCTTTATCCATTCATCTGATGATGGACACTTAGGTTGCTTCCACGTCCTGGCTACCGTAAATAGAGCTGCAATGAACATTTTGGTACATGACTCTTTTTGAATTATGGTTTTCTCAGGGTATATGCCCAGTAGTGGGATTGCTGGGTCGTATGGTAGTTCTATTTTTGGTTTTTAAGGAACCTCCATACTGTTCTCCATAGTGGCTGTATCAATTTACATTCCCACCAACAGTGCAAGAGGGTTCCCTTTTCTCCACATGCTCTACAGAATTTATTGTTTCTAGATTTTTTAATGATGGCCATTCTGATTGGTGTGAGGTGATACCTCATTGTAGTTTTGATCTGCATTTCTCTAATGATTAATGATGCTGAGCATTCTTTCATGTGTTTCTTGTCAATCTGTATATCTTCTTTGGAGAAATGTCTATTTAGGTCTTCTGCCCATTTTTGGATTGGGTTGTTTGTTTTTTTGTAGCAGAAGGAAAGAAATCATAAAAATCAGATCAGAAATAAATGAAAAAGAAATGAAGGAAACAATAGCAAAGATCAATAAAACTAAAAGCTGGTTCTTTGAGAAGATTAACAAAATTGATAAACCATTAGCCAGACTCATCAAGAAAATAAGGGAGAAGACTCAAATCAATAGAATCAGAAATGAAAAAGGAGAAGTAACAACTGACACTGCAGAAATACAAAAAATCATGAGGGATTACTACAAGCAACTCTATGCCAATAAAATGGACAATCTGGAAGAAATGGACAAATTCTTAGAAATGCACAAACTGCCAAGACTGAATCAGGAAGAAATAGAAAATATGAACAGACCAATCACAAACACTGAAATTGAAACTGTGATTAAAAATCTTCCAACAAACAAAAGCCCAGGACCAGATGGCTTCACAGGCGAATTCTATCAAACATTTAGAGAAGAGCTAACACCTATTCTTCTCAAACTCTTCCAAAATATAGCAGAGGGAGGAACACTCCCAAACTCATTCTACGAGGCCACCATCACCTTGATACCAAAACCAGACAAGGATGTCACAAAGAAAGAAAACTACAGGCCAATATCACTGATGAACATAGATGCAAAAATCCTCAACAAAATACTAGCAAACAGAATCCAACAGCACATTAAAAGGATCATACACCATGATCAAGTGGGGTTTATTCCAGGAATGCAAGGATTCTTCAATATATGCAAATCTATCAATGTGATTAACCATATTAACAAATTGAAGGAGAAAAACCATATGATCATCTCAATAGATGCAGAGAAAGCTTTTGACAAAATTCAACACCCATTTATGATAAAAACCCTGCAGAAAGTAGGTGTAGAGGGAACTTTCCTCAATATAATAAAGGCCGTATATGACAAGCCCACAGCCAACATCATCCTCAATGGCGAAAAACTGAAAGCATTTCCACTAAGGTCAGGAACAAGACAACGTTGCCCACTCTCACCACTATTATTCAACATAGTTTTGGAAGTTTTAGCCACAGCAATCAGAGAAGAAAAAGAAATAAAAGGAATCCAAATCGGAAAAGAAGAAGTAAAGCTGTCACTGTTTGCAGATGCCATGATACTCTACATAGAGAATCCTAAAGATGCTACCAGAAAACTACTAGAGCTAATCAATGAATTTGGTAAAGTAGCAGGATACAAAATTAATGCACAGAAATCTCTGGCATTCCTATGCACTAATGATGAAAAATCTGTAAGTGAAATTAAGAAAACACTCCCATTTACCATTGCAACAAAAAGAATAAAATATCTAGGAATAAACCTACCCAAGGAGACAAAAGACCTGTATGCAGAAAATTTTGACACTGATGAAAGAAATTAAAGATGATACAAACAGATGGAGAGATATACCATGTTCTTGGATTGGAAGAATCAACATTGTGAAAATGACTCTATAAAGTTCTTTTAAAGAGACCACTGAATCTACCATCTCTCCTATCAGAGGAGAAAACTGATGCTCTGAAAGGTGAACAAGCCACAGCATATTGGAGGCCATCCAAGCCCAAGTCTCCTGACACCTGGTCCAGGGTCTTCCCCACTCCCATACATGCCCCCACAAGCCACTTTTTCACTAAGCAGGCAGGCTTAGAGAGAAGAAATTCCGCCTGTGGACCACAGCTCTGGCCAGTGCCTATGGAGTTCCATCGTGATCATGATCTCCCCTTTGTGTCTGCCAGTGAATGACAGCTTCAATCCTTGTTTGTGGATTTAAGCCTGCCCGTGATCTTCTCTGACTGCCTCCCATACAGTTTTCAGACTTGCTTAAACAGCCTCCATAATCACTCTCTCTTTATCCTCTGGAGACGGAAATGTTAGTGCTCCAGGTGGAAAGCATGCATGGTGTAAGATGCAGTCTGGAGATTCTGGAACACTCTGTACATCCCCCTCAGTCCCATCCCACTCCCTTCTTTGGCTTTGTCTACCAACAATGCATCACCCATCCTCATCCAGTCTATCTGTAGCATGTATGCATGGTACCCCCGGATCCCCTCAAACAGCCCCCACCTCCTTCAAGTTCTGTTTGGGTCATCCCACTGAGGTTAGTTCAAGCCACCAGACCCTCTACTGCCATCCCACAGCCTAATGAGGCCCAGGCACATACTCTTTCCATCCAGCCCTCTGTAGAGTGGTTTTCTCAATGAAGAAATGAATGACTCTTATTAGACTCCTAAGTCTAATAAGAGGGAAGCTTTAATGAGTGAAAACTGGGAAAACGCTAGATCCAGTTACCTTATTCCAGACCATTACTGCATATCGATAAGCAGTGAAGAAACCCCAAGTGTCTGTTGCCATATTGCTTGCTTTGGATACAAAGAAATGGATAAAGTATATTTAGAAGGAAAAGAAATCTCTGTGGTCTCATATGGTAATCAGCTGCTTACTCATTAGGATACTGTCTCTGAGCACTCTCTTCTGTCTTGTTATTCTGACCGAAGTCTAGAATAGGGGATGCCCAAGGAAGTGTGGAGGGCAGCCCCTCAGAAGGGCCCTAAAGGGCCTGGTGGTGACACCTACTCAGTCTTCTCCCCTCACTGCCCCCTTCCCTCTCCAGCAAGACCCCACTGGCAAGAAGTTTGAATTTTTCTTGGCAAGTAGAAATCTGGAATATCTTGGGCTCATCTTTGCCTGCTCCTAACTCCTCACTTTCCATCAGTCATTCAAACTGGTCATCTCTCAAATCTACCCCTCTCCCAAACCCACAGCCCCCTGCATGACCAGCCACCAGGATCTTCCCCAGAATGACTGTAACAGCCACCCAGTTGATCTCCTGCCTCCAGTCTATTCCATTCTAATCAGTCTGTACCTTTACTTCTTTTCAGCCTATCCAGATGCTCAAGTATCAATATGGAAGGATAAAATAAATGAAAATGGACCATTCTTTTTTCTACCATGCTGCCAAAGTAACATTTCCTAGAGCAAGTCTAAATAGATGAAAAACCTTCCATGGCTCCCCAAGCTCCCATGATAACAGCATTCATTCATTTACTCATTCATTAATTCAGCAAGTGTTTGTTGGTCCTACCAAGTGCCAGGCACTGTTCTAGATTCTGGAGTTACATTAATGAATGAGTCAGGCAGAGCCCCTGCCCTCAAGGAATTTATAGTCTAGCTCCATCAAGCCAACAATAAGAGTGCAGTCTCTGATGGGGAAGAACAGGGTGTGGTGGGAGCACCTAACTTGCACCCAGGGTGTCCTTAGCATAGCACGGAGGGTTCTTTCCAAGTTTACCCAACATACTTTTCTAGCCTCATCTTTTTCCTCCCCTTAAGCCAGTCACTAGTCCTTCTTAGACTAAACCACAGCACCTGTGTTCATGCTGTCCCCTATTCCTGAAATACCCTTCCCCCTTTTACTAGTTAATTATTTTAGTCCATCAGTCAGCCAATGTATATTTATTAAGAATGTACTATGTGCCAGGCACTGTGCAAACACCAAAGATACAATGCTGAGCAAAACCAGACACGATCCCTGCCTGGTTGGAGTTTGCCAGTTAGTGGGAGGAGATCCCCATGAATCAAAGGACCACAGAAAGTGCACAGTTACAGCTCCGAAGAAGTGCTATGAGAGGTACGAGGTGCTAATGAGAGCATGTAACAGGCATATGACTGAGTCTGAAGACTCAGCAAAGCCTTCTCCAAGGAAGGGGCGATTGGGCTGGGATCTGGGGGTGGCAAGAGTGCTCCAAGCAAAGGCAACAGGCAAATTCCCTGTGGCAGGAGGGAGTGAGGTGCCCTCAAGGGACTGAAAGAAGCCAGAGTGGGTGAATGAAGAGAAGAGATGAGCAGAGGCTGGAGCGGTGGGTAGGCCAGATTAGGCAGAGCCTTTAGAGCCAAGGTAAAGATCGGTCCTTATCCCCAGAGCAATGGCAATCATTTTTAAAAAGCAGCCCAGGGACATGATCAGCTTGCCACCATCCTTTAAGACCCAAGTCAAATGTCCCTCTACCTTCCCAACACCCCAGACAGTCCCCACCCTGGATCGCCCCTCTAGCAGCCCATGCACCACGCGCACATGTGACATGTGAGGGTTACTCAGTGGCAAGTCCTCAACATCAGGGACCCTGTCCTCTTCATCTTTGTCCTCACAGCTGCACATGTGTCTAGCACATGGTAAGTACTCAGTAAAGATTTGTTGCAGCAATCAACCAATCAACATGTGTAGTTGCCAATTTTATTTCCTCCCCTCCACCGTCCTGCCCAGCCAGGAAGGTTCTACCCTACTGCCTTAGTTCAGACTCCTGTGATCCCTCGCCTCCTAAGCAATCTCCCTGCCTCCCTTCTTTCCCCCTCACAATCCATCCTCCAAGTGGCTACCAGGTTTCCTTCCTAAACAAAGGTCAGGCCAGACCACTCTGCTCCTTGCATAAGCCTTCACTGACTCCCCATTGCCTGCAGGATCAAATTCAAATTCTTTAGGCTAACTATTCAATGCACCTCATGATCTAATCTCAAACTAATCTTTCTGGCCTCATGTTTCATTGCATCCTTCCTTCCCTGGACCCTATATTCCAACTACAATCAAAATCCTAGAATATTCCTTAAGCAGAACCTCCACTCCCACCCCCATGTCTCTGCTTAGGCTATGCTTCCCTCATGTTTTCATAATTGGAAAACTGCTGGTGCTTCAAGATATAGCTCAACTGCTAACCTATCACAAAACTTCTCCTCTCATCCCCCAAATCCAAAATTAATGGCTTCTTTTTTGTATAAATATAGTTATTCCTAGCACCAGGCCCAGTAACCAACACATCACAGTCCCATTCTGTCCCTGCTCTGCACTCTCCCTCATCAGCCACTAAGGCAGCCCTGAAGAGTGGGAAGGACAGGAAAGCAGCTCTCTCTCCCCATGTGGGATCCTGCATTCCTAGGAGGAAAGAGAAACAAAACCACCCTTGTTCAAATCTTCAGACAAAAAAAATGACCCAACCCATATTCTAGGAAATGATTTCGAAGTCTACAAAGAACCATCCATTGTTCCTGAACGATTTCTCAAGCTCAGAAATAAAATATCAAGTTTGTAATTTACATACTGTAAATAAAAGTGACCCCCCAAATTGCTCATTTCATTTAGCAAAGACTTCTTTTTCACTTTGTTTAAAAGCCATTAAAAAAAAAAGCCATTTACTTTGGGAGCTGTTCAAATTTATATCTGAAGACCTAAACTTATGAAATGCTCAGCTGAATATGGACTGTGAGAAGAACTCCCCACATGGTGAGTCAGTGCTGTCACTATTGGACACAAAGGGCATTTTTCATCTGCTTTAATTAAGACACAAAGGAGTAGCAAAAAATATCAGTTATGTGGTTGATTAAAAGTAATTTCCTAAACATCTGCTCCAGGTCAGCAATAACTAACACTTTAAATCAATGTTTAATGACTGACGTGACTGTAAAATCTCGAGCAGAGAAAATAAGTCACTCTCTCCATGTGCAACTTTCTTTGATACCCACTTTGGCACTCACTGGTCTTTTCTTTCTTCTCCAAGACTGGCTTTCATCAATTATCCAAAGCCCATCAATGGCTGACTGCATGCAATGGGGCTGGGGCACTGAGCAAAGTTCTCTACTCTTGGAATTCACAGACCAACGCAGACACACACACGCAGAACAGAGTCAACAAAATGGCCCCAGTAATATGTCATATTGTACATCTGCAAAATCAGATTTTTCTTTGTTTTTACATCATCGTGTGTGGAGACAGCTCCTTTGAAGTTTATTTTGTTTACATGACCACCCTGGGAGGTAAGCTAAGAAGGGACTTCTATCTCCATTTTTTTTTGTTGTTATATTTTTAAGTAATTTTTATTGGAGTACAGTTGCTTTACAACGTTGTATTAGTTTCTACTATACAGCAAAGTGAATCAGCTATCTGAATACACATATCTCCCCCTTCTTTGGATTTCCTTCCTGTTTAGGTCACCACAGAGCATCGAGTAGAGTTCCCTGCACTATACAGTATGTTCTCATTAGTTATCTATTTTATACATAGTGTCAATAGTGTATATATGTCAATCCCAATCTCCCAATTCATCTCCCCCTACTTTCCCCCTTGGTATCCATATCTTTGTTCTCTATGTCTGTGTCTCTATTTCTGCTTTGCTAATAAGATCATCTATACCATTTTTCTAGATTCCTCATATATGCGTTAATATACGATATTTGTTTTTCTTTTTCTGACTTACTTCACTCTGTATGACAGTCTCTAGGTCCATCCACATCTCTACAAATGACCCAATTTTGTTCCTTTTTATGGCTGAGTAATACTCCATTGTATATATGTGACACATCTTCTTTAGACATTCATCTGTCGATGGACACTTAGGTTGCTTCCATGTCCTGGCTATTGTAAATAGTGCTGCAGTGAACATTGTGGTACATGACTCTTTTTGAATTATGATTTTCTCAGGGTACATGCCCAGTAGTGGGACTGCTGGGTCATCTGGTAATTCTACTTTTAGTTTTTTAAGGAACCTCCATACTGTTCTCCATAGTATCTGCATCAATTTACATTCCCACCAACAGTGCAAGAGGGTTCCCTTTTCTCCACACCCTCTCCAGCATTTATTGTTTGTAGATTTTTTTGATTATGGCCATTCTGACCACTCCAAGGTCACGCTGGTGGGCCAAGTGACGGGGGCAACAGGTAAGCCAGAATCTTATGACTTTAGATCCAGAGCTCTCTCCCCCCTCTCCAGGGCTGCCTCCCACAGACCTGGAAAGACCACAGAAAGACTGACAACATCAGTGCCCTTGGACTAAGAGGCAGGTCTAGGGCTGGGGTTTAGGTGGGGGAGACAGGAAGAGGCTTGAAGAACTTGGCCAGCTTGGACAGGCAGGGTGGAAGCAGCTGACAAATCCAGTTGGAGGGGATTTTCAGAAACCTTTTAAATTATGGAAGAGAACGGACTTGCTATGTGGCAAGATGAGGAAAGAGGCAGATGAAAATGCAGGGCCTTGACTTTGACTGTGGTTCCCATATACTTTTAAAAGATACATCCAGGGTAGGAAATTCCAAATGCCAGTTCATCTTCCCTCTCGTTTCCTGCCAGAACAGGAGCGAAGTTCTTAGGGCTTGGAGCTGCATCAGGGATGCCTGGGATCAACAAAGAGCTCTGCCAGTCTCATCTCTGATCTCTGCCAGTTCATGAGCCAGAGTTATGAAGCAGCTGTCCCACTAACTTGGCTAATTAAATTAGAGCCCGCTGAATGCTTTATTGACCTCAAGCTCACTCCAGTGAGCAGGCCCACTTGGAAGGTGACAATGTTCATGGCTGTTGGTTAACAGATTAAACAGAATGGTCACAGACAATATAGAGTGATAGGAAAAGTCGCCTCACTGTAAACAAAGCATCTAAGATGCAGCAGCTATAGTGTGACCTGTAGGTGATTTATCTGATGTTATGGGTTGAATTGTACAACCCCCCCCCCCCAAAAAATACTTCATATGTTGAAATCCTAACCCCAGTGCCTCAGACCGTGACCTTATTTGGAGACAGTGTCTTTATACAGGTAACCAAGTTAAAATGAGGTCATTAGGATGGGCCCTGATCCAATATGACTGGTGTCCATAAAAGCGGGGGAATCTTGGACAGAGGCAAGACAATATAAGAGACATGAAGAGAAGATGGCCAAGGAGAGAAACCTGGAACAGATCTTTCCCTCACAGCCCTCAGAAGGTAGCAATTCTGCCAACACCTTGATTTTAGATTTCTTGCCTCCAGGACTATGAGATGATACATTTCTGTTATTTAAGCCACCAAATTTCTGGTGCTTTGTTATAGCGGCCCTCACCAACTAATATATCTGGGGACACATGAGAGCCAGAAAGACCCCTGGGTGAGGAATCAAACAAACAAACTTGGGTTGGAACCCTGACTTTGTAATACCCCCTGTGTGCCCTTGGGCATGACACTTAACCTCTCTGTGCCTTGATTCCTCATCTGTAAAATCAGGACAGTAGTATCTTTCTCAAAGGAGTGTTCTTAGGATTAAATGTGAAAACATAGTCTTTGGCCTCTACAGATCCAGGTCACACATGGCCCCTCAGCAAATAGGTGCAGTCACCAGTATAAATTCTGACCAGCTAACAACAAAGATGATAATGGATATGAATCACTTGTGTAAAATAACTACAAAGTGGACAACAGCCTGATATTACCACACCCTCTATGGGATTCTGTGAATATGATGATGAATGCTTCCCTTCTCTGTTCTTTCTGCCCCACTATATTTATCACACACTTGCTCTTTCTCCCTCTCTCTCTGACTGGAGACCAGATTTAAGCTCAGAAGGCCCTCCCCTTCGAGTCTCCTGCCAGACTTGGGCCAGAGGAGAGAGTTCATTCAGCAGCCCCCAGGGCCTGCCTCTCACCACTTCACTCCTGAGCTCACTCCTGCAGACAGCCAAATAGATTTTGAGAAGAAGAATGTACTTTGATTTGCCTTTTTGGTTGCCTAGTTTTAGAAAAAAAAAAAAGCTTGTTACTTAAACCCTTCTGCCTCCACCCCAAAATAATAATCATCATAACAAAACCAAATGGAAAACCACTTCCAGTAACAATAAGGTCATATATTAGTAAAGCCCTATTTGTCTAGATTTGTTGGGAGACTGGCTGTTTTGGTTAATGGCCCATTTTATTTAAAAGTTATCCTGGAGAGGGCAGACAGCAGAAACAAGAAGAACTACAATCCTGCAGCCTGTGGAACAAAAACCACATTCACAGAAAGATAGACAAGATGAAAAGGAAGATGGCTATGTACCAGATGAAGGGACAAGATAAACCCCCAAAAAACAACTAAATGAAGTGGAGATAGGCAACCTTCCAGAAAAAGAATTCAGAATAATGATAGTGAAGATGATCCAGGACCTCAGAAAAAGGATGGAGGCAAAGATCGAGAAGATGCAAGAAATGTTTAACAAAGACCTAGAAGAATTAAAGAACAAACAAACAGAGATGAACAATACAATAACTGAAATGAAAATTACACTAGAAGGAATCAACAGCAGAATAACTGAGGCAGAAGAACGGATAAGTGACCTGGAAGACAGAATAGTGGAATTCACTGCTGCTGAACAGAATTAAAAAAAAAAAAGAATGAAAAGAAATGTAGACAGCCTAAGAGACCTCTGGGACAACATTAAACACAACAACATTCACATTATAGGGGTCCCAGAAGGAGAAGAGAGAGAGAAAGGACCAGAGAAAATATTTGAAGAGATTATAGTCAGAAACTTCCCTAACATGGGAAAGGAAATAGCCACCCAAGTACAGGAAGCACAGAGAGTCCCATACAGGATAAACCCAAGGAGAAACACGCCAAGACACACAGTAATCAAACTGGCAAAAATTAAAGACAAAGAAAAATTATTAAAAGCAGCAAGGGAAAAACAACAAATAACATACAAGTCAACTCCCATAAGGTTAACAGCTGATTGCTCATCAGAAACTCTACAAGCCAGAAGGGAGTGGCATGATGTACTTAAAGTGATGAAAGGGAAGAACCTACAACCAAGATTACTCTACCTGCCAAGGATCTCATTCAGATTCGATGGAGAAATCAAAAGCTTTACAGACAAGCAAAAGCTAAGAGAATTCAGCACCACCAAACCAGCTCTACAACAAATGCTAAAGGAACTTCTCTAAGTGGGAAACACAAGAGAAGAAAAAGACCTACAAAAACAAACCCAAAACAATTAAGAAAATGGTCATAGGAACATACATATTGATAATTACCTTAAACGTGAATGGATTAAATGCTCCAACCAAAAGACACAGGCTGGCTGAATGGATACAAAAACAAGACCCATATATATGCTGTCTACAAGAGACCCACTTCAGAACTAGGGACACATTCAGACTGAAAGTGAGGGGATGGAAAAAGATATTCCATGCAAATGGAAATCGAAAGAAAGCTGGAGTAGCAATACTCATATCAGATAAAATAGACTTTAAAATAAAGAATGTTACAAGAGACAAGGTAGGACAGTACATAATGATCAGGGGATCAATCCAAGAAGAAAATATAACAATTATAAATATATATGCACCCAACATAGGAGCACCTCAATACATAAGGCAACTGCTAACAGCTATAAAAGAGGAAATCGACAGTAACACAATAATATTGGGGGAATTTAACACCTCACTTACACCAATGAACAGATCATCCAAAATGAAAATGAATAAGGAAACAGAAGCTTTAAATGACACAATAGACCAGATAGATTTAATTGATATTTATAAGACATTCCATGCAAAAATAGCAGATTACACTTTCTTCTCAAGTGCACATGGAACATTCTCCAGGATAGATCACACCTTGGGTCACAAATCAAGCCTCAGTAAAGTCAAGAAAATTGAAATCATATCAAGCATCTTTTCCGACCACAACGCTATGGGATTAGAATCAATTGCAGGGAAAAAAACGTAAAAAACACAAACACATAGAGGCTAAACAATACGTTACTAAATAACCAAGAGATCACTGAAGAAATCAAAGAGGAAATCAAAAAATACCTAGAGAAAAATGACAATGAAAACATGATGATCCAAAACCTATGGGATGCAGCAAAAGCACTTCTAAGAGGGACGTTTATAGCTATACAAACCTACCTCCAGAAACAAGAAAAATCTCAAATAACAAATCCAACCTTACACCTGAAGGAACTAGAGAAATAAGAAGAAACAAAACCCAAAGTTAGCAGAAGGAAAGAAATCATAAAGATCAGAGCAGAAATAAATAAAATAGAAACAAAGAAAACAATAGCAAAGATTAATAAAACTAAAAGCTGGTTCTTTGAGAAAATAAACAAAATTGACAAACCATTAGCCAGAATCATCAAGAAAAAGAGGGAGAGGACTCAAATCAATAAAATTAGAAGTGAAAAAGGAGAAGTTACAACAGACACCGCAGAAATACAAAGCATCCTAAGAGACTACTACAAGAAACTCTATGCCAATAAAATGGACAACCTGGAAGAAATGGACAAATTCTTAGAAAGGTATAACCTTCCAAGACTGAACCAGGAAGAAATAGAAAATATGAACAGACCAATCACAAGGAATGAAATTGAAACTGTGATTAAAAATCTTCCAACAAACAAAAGTCCAGGACCAGATGGCTTCACAGGTGAATTCTATCAAAAATTTAGAGAAGAGCTAACACCCATCCTTCTCAAACTCTTCCAAAACATTGTGGAGGAAGGAACACTCCCAAACTTATTTATGAGGCCACCATCACCCTGATACCAAAATAAGACAAAGATACTACAAAAAAAGAAAATTACAGACCAGTATCACTGATGAATACAGATGCAAAAATCCTCAACAAAATACTAGCAAACAGAATCCAACAACACATTAAAAGGATCACACACCATGATCAAGTGGGATTTATCCCAGGGACGCAAGGATTCTTCAATATACACAAATCAATCAATGTGATACACCATATTAACAAATTGAAGAATAAAAACCATATGATCATCTCAATAGATGCAGATAAAGCTTTTGACAAAATTCAACACCCATTTATGATAAAAACTCTCCAGAAAGTGGGCATAGAGGGAACCTACCTCAAAATAATAAAGGCCATATACAACAAACCGACAGAAAACATCATTCTCAATGGTGAAAAACTGAAACCATTTCCTCTAAGATCAGGAAGAAGACAGGATGTCCACTCTCGCCACTATTATTCAACATAGTTTTGGAAGTTTTAGCCACAGCAATCAGAGAAGAAAAAGAAATACAAGGAATACAAATTGGAAAAGAAAAAGTAAAACTGTCACTGTTTGCAGATGACATGATACTCTACATAGAGAATCCTAAAGATGCCACCAGAAAACTACTAGAGCTAATCAATGAATTTGGTAAAGTTGCAGGATACAAAATTAATGCACAGAAATCTCTTGCATTCCTATACATTAATGATGAAAAATCTGAAAGAGAAATTCGGGAAACACTACCATTTACCATTGCAATAAAACGAATAAAATACCTAGGAATAAACCTACCTAGGGAGACAAAAGACCTGTATGCAGAAAACTATGACACTGATGAAAGAAACTAAAGATGATACCAACAGATGGAGAGATATACCATGTTCTTGGATTGGAAGAATCAATATTGTGAAAATGACTATATTACCCAAAGCAATCTACAGATTCAATGCAATCTTTATCAAATTATCAATGGCATTTTCTATGGAACTAGAACAAAAAATCTTAAAATTTGTATGGAGACACAAAAGACCCAGAATAGCCAAAGCAGTCTTGAGGGAAGAAAACGGAGCTGGAGGAATCAGACTCCCTGACTTCAGACTATACTACAAAGCTACAGTAATCAAGATAATATGGTACTGGCACAAAAACAGAAACACAGATCAATGGAACAAGATAGAAAGCCCAGACATAAACCCACGCACCTATGGTCAACTAATCTATGAGGAGGCAAGGATATACAATGGAGAAAAGACAGTCTCTTCAATAAGTGGTGCTGGGAAAACTGGACAGCTACATGTAAAAGAATGAAATTAGAACACTCCCTAACTCAATACACAGAAATAAACTCAAAATGGATTCGAGACCTAAATGTAAGACCGTACACTATAAAACTCTTAGAGGAAAACATAGGAAGGTCACTCTTTGACATAAATCACAGCAAGATCTTTTTTGATCCACCTCCTAGAGTAATGGAAATAAAAACAAATATATACAAATGGGACCTAATGAAACTTCAAAGCTTTTGCACAGCAAAGGAAACCATAAACAAGGCAAAAAGACAGCCCTCAGAATGGGAGAAAATATTTGCAAACGAATCAACGGACAAAGGATTAATCTCCAAAATATATAAGCAACTCATGCAGCTCAATATTAAAAAAAAAAACAACCTAATAAAAACATGGGCAGAAGACCTCAATAGATGTTTCTCCAAAGATGACATACAGATGACCAAGAAGCACATGAAAAGCTTCTCAACATCACTAATTATTAGAGAAATGCAAATCAAAACTACAATGAGGTATCAGCTCATACCAGTTAGAATGGGCATCATCAGAAAATCTACAAACAACAAATGCTGGAGAGGGTGCAGAGAAAAGGGAGCCCTCTTGCACTGTTGGTGGCAATGTAAATTGATACAGGCACTATGGAGAACAGTATCGAGGTTCCTTAAAAAACTAAAAATAGAACTACCATACGACCCAGCAATTCCACTACTGGGCATATACCCAGAGAAAATCATAATTCAAAAAGACACATGCACCCCAATGTTCATTGCAGCACTATTTGCAATAGCCAGGTCATGGAAGCAACCTAAATGCCCATCGAGAGACAAATGGATAAAGAAGATGTGGTACATATATACAGTGGAATATTACCCAGCCATAAAAAGGAACGAAAATGGGTCATTTGTTGAGACGTGGTTGGATCTAGAGTCTGTCATACAGAGTGAAGTAAGTCAGAAAGAGAAAAACAAATATCGTATATTAATGCATATATGTGGAACGTAGAAAAACGGTACACATTAACCAGTTTGCAGGGCAGAAATAGAGACACAGATGTAGAGAACAAACGTGTGGACACCAAGGGGGAAAGCGGCGGGGGGTGGGGGCTGTTGGTGTGATGAATTGGGCGATTGGGATTGACATGTATACACTGATGTGTATAAAATTGATGACTAATAAGAACCTGCTGTATAAAAAAATATATAAAATTAAATTTAAAAATTAAAAAAATAATAAAAAAATAAAAGTTATCCTGTCACAGCTGAAGACCAACTTCCAGAGAATTAGAATGTAAATCAAATATGCTAAATTCCAAGTGCACTGGGATGGTTGGCTCTTTCCTGTTTCAGAAGCCTTGCAGAATTTGGCAGTGTTTCAGGGACACTGTCAGGCCTTCAGTTAGTGCTGAAGAGTCCTGATAACAAGAACTGTATCTCCAGGTGGTATAAAATCTAAGCAAACAGGCTTTTATACATGTACAAAAATACAAATATCCACGCACAGCCAAGGGAAGACCCTCTCCTGGGACCAAGATCAAACATTTCCAATGTTAGAGATCTCATGGGCTCCTTACAAGGACACTCCAGCTCACTCCACAAAGATGCCCCACTTCTCTCTTCATTTGGGCCACATTGTCACACATTGTGTAGGGCTGAATTCAAACCAATCCATAATTATTTATTAAGTTTACTCTGTCCAAGAAAAGCATTTGACACCATTCCTACCCCCCAAAAGCTGCAATTTAGTTAGAGAACCACCTACATAACGAAACTCTAAATTGGGTGCACTGAGCTTGAACTGCTAAACACTAGGGTTAACATGTTAACACAGATCATTCATCTGTGCCAGGTCCTATGCTATGTGTTTTACATAAATTATCTCATTAAATCTTCACAGCAACCCCTTGAGGTCAGTCATCTTATTAACGCCATTTTACAAGTGAAAATTCTGAGTCTGAAAGAGAATAAATACCTCGTCCAAGGTCACAAAACTAAGTAAATGTAGACTTGGATATGAATCCCAGGTCTGTGTGACTCCACAGCCCACGCTGGCACTTCACCCCCTCAACCCTGCCTCCTCTGCCCTTCCTCTTATCCAAGTCTCGGTAGACCAGCTGGCTGCCACAAAGATCCTCCAAATGATCAGAGCTCTTTCTTCCCTTCCTTTTTCATCCCCACATACTCACCCATAGCTCCTACTACTCTTTTCCCAGAAAAGCAAAACAAAAAAGCAGAGAACCAAGATTAGGGGCTTCTCAGGAGCCCCTTTCTTATATTCTGAAGCAAACTCCAAGGGGAAATATACCTCAGTGCAAATCAAAAAAGGTTTTTAGTGTTTTTGCTTCATGGAAGAATAACATTACTTTCTTAATGAGACCCTGACTTTATAAAAAAATTAGTTGTCATATAGGTCTGCTTCTCCTCTAAATGGGCTACTCTTTGTTTCTTACTGATTTGCTGGCAGAAAATCCCAAGTTCAATTCTCATAGGTTAATAAAGTGAATGCTAAACAACCAGGCACTTGGAGTAAAGAGAAACAGAAAATTAGAAACAATACTCCACATGCATGTACTATGGCACCACCCAGCCAGATGGAAGAGGTGGCTGATATTTTTTTAATAAATAAGAAGGGATATAGGGGAATTCAGCTTTCCATAAGTCTACTAGAGGTCCCACTCTGCTAAAAACCAGAATGTCCAATGAGTTTTTTAATTGCCTTGCTAATAATCGCTTTTCAGAAAGCCAAAGAAGCAAAGAGGGGAACTTTTTATCCAAAACATCAGTTAGAGAATGACTGCAAATTTCACAACAGGTGAGGAAGAAATGATTTGGCCTAGGCACAGGCCCTGGCTTTAGGAAAGCATATTTCAAAGAGCACCACAAAATGCCAGAAATAATCTCACGGCCACAGACTCTAAAAGAAAGACATCATCTAGCACTTATATGTGGAATCTAAAAATATAATACAAATCAACTTATCTACAAAACAGAAACAAACTCACAGACATAGAAAACAAACATACACATACAGTTACCAAAGAGGAAAAGGGAAGGGGAGGGATTAAGTTAGGAGTATGGGATTAATAGATACACACCACTATATGTAAAACAGGTAAACAACAGGGATTTACTGTATAGCACAGGGAACTAAATTAAATATCTTATAATAACCCATAATGGAAAAGAATCTGAAGCTGTACACCTGAAACAAACACAATATTGTATATCAACTATAGCTTAATAAATAAAATAAAAATAAAAAGACATCATACTATACAGGCTTCCCTGGTGGCACAGTGGTTGAGAGTCCGCCTGCCGATGCAGGGGACACGGGTTTGTGCCCCGGTCTGGGAAGATCCCACATGCCGCGGAGCGGCTGGGCCCATGAGCCATGGCCGCTGAGCCTGCGCGTCTGGAGCCTGTGCTCCGCAATGGGAGAGGCCACAACAGTGAGAGGCCCGCGTACCGCAAAAAAAAAAAAAAAAAGACATCATACTATGAATGAAAGAGGAGGGGGCTATTTCAAAACTGAAAATCTGACTATATAATAAATATGACAACACAATTAAAAAAACAGGAGTGTGGCTGCAAATGAAAATAAGTGATGGGTTCAACAAAAACAGGCCCTTCATAAGCAAAAATATAAGAATGGCCTGGACATGAAGAAATAGTGTCAGGAAGATCAAAGCCCAGAATATGCTAAAGTTTATGAAAAACATTATCTCAAAGAATTTGGGGGCACAGGGAAAGGATGGTCAGTGAAAGAAAAGGAACAAAAAGGATTTGGCTATACTTGAAGTTGATAATGGGATGTTAAATAAATGACACAGAGAGAACTGAACAACTCAAACACTATTTTGCTTCCCTGTTCCTATCAAGGAGAATTATCTTCCACCTGGAAAGACTGGAACCATCATATTTGAGAGGAAAATGAAAGCTAAGATAGGTGAAAAGATAGAAAAAGAAAACCTGGATTTTAAATGAGTTCACAGTTCTACACTCAGGGGAATTATATCTCATGGGACTTAGAAACTTCAGATGTAATCACAAATCCAAGTTACATAGTCCTTGAGATGAGCAAGTGTCCCAGTTTTCAAAAAGGGGGCAAAAGACCTACTGCTACTTCAGACCAATGCGATTAAAGTTAATATTACAAAAGAAAAGATTACTAAATAGAAAGAGGGTGAACAAGAAGTCCTAATTTTTTAGTTTTGAATAATAATAATGTAGATATGGATATGGCAAACAAACTAGAGTATGCATTTAGGAACAGAACTTAGTATGGAAATTAAGTGAAATTTATAACAAAGTTAACCGGACATACTTAATGCTATGCATAATTTTTATCATGCTGCATGGTAATCAAGCATAAATGGAGCCCTTCATGCACATGAAAATAATTAATATTCTTTTGAGGCAGCATTTCTAAAGTCAGAGAGTGGGGTTGGGAGACAGAAGCCAGCCAGCAGCTGCTCCACTCCCGACGCCACTCCACCCAGACACCCCTTAGGGACGGGGATTGCTCTGCCTTAAACCAAGGCAGTCCCAGACTCCAGCCAACACCCAATAGCTGGAGCTGGGTCGCCATGTCTACTGGGATTCTCTGTGAGAGGAACCCAGGAGAATCTGATTCTAAGGGGGCAGGAGATATCCTCTCTGATGAAATAATCAGTAAGAGGAATCTTTTCCTGGGCAACTTTTTTTTTTTTTTTTTTAAAGAAGATGTTGGGGGTAGTAGTTTAGTAATTTATTTATTTATTTTTGCTGTGTTGGGTCTTCGTTTCTGTGCGAGGGCTTTCTCTAGTTGCGGCAAGCGGAGGCCACTCTTCATTGCGTTGCGCGGGCCTCTGACTATCGCGGCCTCTCTTGTTGCAGAGCACAGGATCCAGACGCGCAGGCTCAGTAGTTGTGGCTCACGGGCCTAGTTGCTCTGTGGCATGTGGGATCCCCCCAGACCAGGGCTCGAACCCGTGTCCCCTGCATGGGCAGGCAGATTCTCAACCACTGAGCCACCAGGGAAGCCCCCTGGGCAACTTTTGAACACCCAGAAACCATGGGATTGGGTTAGCTGGAGCAAGTGGCTGAGCAGAGGAAAGGAGGATGCAAAGGGGAAGTGGTAGTGAGTCAGCTGTCAACTGCATTTAAGATGTTTGTTATTTAATACCCAGTGTTCAGGGGATGGGAGTAGAGTGGATACAGGCTGAGCCTGAATGGGGAACTGAGGTTGGGGAAAAAGGGAGGGAGGCAGACAGCTAGAGGACAACTCCTGCTGGCAGAGGAGAGGGGGGATGACAGGGGCTGAAAGAGAGATGGAAAAAGAGAAAGTTTCGCAAGAAACAACATTCAGACTTTTTACAGGAATGAGCCCTGGGTTTAAAATGATATGCTGTCTGGCATTTGCTTCAACATTTCAGTGTGTGTTTGCGGAAGCAATGGGGCAGGGGTGAGCGGGGGGCACAGATGAAACAAGATTGGCTGTATGACCACAATTGCTGAAGATGGGTGGTGGGTACCTAGGGGTTCACCAGGCTATTTTCTCTTCTTTTATACATTTCTTTCTTTTTTTTTTTTTTTTCCCTAAGCTACTAGTTTCCCAACTGACTCAGAGTGAAAAAAAAACCAAAATCCTTCTAATGGCCTACACAACCTTGCCCCCTCCTCTCCTGTTATATCTCTCACCACCTTTCCTCCTCCTCTCTCCCTCATTCTCTGCTGTTCCTTCACCAGACACACTCCTCCCACCTTGGGGCTTTGCAAGGTCTGGTCTCTCTGCTCAGAGCTGTGTGCACCCAGACATCCACATGGCTTACGCACTGTCTCGGGGAGGTGTCTGTCCTCTGACCATCCCATTCAGAATGTCAGCTCACTCCCCTTTCCTCCAGCCCTGGAATTCCAGAGGAGTTCAGATTTATCACCCTATGTTTATTTTTTCCATACACTTAAAATCTTCAGACATACTGTCTAATGTACTTACTTCATGTTTATCATCTGTCTTTAGCACCAGAATTTAAATCACCAGAGAAAAATAATTTTTGTGGGGTTTTTTTGGGGGGGGGGTTGTTGAGTGACTGGAACAACGCCTGGCACCTAATAAATGTAAGTAGAATAAACGTAGCAAGTTTTAGAACCACTTACAAAGCTGAGACAAGGGAGGGAGTAGGTGTCTTCGGCCCTGGTACTAATGCCTACTTTAACAGCAGGAGTAGCTAAGACCCATCCACTCCCACCTCGCTCTCTCGCACTACGCAAGAAATCTGGCGCACACCCGATTGCTGAGGAGTGCAGAACTTATACATAGCTCATCAGAATCATTGCCCTCCTCCCCAAACTTGAGGCAGAGATTTCATAACATGGTTTTGAGACATCTAAGGCTAGCTCCAGTTATGTCACGTGACATCACAAACTTCTCAACCAAACTCCTCATGACAAGGAGAGGAATTTCTGTCTAAACCGTATAATTGAAAAACTTCTCAAAATTGGGGCTTTGTAACTTTCAGGAAACTTTAGGCTTTAGCTAAAATGCCTATTTTAGGAGGAAGTTATCACAAAACCAATGTTCAAAATCAGTTCCATGATTAGGAAGAACGTGGGCAACAAAACCCAATTTAAAAAGGCTACTTTGTGCCAAGACTTTTTATATGTGAGGCAATTTCCAAAAGCCTTATTCCTTCCTGAATTTACAGCTACCTCCTTCACTAAGAAGTCACTCCTATACATGCCTTCATTTCTCCGTGGCACAAACTAGCTGTGGAGCTTGGGCAAACTTCTCCTTTGGGCCAGTTTTCTTATAAGAAAAACACCCCCAGAGGATGTGTGTGTACCTCTCAGAACTTTCAGAAGACAGACATAATCTTCAGAAATCAAACAAACAACAGAATGAAACCCCACAAAAGGCTGAGAGTCATTGCCTTAAGTGATAGCATAAGTATTTGCAGGCATGGGAAGAGGATTAATCCATATCATTTTTAACAATGTTATTAATCAAAGAAAATACTGTTTGATCTATTCACAAGTGATTGTTCAGTGATATGTCACAGTTTATAATATAGATGCATGCAGAGTCTGGATGACCCTCCTGGGCTGATCAAGGCCAGAATGTAAGCCCAGGGTAAAATGGACAAGGCTCCCTGCTTCCATTTCCACAGACTAGGCCTAGATGCCTTGTGCTGCTCCCAGGCCTGAGGAAAGATGCCATCTGGAGGATCCCCATTTCAGAGAGAAATCCAGTGCAAAACTGACCACGAATGGGTCACCAACAATTCAGGATCCACAATGTAACAGCAGTCACTATCAAGTCACCTAAGGGATTTAGGTTCTTTTTAACAAAAACTTTCCTTTTTACTAATATCTTGGGGACCCTTTCTGGAATTTCATTTCCCAGTCATTTGTATAGTTCTGGGTGTAATTTGGAAAGAGGTTTCTTCCCGTTGGCCTACAGATCCACTGAATGAGTCAAGCCTCATAAATTTCCCTTACTCACATAATCTGCACGCTCCTTCTAGAGGAAGAAGGCTCCCCTCCCATTCCGTCTCAGGTTCCCTATCTGAATAGGTACCTTCAAGGTCCCTGTAAGAGCTGCCAGACCCAGCTCCCATGTTGCCAAGTCAGATGGCTCGTCCCTAACCAGAACGAATATCCACTTAACCACCAGCTGTCAATTGCCTTGGCCAGGGAAGAGGATGGAGTCTGCCCACTCTGTGTGCCACGACATACAAACTATTCATTAGAGGAAGGAGTCCCGAGGGATGGAGTCTAGAGAGCCTCAGAAGAACTATGATGCACTTTTCTGTGCTAATGGGGGAAGGGAAGGAGAGAGGAGTGTGCTTTTCAGTTACAAGAGATCCCACCCCCCAACTGCTCTACCTGTCAAGCAACAGGAATAGCTTCTATGAACAAAAGAAATATGCTATGTAACAGTCCTGCAATGCATTTATTTCAGTCCTGTTCTTAGTTCCCCATCCTCTCAATTGCTGAAAAAAGAATGCTAGCTGAAATGGTGTGGATTTTCAAAAACAGGTATTTTCTTCACCTATGAAAATGGTCCCTTCCCCCTCTCAAGAAAGACACTTTGTTCTCAAAAAACTAAAGTTGGTTCAGGCAAGTCTTTTTTCTGTGCGTTCTCATAGTAGGATACGCTGAGTGTAGACAGATAGGTTGTCACTAACCACAGCTGAGTTCTCTTATAAAAAGAAACCAATCTTCTTTCTAATTCATTCTCCTATGACCCCTAAATAGGTAAAAGAAAAACTAAGCAACCAGAATGTAGGGGCTGAGCTCAAACTAAGAACAAGAAGGTGAAGGCAGAATGTGTGCCAGGGATCAGGGGTTGAAGCCTAAGGAAGCAGGCCCACTGTACTGAAAACATCCTCCAGACAGCATCTCCTCCAAGGCACACAAAGATTGATCGCACTCTTTACCCTCTTTTCACAAGCGGAATTCCACATTTCAGGGTGAAGAGAGATAATCCAGAGTCCTACCGGGAATAATTTTAATAGAATATAAACCTCCAATGGCTGCAAAGAGTTAAAAACACAGAAAGTTGAGCTGAAGGATTACCCACATCCACCAAATAAAAGATTAGGCTACCAAACCCAGAGTAAGCATCTCATGGCACATACATACCGAAGGAACACTGCAATTTAAAACCTTTGCCATTTGATAAGGTACAGAAACAGTGGAATTTGAGAAGACAAAAAAAAAAAAAAAAAAAAAAAAAAACACAAAAAAAAAAAAAAAATGCAAGCAAACATTTCTTCCACTAAACCATTTTAAAAAAAAAAAAAAAAAAAAAAAAAAAAAAAAAAATCCAACCAATAAAATAGAATTTAGTCCGGGAATTCCCTGGCAGTCCAGTGGTTAGGACTCCTTGCTTTCACTGCTGAGGGCCCGGGTTCAATCCCTGGAAGGAGAACTAAGATCCTACAAGCCACGTGGCTCAGCCAGAAAAAATATATAATTTAGCTGAAATAGCAAAAAGTGCCAAAAATTTATACTGAAAGAAATGTTAAATTACCAGATAGTGTCATGAAGAAAGACGGTAAGTCACTGAGTCCTCTGTGAGGATCATAAATGTCGATAAAAAAAATGGCACAAAAGATAGGAAAACTTGATCGTCTCTTTTGTCAAAGTTCCCATGTTATTAAAGACACTCACCCTTAACTCTGAAAAGCATTATTTATTGGAAAGAAATACTGAAGGAAGTCTTCTTAATTCCTGCAAGACCAATTTATGGTTCCCCTGCCCTCCAAAATGTATCTCCCATCTCTCACAAATTCTTTATCCTGACTCTTCGAATGACCTGGATTCCTTGATCCAAGGCCAGGGCTTATATTTTCAATGGATACAGTTCCCAGAGGGCCCTGGAAGCAACATGAAACAATGTCACCCTATAGTTTCTTATCAAGGGAGGGTGGCTAAAAAGTCAGCAAATTGAGGTGCTTCATTTGACATCTTATCCTAACATCCAGTTCTTCAACAAAGCCTCATATAGGCGAGGAGGTAAGGCGTTCTTAGGTGAAATCAAACTTCCATGATATATCAGTTCACCAAAACCAACGGGTGATTCCAACAAGTCTTTAAAGACTAATTACACCAAGAAAAGAATCCACCTGCTCAAGACACGGCTTTCTCAGGAAGATGGAGCTATTTAATCTTGGCAAGGGCAGCTGCTCTTCTTTCTGTGTTCTGGAACAAGGCACGAATTAAAGCTTTTACTTCACTGGAAGAGAACGCAGCTGCCAAGGGCCCTTTTCCATCTGCCCACCTGCAAAATGAAAGACACAATTTCTATTTCCTATTAAGTATAAGCCAGATTTTTAAATTGCCTATTTGATCCCAAAAGTGTATTTGTTTAAAATGGAAATAAAACAAATTCTGGCATTCTTCCCCTTCTTTACGAATCTACCAGTCAGTATCTTTGACATCTTCTGCTTCTTGGCTGCATTTTGGAAACAGCATAGACAGATGAAGAGACCGAGTTAGAAAGATAAAACTGTTCTCCCTCATTCTATACTCAATAAGCCCGCTGGAACTTGACAATTACGACCACATCCTCACATGGTTGTATAGAGTAATGGGATCTGTAACTACTTTAAAAAGTGAACCACAGGCAACACATTTTAACTGACGAAGGATGGGTATAAAAAAATACATATGAAATCACCAACAACCCCATAGAATAAAGGGTAAAAAATATGAATAGCTCAGAGATACAGAGAACAAACCAGTGGTTACCAGTGGGGAGAGGGAAGCGGGGAGGGGGAATTTAGAGGTAGGGGACTAAGAGGTACAAACTATTGTGTATAAAATAAGCCTCAAGGCTATATTGTACAACACAGGAAATATAGCCAATAATAACTATAAATAGAGTATAACCTTTAAAAATTGTGAATCACTACACTGTATACCTGTAACTTAATAATATTGTGCATCAACTATACTTCAAAAAGAAAAACACACAGAGTCCCAATATAAAAAAAATATAAACAGGCATTTTACAATAGAAGAAAAATGTTCACTAAAAAGATGCTCAATGTCATTAGAATTTAGGGAAATATAAATTAAAATGACAATGAGCTACCATTTCATAGCAACTAGATTAGCAAAAATTTTAAAGTCTGATAATACCAAATACTGGTGAAAATGTGAAGAAACAGGATAAACCATAAAATATGCATCTATAAAATAAATAAGTCACGGGCAGGGATGTAACATACACATGAGGAATATAGTCAATAATATTGTAACAACTTTGGTGATGGATGGTAACTGATCTTACTGCTGTGATCTCTTCATAATGTATAAAAATATCAAATCACTATGTTGTACACCTGAAACTAATATAATATTGTATGTTAATTATAACTCAGTTTTTAAAAAAAACTATGAAATATTTATATAATGGAATATGATACAGCAGTGAAAATGAACTGCAGCTACAGATACCGTCACGAATTTTCTGAACAAAAGAAGCAAGTTATAGAAGACTCCATTTAGGGATATGTGCAAATGTGGTAAAACTATAAAGAAAAGCAAGGAGATAAATAACACAAAATTCAAGATAGTGGTTACCCCTCTGGCGAGGACGATTTGGAAAAGGGTACATAAGGGTCTTCAAAGGTAGTGGTAATATTTTTCTTAAGCTGCGCAATAGGTACATGAACATTTATTTCACTCTTTTTCTTTAAACTGTGAATATATGTTATATATACTGTACTCTTTCATATGTATATTTTATGATTTTTAAATGTTTAAACTACACAACTGGAGATAGTTTCCTTGGTAAAAAAATTTTTCTCAATTAGTTATTATCCTTATATTTACTGAAATCTCTAGGAGGAAACAAAATCTTCCTAGGCAGAAGGAAAGAAGCTGAGATATATCAGTATTGTAATTTTTCTCATAACAAAGAATTAACGATCATTCTTGGGTTGCAAGAGGGCCCTTTAACAGCCGAAAGAAAAATTCTTATCTGCTGCCCTCTGGAGTCTTACCTGAAGACATAACTCACTAAGGACTTGTAAATAACAAACGAATAAATCAAATTTTATACTAAATGTAGTTTAGAGGTATCTTGATGTGATTTTTTTTTCAAGCAAAAAAATCTCATTTACCTTGTTTTAGAATGGATGGTATTTGCTGGGAACAACTCAGACACATCTAGGACAACTAGTCTAATGTAATTGGGCATCTATAATAAACCAAGCCAAAGTAGATAGACAAGTAGCTATAGGGATGGATATGGACCTTAATGCCTATTCAGTGAGTTCCCTATACAAGGTATGCATGCTTGTTAAAAATATACCAAGACAATAATAAAAGCGTCCAAGGATGTATAACTAGCCCACACCTACACTGTTTTTGCATAGTATTAATGACCTTCACACACTCAGTACGATACGACATAGCATACAATTACAGAGCACAGCAACATGAACTGATGGTACTGAGAGAAAACATCATTTACTATCTTTAAGAAAAGATGAATCCTTTCTACGTGTGTGGTGCTGAATCTCTAAAACTACTTTACTCCCTGTAGAAAAACTGCTGGTCAATCAAACAATGGTTTGATGCTGAATATTCTTACAGATAAAAGTCACTTCTCTGTTAACATATCAAAGCCAATCTTAAAATGCATCCACTGTTGATTAAAATGGGCAAGAATTTCCATCCAGGTGTCAGATGGTTGTACTCCTTGTAAGTGCAAGAAGTACAAGATCATACGTACGCATGACAAAACAACATGCTCAAGACCAAAATAATAGAAACAAGAAGTCTTTACGTTATCAAATATGAGAAAATGGTCAGGAGATCCACACTATGGTAGACCATGCAAAGGCCCCACCTACTGCTACTCAATATGAAACTTTCCTGAGTAATATTAAGAAACAGAGAGAAGCACTGCTCTCAATGGCACTAATACTCTATTATAGCTGTGAAGAGATATATAAATCCTATAGAAGGATTTCACCCACCGATCCCCAATTTCTTGCAGGCTGGCTTGTAACATTATCATCAATTCTTTGAATGGCATCCATTTTGGCACGTAGACCGGAACCTCTTCTTGGTATTTCTTGTTCTTGTTTTCTTCAGACAGAGGTGCAAATACTTGAGGTCCTTCATCCATCACTGTTTTGCATAAGGAATACAATCTATCACCATCTTCAGTAGAGATGTCCTGATTTTGCACAAAGGGAACACAACAGAACAGAATTGGGCCAGCTTAGCAGTAAGTAAAAAGCAGATCTTTGGTGTATACTATTCAGGGGGTCAGCCACAGCAAGATGTTTTCCAACCAATTTAGCACACCTTACTAGACACTAGATTTCATCAGTTCTGACAATACTCCTAAAGCTAGAATGACACAAAATATGTTTCAACAGATTGTCGGTAATTTAGTTTGCCCGCATGAAAAAATCCATTTCTCCAATAGAATGTGGTGCGGTTTGCTGCAAAGCGGGGAGTGTTATCACAAGGGTTTAGCCAATCTATACTTTTGAGGTATCAGCTGGCAGAGTCCAGGCAACTTTCCTGTAGGATCACACATGTGTGTTGGTAAAGTGGTACCTGCAAAAGGCTGCATTTCACTTTACTAAATTATTTAGTTCATGTACATGTTAAGTATATATGACTTCACACTTTACATTTTGGGAGCACTGCCCCATTTCCAACTTCCTCATTTATAATTTACACAGATGCTACATGGAGAAGCAGCATAGTCCTGCTTTCTTATACAGGTATGAAAGACAGAGATTAGCAAGTCTCCAGCAAAACAGAATTAAGACAAAAGTGAAAAAAACAACAGTATAATGAGTTAGACATGAAACGTGAACAATTTCTTCTACCACCTGTGTTGACTAAAGATGAGACTTCAACATCACTTCCTTAGGAAAGTGACAATCTGGAACAAGAACTGCATCTCAAGTCTGGTGAGACATCTAATGGCCCTTACCTCTAGGGCAGTGATTCTGCCAATGATCTCAGAAATTGTTGTACTGAGTAAAGTCCCCATAGCCTTGCAATATATGTTCACTGGCAGGACATCCTGCCACACAATTCCAAGTCTCTTTAGTTGGTGCAGTACCTGTCAGAAGAATACAGATATTTACATGGAAGAGAGATTGTTACAACTCACACTTTTCTAGATTTACATTTATTGTGTGCGTGCTTGTGTGTGTGTGTGTGTGTGTGTGTGTGTGTGTATGGGAGAAGACGTGTTATATAACGGTGAGGTAAAGTAATCAAGAACATGTGCTTCTTGAATATTTCACCCTAGTGATATCTCTGCTAGATGAAAAACTGACTTATTCTGATGGGAAAACTAGTAAAAAGATAAGTCGCTTAGGAGAGAGAGGCATTTTTCTAAGATGAAAGCTAGTATTTCAAATTTCCCAAACCTAAGTTCATGTGTTAAATACTTGCTATGACAGACTTATTATTCCCATCACTAGTGGCTTGATGGGAAGATAGCTTCCTGTTGACTTGGTGGGGTAGGGGAAGGGAAAGGTCGTAAACAAGACTGCAAAAGGTAGCCACATTTTCCAATGGGAGTTCTGGGGAATGAACTGAGCTACGTGTTACATACTGTCTGCTGCTTAAAAAACAAGGTGGGGAGCATCTAAAGGAAGAGTACAAATTCCAGAGGGAACAACAGCCTCCCACCTGTCGGACTGCTTTACTTGCTGCAGAATAATTGTCCTCATCGTCCATGTTTGAAAAGTTTCTAGCACTTGATAATCTTTCCAGAAGTTCTCCTTTCTGTGCCCGCATTTGGGCCAAAAAACACTCGGTCCCTATAATAAGAAAAGAGAATAAAGAATTCTAAAAGTTGTTCAATTACACAATGCAAAACCAGGGTGGAAGAGGAGAGACAAGCATGAACCAAATATCTGATTTTGCCCATTTGAAAACAACTGCTTGTTAGATAACATCATAAGGTTGCCCTAAGGTTACTAGAAACATCACTTCTAATACATTAGCCGGTCCCTCCAAGCTCACCCTCAGGATAGTAAGTCTTTTCCAACAGTTTGTCTAGAGTCAGATAAGAAAAACTGCTTATACAGTAGAAGTATCTGCTTATTTTTCTGATATATCTACACCACCTAAGGGAAAAGTCAGGAATTGAAAAGCTAAGTAAATTATATAGATTCTCTGCTTTTCTTAGGCTATCATTGTTGACTTACCCCACATTTCTTTTGATTTTTAATAATCAGAAGTAAAGCTAAAGGAGGTAGAAGAGAAGGGAGCTAGTCTGAGGTTTTGCAAAAGAATAAGCACGTCATTAGTGAGCTCTTACCAACAATGCTAACAGAATTGTCACACTACATCTTAGTTATGTGTCACTCTACTGACATAACTCTGATTTGGTGAATTCACTGCACATCAGCAATGCAGTCTGGAACACTAATGTACCATGAAATCACGCCATGAAAAAGTAATGCTTTCAAAAGACTGCATTCACTTTATAAAACTAAGTAACTGGGAACACCTGCAAATTAAATGCCCTCCCACTTTCCAATACAGCTCAGGACCACCACCTAATTTCTAACTGCTGCATTCATAAATTACAAAGATACTAGTCTGATAAGCTGCATTACCAATATGCTTCCTAAATTTAAAGTATCAGTTACCAAGTCTCCTGAAGCCAGGTACAAGATCCACAAAAGTAGTAGTGCCATCACACAGAATGGGGGCAAGACGTAATCTGAACTGATGCCCGAGGGTCAGCAAGTGGTGAGCAATATACATACAGTTGTTGTGGTGAATGGCAGCCAACTGGGGCAGTTTTTGAAGGTTCTCCCTAGGTCAGGAGGAAGCGTAGGAAAAGAAAGAAATCTCCTGTTATTGAAGTTGGGGTTGATGAAAAGTTACTCTTTTAATGTATTTCTAGGTGTTAATCATTGTCTACTGTATAAATGCTGTACATAACAAGGCATAACCTCAGCACTCCCACTCAGTCACTGAGGTTGTTCTGCCTGCATGGGACCTTATCCTTTAAAACTATCCTAGTGATTAACAAAAAAGAACAAGGGAATCAAGATGTTTACCTGTGTCAACTCTTTATACTAGAAACCTGGCATAGCTGTACATAATAATTCCCTTGAAATCTAACACTGATAAGTCTGTGGAAATACATGTTTGCTTCCCCTTTCTCCAAATCCCCAGTTCATTTGTATAATGAAGCACTCAACTATTTTCTAATTCACTAGTTTTCAAAGCTGGCTACAGATTAGGGTCACCTGAGATATTTTAATATAGAGACGCTTAGACTTCACCCCAAACAAATTAAATCACAACCTCTGAGTGAAGCCAGGGCATTTATATGTTTTTAAATCTTCCCATGTGATTTTAAATTTTCATAAAAGATTGAAAATCACTGCTCTAATTCTTCTGCACATATTAGTCTACAGACCCAGCTTGGGAAGAGATCTTGTCTTATACCTCTGCTACATATCCACTAGCAGTCATTCAATTAATACTTCCTAGTTTGCTGATTCAATGTCAGGTTAGAATATACAAAATTGGAAACTAACAATCTTAAGACAGTTGTCCTCACTTTGGGCTACACATCAGAATCATTGTAGGGCTTTAAAAAACAGAAATGTGTTTAATCTTAAACCATACCTATAAATCAAAATCTCTAGGGGTTGGGCCTAAGCAAATATATATTCTTCAAGGTCCATAGAAGAGTCTAAAATACTGCCAAAGCTGCAAACGCTAATCTAGAACAGTGGTTCTCAAAGTGTGGTCCCCTGACAAGCAACATCAGCATCACCTGGAAATTTGTTAACAATTCTAGGCTTGGGCTTCCCTGGTGGCGCAGTGGTTGAGCGTCCGCCTGCCGACGCAGGGGACACGGGTTCGTGCCCCGGTCTGGGAAGATCCCACATGCCGCGGAGCGGCTGGGCCCGTGAGCCATGGCCACTGAGCCTGCGCGTCCGGAGCCCGTGCTCCGCAACGGGAGAGGCCACAACAGTGAGAGGCCCGCATACCGCAAAAAAAAAAAAAAAAATTCTAGGCTTTACCCCAGCCCTACTGATCAGACACCTCAGGCATGGGATCCAGCAATCTGTAGTTTAACAAGGTTTCCTGGTGATTCTGATACACACTGAAGTTTATAAACCACTGGTCTAGCATAAAGTTCCCAGATCACACAATGCGGAAAAAGAGGCAAATCTAACTCCACACCAGTGTGAAAAATGTTTCTAAGCATGAAAACCCCTAAGCCAACTGTCTCTGAATCCCCAAGGACGTGGCTATTAACTGACCCGAAGATGTTTTTTTTTTTTCCTTTACCTAAGTAGAAAGTGAAATAAAAGTTTTAAGCCACGGCAAAGAGAATACAAACAAAAATAATGTTTACAATAAATAAGCTGTCTTTTAGAATAAAAACAATAACTGGCCCTACTTAAAAACATCTCAATTGTTCAAAAATCTGAACTAAAAAATACTACAAACAATAAACTGATTTTTTTCTTTGAAACCAGAGTCCTTGACTAAGGAATAGCTTTGTTGACGTATTTATTTAAAACATTTGTAAAAGGTATCCAAAACACTTAATTTGGATAACAGAGAGAACTCCTGGAGGCTTAAAGTTATGAGTAACTTCTGAGATTACTATTAAGAGAAACCTTAAAAAACCAAGACATTAGATAAATACAGCTTAAGATTGCTAAAAGTGGCTGATCGACAGTTAAATAGCAATCTCTTGTGGTATTAAGTCTGCAAAGCTATGAATGCCAAGGGAAAATGTGGGACGTTCACTGGATAGCAATATGGAGTGATGGATGACCTTTTGTTTTGTAACCAAATAAAGTGAGGTAGTTCTGCAAGCACCTACCATCAGTAACAGGGTAAAGTCCTTTTGAGTCTTTAAATGTGTCACCTACTATACTGCAAGATTATAGTAACCTTATTAATTTATTAATAAATGACCAACGTCCTTTAAACATGTAATGTAAATGTTTACTGCATTTTATTGTGAATTTTAGTAACCAATTATCTTTGGTGGGAATATAAAATTACTGGTTTTAACCTGACTCACAAACATTTTAGACCTACAATATTACACAGAAGTCAGACACAGGGGCACATACTTGTGATATGTTGGTACAACGTCATGGAACAAATGGAAGATATTCCTCACTGAGTAGAAAAGTTGAACAGCACTAAAAGGAAAACACAGTTTCAACAGAAATGCAGAAGGATATATTGGCAATGAGAAAAAAAATTCAAACTCAGTGCACCTGAGCTAAAACTACAGCTGGAGAGAACAGATGTCTTGGTCACTGCTGAGAACACCATTCCTCTAGATGGCACAGATTCTCAGCCGGTATTCACTAACTAGACTACAGGTCTAAAAACCTGGACCCATTAATAATATTAAGAATAGCAGCATTCAACCCAAAGCCTCTTTTCCATTTATCAGTTTGTGTTCTGCCAGTACCCAGAGTACCCCTTCAGTGACAAATGGAGCTAAGCCTCGAGCAAATGTCACCTCCTCACTGACACACTGTGCAAAGGGCAAGGTATCAATAAAGGCACTCACTGGTGCTGTCGGAACCAGCCTGCCTTTCAGCCTCCACCTTCCCTCCTTCTCACCCCAATGCAAGGAGATGAATCAACATTTCTAGGATAGAATCCAACCTCAAGTTTTCTTGCCCTTTAAATCTGGTCTTAGAACACCTAAAGATCATTATTAAAAAGCACTTAGGAAAAGCAAATATAAGGTTTGTGTAGCTTACTTCTACATAAGAATATCTTAAACTATGTACCTTGAATACATCACAGGAATTCCACAAATAATTTTTAAAAAATTAGTCATGGTCACTATACCCCAAAACACTGTTACAACTTGATTACTATGATACCTGACTAAATTTGTTCATGTTATTTTTGTTACATGTGTTGCTGTTTGAAGTTTGATAATAGGAAAAGTGAGTTGTTGTAATGTAGTTGTGTTTTTGTTTATCCTGTTAAAACTATTTTTTTGGTGGGAAGAATGTCCATAGACATTCAGTATACAAAACTATTGTTTGGTATTCTCTTAGGAAAAATTGCCTTGCCTAACTTCTGGTCTGGTACATTTCAGGTGAATGCCATGTAATGAAATAGTCACTCCTATATTATTCTGCCAAAGGAGTGCATAATTCCTTTCACATGTATTTTTCTTCCTACTTAGATTTAAAACTGGATGGACTTGTGAATATAATGATTCAGTAAAGTCACGGAAGTATCTCAGTGAACATGTTCTTTCTAGAGCAGAATGAAATAAAGGGGTTAGTTTGTACATGGAGATAAAAACTGAAACTCCAGAAGCCCATCAGAAGACACAATTTAAGTCAAGCCCTAACTGAAACTGTTTTCTACTGTGAGGATGAAAAGTAAAATTACTACTACACACAGATCTAAACTAAAGAGGCTTTTATAAATCTGCTCTATAATCAACTTGGGCTACTGGCTACGATTTTCTCCTCAATTTATAAAGTTTAGGAGTATGGGAAGAGCCTACTAAACAAAAAGAGATTCAGTACAAATGTGCAAGTATATGCATTGAGTTTGGGTACCTTGAATATAATATTGATTAGAAGAAATCCTCTTGAAAGGGAGAAGTCAGAACTTTGGTGCATTCCAATCTTTTCCTTCTACCTTTGGCTACCCAACAAACTATTATTGTTTTAAAATTAACATTTAAAATGTAAATTAATTGGGGCCTAGATTTCAAAAGGTAAAATGAATGTTAAGCTAAAGGGCCAGAGCATGCTGAAACAGACGGTACAACTATCACTGAGACCACCACCACCAATACTGATAAACATCTGAGTATTAATTATTTCCCAGGTAGCATTCTAAGTTCTTCACAAGCACTTTCTCATGTAACATCATTGAAGTCAAATATCATTGAAGTCAAAAGTCAAATGTAATATCACTGAAGTCACCACCACCAATACTGATAAATATCTGAGTATTAATTATTTCCCAGGTAGCATTCTAAGTTCTTCACAAGCACTTTCTCATGTAATATCACTGAAGTCAAATAAAGTTAAAAGTAAACAAAAATTAAAGGGCTTTTTGTTAAAAAGTGATTAACAATTTTTAATGTCAAACCCATTTGTCCATCCATACAGTGCTTTTATTGCTCATACCTTATTTTAAGATTGTATGTTATTGTAAATAAAAGTTAATTGTCAATACATACGTGTGTACTATACTTCTCTCTAGGGAAAAAAATATTAACTAATAAGATAAGAAAACCCAAAGAATTCCAGTTAATTTTCTTAATAAATGTCTAGTTTAGATATACATTTAACCAAGTCATTGCCATTTCCAGAGGACTCAGAACTCGTACCATTGATCACTGCTAGTTGTTGCCTCCAGTAAAGTCTGATAGGCGAGTTCCATTAATTTCTTCACAGATTCACTGATGCGGCATGTGGGCAAAGAAAAGGAATGTTGGTCCAATGTATTTTCAGGCTCTAAATTCATCGCTTCGTTGTACTGAGTTGTGGACACTTTCTGTACTTGTAGCTTGTCACCCTCAGCAGGACTAGGTAAATCTGGCACACTTATCTTAGAAGCAGGAGTAACCTAAGAGTCAAATACAAAAACAAAGAAAATGCACTGTCCTCAGAGTAATCCAAATGCAAGCATACAGTGAGGAATAAGATACCAGTTGCTTCCATGATGATTAAGCTGTGGATCTACAGAATAATTAAAAGATTTGAGTAAACATGGCAGTACTTTAATGACTACTCAATCTTGGGTGAAAGCACGTCATAAGAAATAAGCAGTCCCTTTACTGTGCCATTCTTCTAGTTCTCCTGTGCACTCTCACTCTTGGTGGAAACAGCAAAGCTGTGAAACTGGCCCAAAATTTTACGTAAACGAAAGGGCCTTCAAAAATCCTCTTTCTCAGATTAGACTATTAGATTAACACACACCAGTATGACTTGTGTTCCACTGTCATTAAACAAATTATTTCCCACCAGAAACACGTGTTGGCTTACTCAAAGAAACAACACATTCAGGCTAGCTTATACTGCTCTTAAAAACAAAATTCCAAACAAAATCCAAAAAAGCTTCCCTAACATTTATACAGAATGAAAATTCCCAGACTTGGTCAAGACTAAAGGAAAGAACACTAGGCTTCTAGTTTGGAAACATCAGTGATATTTTCTACCCTAACTTTTAACAAAGTCATTTAACCTCTCTTGACCTCAATTTTCTCATTGTAATATGATGAAACTGCACTACAATAAGGGTTTTCAAACCTTGCTTCTCGAAGATGCCTCAGGGGCCAATAAAAGGAGAGATTAAGCAGGTGGAAGCAGCAGGTTCCTACTGCACGAAGAGCAGCCCTGCTCTGCACATTCTGGACCTCTACAGAAAATTTCTGACAGAAGAAGCTCCAAGTCTAATAAAAATGTTTAAGTCATGAGACTTGCCATCTGCAAAATGGTATAATAATGTCTACTTCATAGGGCTGTTATGACATTTAAATGAGAATACAAACATCACAACTAGGAGAGGTGCTACTGGGATCTAGTGGGTAGAGATTAGGGATGCTACTAAACATCCTACAGGACAGGCCCCCAGAGCAAAGAATTATCTGGCCGCAAATGTCAACAGTGGCACTGCTGAGAAACTCTGATCTAGAGGAAGCTACATCATTAGGATTTGGGTACTTGGGGGGAAAATACAGTCTTATAAAATGTCAGAACTAGTTGAATAGGGAGTTCAGAGATTATCTAGTTCAATTCTGTCATATTACAGAAGAGGAAAAATGAGGTCCAACAAGGTTAAAAGATTTAGCCCGGAGTCACAAAGTGATCCAGTAACAATCCTATTTATAACAAGGAGTTATAACAGAGTTCATGGGATATATATTAATCCATTTACCAAATATTTACTAAGTACATAGTAGTATGCACCAGGTATTTTCTTGATACTACAGATACCACAGTAAACCAAACAGTAAAGAACAAAACAAACAGGAAAAAAAAAAAAATAACCCTGCCCTCATAGAGCTTATTTTCTAGAGGGGATAAACAATTAATAATTCATATAGAATATTTACTGATAATAAGTGATATGAAGAAAAATAAAGCAAGGAAAGAGTACAGGAAATAGCGGGAGGTCACAATCTTAAAAGAGTGGTCAGGAAAGGGAGCACGTCTGTGGTAATACTTCAAGCAGAGGAAAAAAGAGGTTCAAAAGTCCTGCAGCCGAGTCGGCCTGGCAAATGAGCAGAGTGACTGAAGAGGAGTGCAACAGGAGATGGAGTCAGAGAGGCAACAAGGGGACAGTTCACAGGAGGCTGTGCAGGCCACTGCAAGGCTACTGGGTCTTTCTCTGAATGAGACGGGAAGCCACTGGATTCTGTGCACAAGAGTGACATAAGTGATATTGACGTGAAAAAAACCTGCAGCCCAGTTCCTGGTACTGAGTGCATTTCGGCTCCCTTAACAACCCAAGATTACATCAAAATGTGCTACTATCTGTGCACCTCAAATGGCTAATTTAATATTTTACTGAAGTGGACACTATAACAGGGTACCTACCCCCAGGAAAATGGGGGGTGACAGAAAGGACAGAGGGAGGAAGAGCACAGTCCTCTCAGCGGTAACAGATAAATGGCTGAGGAGTTTTCTATTAAGGGATTACTTTAGTGTATGTCTTCTTTTAATCTAAGTAACACCTTACATTTGTCAAATATTATTTTATATATGTAAGATGTTAAAAAAAAATACACAGAATTATCTAAGGTCAAAGGAGTAAATTACCCTCAATGCAAATTAATTTGTCCATGGATTTTACAGGTAATTGTTTATACCATACAAAGCTCACATCTTTTTGTTTGTTTTTATTAACTTCAAAACTAGCACCTCTATTAGCGTAAGCAATAAAGTCAACATTTCACAACAGGATATAATCTCTGGATATAACAATACCTGTCACGAAACTGTGTACTAAAAATTCAAGTGATAAAGTTGAGAAAACTCTATAGGTTGATATACTCTCTGATTTCAACAACAGTAATCTATTACATTCACGTAGACTTTTTTAATTTATACAATGCTTTTATGTGCATTATCTCATCTGGACCCCACAATACCCTATAAAAGACGTAGGAATTAGGACCCCTTTAAAGATGAGAAAACTAATGTTTAAGAAGATTAATAACTCGCCTCAATGAGCTCAGCAACTGTCGGTGCTCTTCCACTCTATCATAATCATCTCAAAAATGAGCTGCTTCCTAATACAAGGTAACACCCTGTAACCCCCAATACCTTCACAGTGTTGTGAATTTCAGAGGTCATTAGGTTTCTAGCTGCCACAATCACATCCTGACACTTCTTGTTAGCAAAATGAGAATTGATGTTACGGGCATATTTCAGCAAATCAGTAGTATTTCCTTTTAAAAACCTCATCTCCTTTAAGGCATTTTCAAATTCTTCAGTGGACTGTATGATCTGAGAAAGAAACGCAAGAGAAAAAAAAGGAAAAGAATCAAATATATATGTTCCTTTCCAATATTAAAATTTCAAATCCAATGTACAGGAAAGAACAAGGTCATTTAAGTTTTAGAAAAGACCATCAATTACCAGGTATAAAAGTATTATTCATTTTTTCTAGCCTTAAATTCATTAGGAAGAGCATCTTCATTAGAAGTTTTTGACTCTGCTTAGTAAAGGTGCAAACATTTTTAAATAAATAGACAGTAGGTCTCCCCTTATCCTCAGCTTCAGTTACCCACAGTCAACCATGGTCTGAAAATATTAAATGGAAAATTCCAGAAACAAACAATTCCTAAGTTTTAAACTGTGTGCTGTTCTGAGTAGCGTGATGAAATATTGCACCGCCCTGCTCTGTCTTGCCCAGGATAGGAATCATCCTTTTGTCCAGCATATCCATGCTATATACACTACCTGCCCATTAGTATAGGAAAAAACATAGTACATATGTGGTTCAGTACTATCCACAGGTTCAGGCCTTCGCTGGGGGAACTGGAACGTAGCCCCAGAGATAAAGGGGGACTACTGTGCTTACTGTAGTGTTCGAGGAAACACTAAAAAAAAGCCAAAAAGTAAAGTGTCACATAGTAGCTACTATAGCTGACACAAATAGAAACACAATTGTTTTTCAAAAGTATCTTACTAAAGAAAACGTACTTAATAACAAAACATACTTCCCCACCCAATCAAAAGGTAGGAAGCCAGAAGAGACATGAAGTCAGAGGGAATTTGCCTCCACATTTTATGAATAATTTTCTTAAAGATGTCACTAAAGAACAAAAGATCTCCAAGGTAAACAAATGACACCAACAGGAACCTACGGTCTCTTCAAACCTTCTATGACACCTCTGCTCTTACCTCTTCATACTGCTGTAACTTGCTGCTATTTGTTGGGATAGAATAAACCAAACAATTTTTAATGAGGCACTCGGACAAGTCCTCCCAGATCATGTCACCAAGCATCTCAGCCAATACGATCTTACATGTTTTTTCATTTTCTACGTCAGCAACAAGAGGCAAATCTGAATTCAAAAGAAAAAGTTTTAAACAAGAAACTCTTCACAGTCTGGACATATTCTCAAATTCCCTAGTTTTCTAGAATTCTTTAATTTTAAGATGACAGGGAAGAAAACAGCACAAATAATTCTATAGCTATCTCAACAGGCTACATGGGAAAAGCATGACACACAATTATTATTTTATTTTCACTGCTCAAATGAATCATCTGCACTGTATGACTGCCTGTTCTCTGTAACAATAAGGTATTAAGCCACCTACATTATAATCATCTACTGCTAATCTACAGATCTGATTATATGAAGCACTCAGAAGTTCTGCATACCAAGTTGAAACTAGTTTAGAATAAAGTCCAAGTTCTCCAATAATAAATATACTTTTTTCAACTCTGCAAAGGATCTGATTGTTTATCCTAAGTAAAATATCAATAAACACCTTACATTATAGCATAATATCTAGCCTACCAAACAGAATACTTCAGTATCTCTTCCACGGTATATTTTATGGTGGCTTTTTCTAACACATTTTGAGGGAGTTATATTTAGAATATACCATTAATTAACTAAACAATTTATAAGAACCTTAAAAGAAAGTGACCATATTACCTCAGAGCCTTGAGATATCTTACAATATCTGAAGTCTAGGCCTGCACTGTCCGATATGATAGCAATCAGCCACATTTTCCTACTGAGCACTTGAAATGGGGCTGGTGTGACTGAAGAACTCAATTTTTTTAAAATTTTAAGCAATTTCAAATTAAGTTTAAAAATGGAAGCAAAGGTGTGTGGTTACAATGGGTAGCACAAGGGAGCCTTGTGATAGAACTGTTCTATATCTTGATTGTGGTGGTAGTTACATGAATCTACACATGTAATAAAATTGCACAGAACTATTCACACATACAAATGAGTGCAAGTAAAACTGGAGGAATCTGAATAAGCTCTGTGAATCATAACCAAGTCCATTTCCTGGTTCTGATACTATACTATGGTTACACAAGATGCTAACATTGGGGAAAACTGGGTGAAGAGTACATGGGACCTCTGTACGTTTTTTGAATTAAAATTTTAAACTAAAAAAAAAAGAGGAAGTAGTATCAAATACTTTTCTGTTAAACACAATTTTGTTGCTTTGAAAAGACTATGCCTCACTTTAACCATCGCATCATATAAGCTATTATGTGTACTGTAGTGCTCACATCAGGCATGTGTATCACTTCTAGTATTTCTTATAAAAACACCTTCGATGTAGTCAGTGTAAACAGATTCATTCCACTGGAATGACTTTGTTTTCCTATGCACCAATGTAGCATTGTGATGCATTTATTTGAATATTTTGCACATACAGCACAGGTTACAGTGATACCTGTAATAAACTGAAAACGGTAGTAAAATTGAAATGCTTATTATTTTCACTATGATATGTTTTTCTAGCTTAAGAAAGTGATTATAAACAAACTTTTAAATTTAAAACTAAGGTACACTATTGATGCAGAATCAAGTGAAGGTGCAGAAGCTAGAAGAACTGGTAGAACAGTAAAGGAAAATACAGACTGGAAGAAAATATGCCACAAACTACAATAAATGGCAGCTGCAGCTTGCTAAAACAGAACAAAACAAAACTTTTCTTGCTGTGCAAAATAATTTTTAAGATGATAAAGCAGACAATATTAAGAGAAATTTCAACAAATACATTAGGAATTTGCCAAGTTTCCTCTCCAAGAAGAATTGACAAAATTAGTCACCTGAAATTACAATTAAATGTCCAACCCAAATGTGACTTTATGGTGATCTGAGCTTGTAAATTTAGCTAGCGATAAAATGACTTGGTAAAATCATTCCATACATTTTCTCTGCGTGTACATTTTGGTAGCAAATTTATGCTGGTTTTTAAAAAACTAATTAGGGCACTTATCCATCTTTTTCTATTGACCAAAAGAGCTTGATTATCAAAGGGATTATCTGTAATTTGAGGAGTACCTAGAATGTAGCCACAAACCGTACGTGCCTGATGGTGGCCTTTTTAGTGGAAAATCTTTAACAACCTTTCAAATTTCTTCTACAATTACTTGTATGTTCAGAGTCTCTATTTCTTGGTAAATTTTAGTAATGTATACTTTCTAGAAAATCATTCATGGCAGAAGCAAAATATGCTTGTTGTGACAAAGCCAACACCACTGAAGTTTACAAAGAAAAAGCCTAATCTTCCCTCTCCATACCCACAAGCTTCTCTCTCTCTCTGTGTCCAAGTAACCAGAGTTAAAGAGTTTGGTTTGTATTCTTCCTCCCTTACATTTATAATACACACACGCACACATGTACGCACGCACACAGACACATGATATAGACTAAACTGTGTCCCCCACAATTCATATGTTGAAGCCCTAGTCCCCAGTGTGACTGTACTCGGAGACAGGGCTCGCCTTTAAATAGGTCATAACGGTGGAGCCCTAATCCACTATGACTAGTGTCCTTTTAAGAAAAGGAGAGACACCAGGGATGAACATGCAGAGAGGAAAGGCCATGTGAGGACAGTAAGAAGGCTGTCTGCAAGGCAAGGAGACAGGGCTCAGGAAAAACCAAATCTACTAACACCTTGATCATGGACTTCCAGCCTCCAAAACCGTGAGAGAATAAATTTCTATTGTTTAAGCCACACAGCCTGTGGAATTTTGTTATGGAAGCCCTAGCAAACTAATATAACATTCATATAAGGGGCTACTTCCTTTTTTATAAAATGGGTTCATGCCATAGATTTGACATGTAACTTTTTTATCCCTTAAAAATAGATCGTGGCCATCTCTGAGGTCACTATATCTAGCTCCACTTCATTTCTTTTCAATAGCTGCACCATTCTTCAAATGATGTACATTCCAGTATGCAAGTAAATACAGTACTCATACATGCAAACATATACACTGTTGATATCACATAGTAAGGAATTAAAAAGTGGGATACCTGGGTCAAAGCGATGTATATTTTAGCATAACTATGGAGCTGCAGATTACTTTCTAAAAGACTCACAAAAGCTATGAAGGAGACTACCTTTCCATTTTCTTACCGAAAGTGTCTTACACAGATCTTTGAATTCTGTCAACCCTAGGGGTGAAAAGTTCTACTTTGATGGTGTGATTTCCATTCCACTATTAGGGAGATTAAGCAATACATATTTTTATGTTTATTAACAACTTGCACCTTTTCTTCCATAAACTGCCTATCCATATTTTTTACCCTTTTTCTGTTATTATGTTCTCTTTTTCTTTGTAAAAAAAATCTTTGTATTAGCTCCTTGCCTGCCAATGTACTGCAAATATTTTCTCCCAGTATAATATTATCTTTTGACTTTGTTTACGGCATTGTTTATCATACAGAATTTAACATTTATATGTAGTCAAATTTATCAATCATTTCCTTTATGCATTCTGAGCTTCCTGAGAATATTTAAATCTTCTTGTAAATTTTCTTCTAACATTTTTATTGTTTTACCTTTTGCATACAGGGATTTAATTTATCTGGAATGTATCTCTGCATGAAGTACGAAGCAGGAATCTAACTTTCTCTTATTCCATATAGCCAATTTTGCTAGCACCATTATTTAATAAACTATCTGTCCCACTAAACTGAAATGTGACTTTGATCAAATGGTAAATTCTCATTTATTCTTGGCTCTACTTCTGGACGCTTTTTCATTCCACTGATCTTCTTATGTCAAGAACACGGTTTTAATTATAAAATTCTCCAACTACCGTTTTGCAAATCTTTATTAGCAAGTCTCATAAATATATTTTTTGATGTAAGCTCTAGAGTAATTAATTTGTCAAGTTGGAAAAATATATAACAAGAATCTGATTGGGAATGTATTAAATTTATACATTATTTTGGAATTGAGTTGACAATTTTTTGAGACTGTCTTCTAATCCACGATAGCCTCCCCTTACTTTATGCCCTCAATAAGTTTTATGCTTTCCTTTACATGTATTCTTCCCATTCTTATTAAGTTTATCTTTTAAGAATTTCATAGATTTTATTGCCATTATAAATAAGATATATTTATATTTTAATTTATAACTGATTGTTACTAGTTTGGAGAGAAACTGATTTCTATAGATTTATACTGTACCTAGACAACTTAGTAAATGTCTTACTAATTATGAAAGTTTTAGTAGTCTTTTGTTTTTCTAGGTATACAATTACATCATTTAAAAGTAAAGATAAATTCTTCTCCTTATTTTAATATTCATACTTATTTTCTCTTCTTTGCATCAGCCATAACCCCTAAAACAATGTTAATGAATATTAATAATAATGTGCATTCCTGACTTAAAACTGATTTTAATGGAAATAAAGTTTTTAATCCTTTAATAGATGCTTGTTGCTGGCTTTTTAGAAGCAATTAGCTTCAAAATTAATTACTTTAAAAAAAATCAATAAAGTATAACATAATTATGCAAAGTGGTCTATTATACAGCTGTATACTTTACTTCATCATTTCCCTATTCGTCAAGATTTTATGACTTTCCAGTATTTCAATATTATAAGTAACATTATGATGAACATCCTTATACATAAATGGTTTTATATATTTGAGATTATTTCTTCAAGGCAGACTCCTAGAAGCTGAAACCTTGGTTTAAAGGATATAAACATTTTAAGGCTTTTTATATATTTTGCCAAATTATTTCCAAAAGAATTTTTTTTCTCCTCTTTTAAAAGCTCCTTTGCTGTTGGTACAATGATGCTTAGTAATACAGAAAACTTGGGAGAAAAAAATACATATTTAAAAGATGAAAAGAGCATAAAACCAAAGACAAACGTAAGACGAAAGGCAAAAATCTTTATGAAGTTTCCAAATAACTAAAATCCAAAGAAAGTAGAGGATTCCAAAAAGAACTAAGGCCACAAAATATGATCCTCAGGTCTTATTTAGGGCAAGAAGATGAAGGAAGGGAATACTGACTGAAAGATATTAAAGAGATTAGAAGAGCACCTAGCAACAGTGAGTTGTCTTCTGCTCTGCATATCCTAGGTACTAAGAAAACTTACAAATAAAACACCAGGTTGAATACTTAAATGGACCAACGTCAAACTGGAAAGAGGTTTCTACTGGAATTCCCCAGAGCACCCTCTGATCTAGCCCTATCCTAGGTAATAGTACCATCACTGACTCAGATTAAACTGTAAGAAAACATGATTATCAATTATGCATTTGATATGAAGTAGAAAGGATATTGTAAAATTTTATCAAGTAAAATTTAACAAAGATTAATGTTAATGCCAAAAAATCAAGTACAAGATGGGAAAGTAGCAGTTTGCATTGATTATGACATAGGATTTTCACTGACATCAAGCTCAATAAGTTAACTGTGTAATAACAGCCTTTGGCTACACTAACAGAAGCATGAAACTGAGAATGAGGGTGTGAACAATCCTGTTCTGAATTGGTTCGGACTATACTTAGAATACTCTGTTCTGTTTTGAACACCATACTTTAATAAAAGGACTATGGAAGAAATGGAATATATTCACAGAAGATCAGTGAAGATAAGAGGAACTTAAAAAACTATTTCATTAAAAAAATAAAACTAAAGATGTTTTATACTGGTGATAAGATGTAGGCAACATAATAATAGCCACTATAAAGAATCTGAAAGTCCGTCATGTGTAATAAGAATTAGACTTCTATATAGCTCCACATACTAGAAACAGCATCAGTAAAGCAGATATTACAGGGCATATATTTTGAAAATATTTTTTAAACAACTACCCTAAAGATTTAATTTCCAAAATGGTCATTTTGGCAATAGCATTTAGGAAAGAAGATACAATATTTTTTAAAAACCAACAAACAAAAACTCCATAGTACTCAGAGTTGTCCAGAGGTAGGATGGAATGCCTCAAGAGGAAGTGAGTTCCCTCTCACTAAAGGTGCTCAGGTTTGTTATATGACCAACTGATGGGAGTGTTACAGAGGAGAGTCGAGCATCAGAGATATCTGTATTGCGTCACCTTTCTAGTTCCTTCCAATCCTTGGATACTTTGCTTACAACTTTTTTTTTTATATCTAATAAAAATAAGGGTGTATTATCTCCCTAAGTAAAGGAATAAGAAGAAAACTACCCTGGATTTTTGTAATTTATGCAAGTCTTAAAATTCTTTATTCTCTGCTGTCGAAACTAGAAAGAGGGCTTCCCTGGTGGCGCAGTGGTTGAGAGTCCGCCTGCCAATGCAGGGGACGCGGGTTCGTGCCCCGGTCCGGGAAGATCCCACATGCCGCGGAGCGGCTGGGCCCGTGAGCCATGGCCACTGAGCCTGCGCGTCCGGAGCCTGTGCTCCGCAACGGGAGAGGCCACAACAGTGAGAGGTCCGCGTACCGCCAAAAAAAAAACTAGAAAGAATTCCTTGCTCTACATATAAATTATTTATATATAAATAAAGAATGTCTGTATGTGTATAACTGAGTCACTTTGCTGTACAGCAGAGATTGGCAAAACATTGTAAATCAACTATACTTCGATTAAAAAAAATAAATTTATATATAAATAAATTATGTTGACTGCCAGGAAGGCATACAAACAATAGCAGCATTTCTTTTTCATTTTCTCCACAGCAAGAATGCTTAATTTGACTATTCAATAAGACAACTGAGAAAAGCAAAAAGAAGGTAAGTCAAATAGACTAAAAACAACAGTATTATAACAAAATACCAGAAGAAATTTTACTTTTAATAGTGTGACAGCCAAAAAATGATTCAAGCAACACAGAAACTATTTCAAGGGTGAATATATAAAGATCTAACCAGTAAGCTGAGATGGAATGAAATTCATTGCCTATGTTAAACCTATTTTGTTTATATCAACTAGGTTGATGGGGATTTTCCCATCAAAAGATATAAAACAGCACTTGGTTCATTTCTGCTTCTCATATAACTAAAGCAAGAGTCCCAAAATGTGATGTTCCTAGAAGTCCCATGAGGGAAATGCATCCCAAAATTCAACTAAATATTACAAACACAGACTCTAGGGCACCACTAAAGACCCTACTTGTCAACACAGGGCAGAGAAGGTATGCAAAATAGAGCAAGAAATAAAAAGGTAACTACTTTGTTCCCATGACATAATTTACTCACATCTGATTCGCCATTCACTCCGATTGCTGACATTTTTATCTACTTTAAAATAATATTTACTTTCAAAAACCATATCGACTTCTCTAAAATACAAAAGCACTGCCTTGGGGATACATACCTAGAAGCTGTTTCTGGACCACTTCCAGTACCAGTCTGATCTTGGCAAAAACTTCAGATGGCGATGGATGTTCCAAGTCAGTCATCACAGATTCAAAACGAATGATAATGATGTTAGGTTGGCTTTCTATCACAGCAAAAAGGGATGGGCAAGATGCCAGAGGCCTAAGGATATACTTCAGCAGCATCTGACCTGAAAGTTTTATGAACACTCATAAAAAATAAATCACTTCACAAAAAAAAAGATCTTCGAGCCTGACAACAAAAATACATATACCATGACATTACACAACACCCATTATGCATTGCAGGTTTTCCCACTGAAGTTTCCCAGATTGTCTATAGATTTTTATTTAAATTATTCAAAAAAATCAAATAAAATAAATACCAGCAGCTACTTAAAAAAAAAAAAGAAAAAAGGAAAGGATCTAAGCCCTTAATGAAAAGTGTAATATTTATACAATTCCACTTGATAAATCATGAGGCCAAACCCTGTGATCCATCATCAGTATTATTCAGAGAATACTGATAATTTTTCTTTCATTCCTTTAACAATGGACCTTCTGAAATTTCATGTAAATGAAACAAAGTATTATGCCTTACCAAATGACTTAAGCTTGGTATGTAGCTCCCCAAGAAGAGAAAATGCCAAGAGGACAGAACTGATGGGTGGCACAGGGGTCTTCTCTTCTTTCTGAGATGGCTCAGTGCATAAATGAAGTTCTGTTTGTAGGCAAGATTCCAAGTTGCTGATATCTAAGAAAAAGGGAAAAAATATCAGCTGTCTCAGCAATACAAGATGTTCCCATTTCTATTCCTGAGAGCCCACCGTCTACTAAGAGTCCTAAATATGTGGTTTTACTACAATACACTTCTAATGCAATCAAATATGAATTACTACATACATGTCCTTGGCATCACTTTAAAACAGGAAATTATTTCCTTTGGTATGTTCAAAGAATCAAACTGAGTGCCAAAGTAAGATGATGTGCATACAATAACTCCTTACTAAATATGTGTTGAGAATGGATAAACAACAAGGTCTTACTGTATAGCACAGGGAACTATATTCAATATCCTGTGATAAACCATAATGGAATAGAATATTAAAAAGTATGTATTTATATTTATAACTGAATCACTTTGCTGTACAGCAGAAATTAACACAACATTGTAAATCAACCATACTTCAATTAAAAAAAAGAATGTGCTGAATGACAGAATGAAGGCAAAGAATAAAAAGTGAGATCCTAGTTTCAATTAAGGCCTCCTATTCTATGTTCCCTCTTATGCAGTAAAGAGAACAACCTGCCAAACAAGTTTAACAGGGTGCGTTACGACAAAGAATTAACACACCTGCCACCTTCTCTTAATTTTACAGTCTGCTTGGAAATAGAATCTAAAATTTTCTAGATGACTTCCTTGAAAATACCTAATACATACAGGGTGGGGTATGTGTGTTTGAGTGTGTGTATGTGCATGCGTGTGTGTACACACATACATATACAATGTATTTGAAGGCCATAGTGGATATGGGAAAGGGAGCAAGGGGAGACTATGAGATTTCCCCTGAAACAGACTAAATTTCAAGATTAAATGCTGGAAAATATACCAGGTTTAATGGCATGTCTTTCCCATATACCCTCAGAGGTTTTACTTTGTGTAAACAAGATATCAAAGAGGGTTCACACCCAGAGGTGGGCAGAGGGGCTGAGAGCCAAGTAGTATAAATAAAAGCCAGGGCCAGAGTTATCCTACTTCTTCATCTTGCAAAGCAACCCCCATCTCATGATTTTGTCACCATTTTTCTCCAAGGACTGAAAAAAACTGGGCCAAACTCCAAGCGAGAAAGAATGGTTGAACAGCTTCTTCAAGCTTTCTAGAAAAGATAAACTGTTGGGATTAGAGCTTTGGGAATGGGCACATCCTACGATGCAGTGGAAACCGCGTGGTCTTAAAGTGCTACCACCTCCTCTACCACAGCCACACCACCTGGACCCCTCCCAATCATCTTCTCTCTTCTCTGCTCCTTCCCAGTGAAAGGGACAGAAAGAGAAATGCACGGGAAGTAACAAGCATTTTGGTCCTAACAAGCATTCTGCTTAACATGAGAACTCAATATAGAATTGGGAGATTAATAAATGAAACCTTCCTCTCTCCCAACATAAAATATTTGGAATATATTCAGAGGCCAAACTGGTTCAGGCAGATTAAGCAAAGCAGTCCACCTGAGGTCAGCAGCACCTTTTGATGGTGGGAACTTCCATACAATCAGCTTCTGCCACTCTTCTCCAAGGTGATAAAGTATGTTCTGTTTCTGTACTGTAAGCTCCATGCTGAGAGATTTCAGTATTTTTAAATCAAAGCATTTTCTGGATTTTAATAACTTCAAGCATATCTGTGCCTGGTAGTGAAATGGAATCACTGTTAACATTTCATCTGGACTCTAGGCAATTAGAATATATTTGTATAATGATAAGGAATACATGCAACACAAAATTTACTTAAAACAAGAATAGTACTGGACTTCTCTGGTGGCACAGTGGTTAAGAATCTGCCTGCCAATGTAGGGTACATGGGTTCGAGCCCTGGTCCGGGAAGATGCCACATGCAGTGGAGCAACTAAGCCCGTGAGCTACAACTACTGAGCCTGTGCTCTAGAGCCCGCGTGCCACAACTACTGAAACCCGCGCACCTACAGCCCGTGCTCCACAGCGAGAGAAGCCACTGCAATGAAAAGTAGCCCCCACTCGCTGCAACTAGAGAAAGCCCACGCGCAGCAACAAAGACCCAATACAGCCAATAAATAAATTTTTTTAAAGAAGAATAGTATTAATTGCTCATGCTTCAGAGAAAGTGTTTAATACCTCTTCCAGACGCTGAGCAGCAGTAACATACTTCTTCTCTGCCAATGCACAATTATATTCCTCAATAGCAGTAGAAAACTGAAAAGATAAGTATAGTTATCAGGTATTTTATTTTATACACCCTACTATTTCAAGTCTGTCTGCTTGTTTATTTTTAAACTGTGAAAAAATACCACATAGGGGATACCCATTGAATGATAAGACAATTGGAAAAAAAAGTAACTTTCTCACCACCAAAACACTAAAGTTTGATTTGAGTATACTGACCTCGTGTAGCTGTCTAAGTAAACTTAGGACTACTGAGTCTCTTTCCAACTGTTGCTTCAAGTCTGTAAATTCAGCAGTTGATACGTGAAGATCCCGGCGGACCTAAGTCACACACCAAAGACAAGTACTTTTAAGCTATACTATACTTAAGAAATGAAACTTTTACTGTAATCAATAAGCTTTATTAGGTGAATATAATTGATGATGAAATTTAAATGCTGGTTAAGACTGGAATAAAAATCACAGAATGTAGTAGGAAGAGACTTTAAGTGATCCACTTAGCCCAAACCCTTATCCTATGCAGGAATACCCGTTCCCATCAACATAATATCCTCGTGTCACCATGTATTCTTAGTTTAAGCAGTTATCTTTCATCAAAGAACTCATCCACCTGGATTACTGGTATCTCCACTGCCAAGTGATAATTCATTCTTCAGTTGAATAGTTCTAACTAATAGAAAGATTTCTCTACGTTGAGTGAGAATCCCATTCTGTCCCACCTTTTCAGGGACTTTGCACTATCAATTATTTCCTCTCTTCTCTATCTTTTACTTCTCCCTAAGTCATTCTCCATTCCAATTATGTGAATACCTATTAGAGCATCGCTCCTCCCATCAGATTTAAATATGATTTAAAATCTCCCCCCAACTCTATGAAAAAGTATCCTCCACCTTAGCAACCACCCTATTTCTCGGTAGCTACTTGATTTCTCTCTTCCCTCTCACAAACAAGCTTCTTGCAAGAGTGATCCACACTCACTGTCTTTACTTTCTCACCTCTCATTCACTCTATAACACGTGATCTGGTTTCTACCCCCGCCATTCCACCAAAGCTGTTCCAAAGCAATTGGTGCCAAAATACCAATCAAATCCTTGCTGTTAAATCCAAAGCATATGTCCCCAGTATTACCTTGCATCAGTACACTGCTACTTTCCTTCCCTTAGTTCTATGACACCAATATCTACTCATTTTCCTCCTGGTTCTTTGGCCATTCCTTTTCATCTTCTTTTGGGAGCGAAATTTCCCCCTCTGATCACTTTACACACGCTGATATTCCTTTCTCCCTGGCCCTCTCATTACTCTGAACCAACGGTTCTCAAAAAATAAACGTTTTTTTTGACCCCACCCTGATCCAGGGACGTTTGGCAATGTCTAGAGACATCTGGCGTGCCACGATAGAGGGCGCTCTACTAGCACCTAGTGAGTAGAGGCCAGGGTTAGTACTGAACACCTTCCAGTGTACCGGATAGGCCCCCACAGCAAAGAACGTCCAGCCCCAAATACCAGCTGTGCCTGTACTGAAAAGCCCTGCTCTCCACGCTCTCTGGGCAATCTCATCCATTCCCATAGCTTCAACTTCTAAGTGCAGCTACCTCATGTCCACACCATTTTCCTAACATCCAAATATGTATATGGATGGTGTGACATGCAAACTATCCTCTAAAATCCATTCTCCCACTCTCCCACAGTAACAGCGCAAGGCTATGCAGCTAGACTATATGTACTAGTGCCCTGCACAGTCAGGTGTGACCACGTGTCTAAGATCCCACCAATGCAATATAAGCAGAAGTGATGTGTACCATTTCCAAGTCTTAAGAAAACAGATGTGTCTCCTCTATTCCCTCTATTTGACCTTAACCTGCAGCTATAACTGGACATGGGGAAAGACCAACTTCAACCATGCAAACAACAAAATCCTAGAGCAGTGTTTCTCAAACTATAACATGCATACATACATATTGCTTGGTGAATCTTATTAAAGTGGAGATTCTGATTCAGTAGGTCTGGGATGGGGCCTGAGATCCTTCACGTCTAACAAGCCACCAGATGTTGCCAATTCCGCTGCCCTACAGACCGTTGGAAGACAATTCTTTAGGAGTCTCACATTTCTGCACTATCTTGCAAGTGAAGCAATTGACTGTCTTTTGTTCTGGACTATCTTTTCAAAAATGTTTGTGTAGTCAACAGCTTGAAAAATAGAGATGGCGTTTTCCTCCACAGCAAAACGCCAGCATGCTCACTACCCGTTAGAAAAGGTTCAGGTTCCATAAGCACAGAAGTTCTCTTCTATCCATACAGCCCACTGCACACTGTCCTGTAGAAACTGGGGCTTGCAGCACTGTGCAAAAACGTTCATCCTCTAGCTACCACTGTGAGTAACAAACTGTCCTTCACAGTTCTTGACACAGACTACACTACAGTAGCCAGGCCCTGGGTTGCAGAATCAGCCTGCTAGCCTAGACACTACGATTGAAAAATATGTATCTTGTCTGAGCCACTGCATTTCAAGTTCCCGCCCGGCCCCATCTTTCTTTACAAGGGTCTAGCCTCCAACTTCATACAATCCGACTGTGCAGCTCCATTTGTATACCCCACAGGCACCCCCTATTTAAACGCAACAAAAACCTACTCCTCCTCTAGATTCTGTTTCAGTGAATGACACATCAATGACCTAGTTCCCCAGTTATCTTTGACTCCGCAGTCTTTCAGCCCCCATATCAACAAATCCCAGAGATCCTATATCTTTTGAAAGTCCCTAGGATTCGTCCACTTTTCTCCACCCCCACTGCGATTGACGATGGAGCAGGTTGCATCCTGTCTTGCCTGATTACTTTAACTGCCTCCTAATGCTTTAAGCGCCGTCTCTTTTCCCTCAAGTCCTTTCTTCAGACTGCAAGCAGAATGGGATTCCTAAAACTCAAATCTGACATCACTCCCCTGCTTAAACTCCTCCATGGCTTCCACAGGGCAATCAAGATAACATCCTTACTACTTAAACGGATACACACAGTCCTTGCTTACCTTTTTAATCTCATCTCATGTCTCCTCCCACCACACTCTCTAAACATCTGTCATATGGAATACCTGCAGCTCTCCAGAAGTGACACCTCTCCACTACCTCCATGCCTCTACCATGCTGTCCCCTATGCCTGCCTAAACATTCCTCCTTCATCTTTTGCTTAATCACCCGCCACTTCAGATTTTGGTTTGGACACTACTTCCTACAGGAAGCCATCCTTAGCTACATCTGCTCTCTTTAACTGGATTATTCCAATTTTAGTGTATATCACACTATTTTATTCATCTGTAACAGGCATGAGATTCACATTTTGAAATAAAACACTGTCTAGTTCACCAACTACCACAGTATCTGGCAACCTGCAGATGCTCAATAAATATATCAAATATATATATATATAAACAAAAATATATATATAAACTCAATAAACACCTTTATAATGTCCACCTATTGAATCTAATTCCCCTTCTCTAGCCATAAATTTGAATCTTCCTCCCATATGAAAATACTGGACTGCAAATATTGGAAGTGTTTTTCATTGAAGCTAAACACCCTGAGTTTCGTCATTGTTCTTCAGATGGTACAGTGCTCAGGCCTGGACCCTCTCATCAAGACCAGTCACCTTTCAAAACGTAACAACCAGAACTGAATAAATTTCACCAGCCATAATCTGGCCAGCAAAACGTACAAAGAGCCCATTACTCTCTTGTTCCAGACACTTCATTTCTAACAGCACAGTCTAAGATTGCATTGTTGACTCATTTGTCTGACAAATACACTTTGAAAATATTATCTGAACTGCGCCAGAGTTGTAGAGTAATGGATTTATTTTTATTAAAACCTCTAACCAGAATGACTGGTAAACTCACTGTTAAATAGATTTTCTAGGTAGCTAGTGGTTTCTCCCCTTGTGATTCAAGTTTTTATAGAGAATTTTTAAAAATACATCTGTTCCCTTTCCTTCTTTGGTAACTATCACATAGAGAAGAGATTTGGTGTCTTTCCCTTAGGACCTTGAGAGTACCTCAACATCCTGATTTTGGATATCAATGAACCCTGACTGATAATTTAGAAATTGAGGGACAAGACACCTACTTTATTTAAATCTCTACTATCAGCTTGATTTTTTTCAACTGCTTTTTTTTCCTAAAAGGAAACAGCAAGGGAAAAATCCTGGTGAGATAATATATGTGAAAAATATTTTTTTAATTATAAAATGGATATTCCTGTTTCCAGACAGGCTTACTTCTTTGCAATGACAGCGCTCTGGCAAACGTGATGAACATTCTTAAAACCTGCCAGACTTTCCATAAGAAGTATAGCAAGCACTAGCCCCAGAAAGTGACACAGTACAAGACGGGCAGGGATTCTCTGCATGTCCAGGGAAAGTGGCTTTATGACAGGAAGTAGAGTGGTTGTGATTGGCGATCTGAGCCAATTTTCCAGAAGAAGGCCGAAAGAAAAGATTGTGCTGAAGCTTTAATATGCTGAGGCCAGCTGCAGATATAAGAGAATGCTGCCCATTAAGAGAGATAAGCATTTTAAAGTAGGAGATGATAAGGGAAAAGGTCAAATTATACACTTCTATGCTTCACCTGTTTTTGTTTTATTATGAAGACAATAAAATCCTGAGATTTTTTAATTTATAAAGTGCTATTAAAATATAAGACATTATTATTATAGCTTAAAATGTTTTTTTTTTTACCATAAAAAAGAAATTGTTTAAAGTATAGTTTTGGAAAATATTTGTATTTTAAAACTGGACGTTACCCTAAAATCATCTAATTCAACTTCCATTTACCAATAAGGAAAGTGAGGTCTTTAAAAGTTGTATAAAACTGAATTGTCTTAGAAATCAGGAAGTTGAACTGCCTCCCTACAAACCGACCCTATATAACAAACTATTCTTACCTCACTCTCTATCCTGGATTTCAGCAGGTCAATGTCGTCAGATAGCTTATCCACCTGGGTAACCAGGTCCTGTGCACTTTGCATGCTAGGCAGGAATTCACTGTACTTCTTGCTGATCATACTGCATACCTCGCCCTATTATATAGGATGGAAAAATTACAATGAGATGAGTAGGGAACTCTGTTAAAATACATAGCTCATCTTATATTAGGTATCTTCCAAGTTAGGCCCTTCTTGCCAGTTACCCACACCCATTCACCTTCCCTCCAAGCCAACGGGTTTCCTCAAAAAACATTTCTCCCACCGTTAAGAGTCCCATAACACTACTAGGGTGCAAGAAGGCAATGATCACCAAATCCCAACAGTGCCCAAGAGTTGTACAAACACTGAAAAAGAGAAACGAAGAGACAAAAATTCTCCTTTTGAACTGTTATCAGCTCAGACTATAGCCACTAATTTTAATCACACCTAATAGAAAAAAAAGTAAATGGATAAATTAAATCCATAATCTGTATACCTCAATGGATTTATGAATTTCTATTCTCTTGCTTATAAAATTGTAAGGCCTAATCTTAAAACCTTAAATTTTTTTTAAGATTTTTTTTTGATATGGACCATTTTTAAAGTCTTTATTGAATTTGTTACAATACTGCTTCTGCTTTATGTTTTGGTTTTTTGGCCACGAGGCATGTGGGATCTTGGCTCCCCAACCAGGGATTGAACTCGCACCCTCTGCATTGGAAGGCGAAGTCTCAACCACTGGACCGCCATGGAAGTCCCTTAAAACCCTAAACTGATTTGAGTTCCATTATCTCCTTTAATGCAAACTAATTTAATAAACAAATTATTGAATACTTTGCACTGAATTAGTCAATGCTTTGAAAGACACAGGAATAAATTATGCTTGCACACAAATAAATTCCTTTTAGGTAGGAAAGACAGTATGCACTTAAGTAATCAGAATACAGAACAGAGAAATGTAACATAGCAACAGAGTTAATGTCCTCCAGGAGCACAAGTGGGAAACAGAGCACCTCTGCCTGAGGGAAAATGGGGATATTTTTCATGCAGGGAACTATATTTGAGATGGAACTTGAAAAATGAGTAGAAATAATAATAGGTTAAAGATGGAGAAACGGCAACATAAGTAAAATCTGGGAACTAGGAAAAAAGTGGGCCTGTTTGGAGTATAAAAAGTAATTCTCAACTGTCTGAAGATTCAAGTCAGGGAAAATAAACTAGTGAAAGGGAAGTTAGGTCCAGAAAAGGGAGAAGCCTTGAGTGCCATGTTAAAGTAGCTTAATAGCCTGCCCTCTTTCCATCATATAAAAAGTGATGGGGCTTCCCTGGTGGCGCAGTGCTTGAGAGTCCGCCTGCCGATGCAGGGGACACAGGTTCGTGCCCTGGTCCGGGAAGATCCCACATGCCGCGGAGTGGCTGGGCCCGTGAGCCACGGCGGCTGGGCCTGCACGTCCGGAGCCTGTGCTCCGCAACGGGAGAGGCCACAACAGTGAGAGGCCCGCGTACCGCAAAAAAAAAAAAAAAAAGTGATGAAAAATCCTAAAGCCATATTAAAGAATAGATGCCAGTGACATGAATACTTAACATTTAGGAAATCATTTTGGTAAAATAAAACCATTTTTGTGCCTTTATGGTACAGTGCCAAAATTGCTCCCTTAAATCCAGACCTACACGGGTACACATCTTTTTATTTTCATTTTTTTAACATCTTTATTGGAGTATAATTGCTTTACAATGGTGTGTTAGTTTCTGCTGTATAACAAAGTGAATCAGCTATATGCATACATATATCCCCCATATCTCCTCCCTCTTGCACCTCTTGCCCACCCTCCCTATCCCACCCCTCTAGGTCGACACAAACCACCGAGCTGATCTCCCTGTGCTATGCGGCTGCTTCCCACTAGCTAGCTATTTTATGTTTGGTAGTGTATATATGTCCATGCCACTCTCTCACTTTGTCCCAGCTAACCCTTCCCCCTCCCCGTGTCCTCAAGTCCATTCTCTACATCTGTGTCTATTCCTGCCCTGCCCCTAAGTTTGAGAGACCATTTTTTTTTTAGATTCCATATATATGTGCACATCTTTTTAAATGAAAGCAACAAAGATGTGGGCAAATACAAATGTAGGGTAAAGATAGCAGTACAAAGTGGAACTGCGTGTGGTTTGTGCCTTTTGTTTTTGTATCAGTCTCAAGACAGCAGGGTCCAAAGAAGTGCTATTCACGTGTTTTATAACACCCATCGTAGTCTCAAGGGCCTGGAGGTGGAGAAGAGAGTTTAATAATATCGATAGGTTTTAATAACAAAAATTTCAGGGAGGGAGGATAACGGCACAGTCCTCCCAAAGCCATTATATTCATCCACAAATCGGACAGAGGAGGGGTGGTCGGGATTGCCCTCATTTCTATCCCGCTCCTATGCTCCCTCCCTAGAAACCTCGGGCTTCCAGTCCCACTTCCCCTGCCCTGCTGGTCTCCTCGGCCTTCGCCCTCGACTTCCCCATCCCTCCCCAGACTAACCCCACTCCCAACGCTGCCCCAGTCCCCGCCTCTTCCTCTCCACTGTCCCGCCTCCTCTCCTCCGCAGTCCCCAACCCCGGTCTGGGCTTCCTTCTAAGCCCCCTCCTCGGCCCACATACCTCCCAGCCCTCCCACTCCTCATTCCTCCCACTCGGCTCCCACGCCTGACCGCTGGCATCCACTCTGGCTGCCATGGCTCTACTCCCCCCTCCGTCCCTTTATAGCCAGCCGCCAGCTGCCCCGGCTTCACCTTGATCTCCTCCACCCGCTGGGTCAGGCGGCTGATCCGAGTGCACAAATCCTCCTTCTCCAGCCTCCCCGAGTGTGCCAGGACTTCCGTCACGAACGAGGCCATCGCCACCACAAGAACCAACCCGGACAGGGTCACTCGCTTGTAGCCAGCGCGGCAGCTCCAGTCCCGCCGGAGGCCTTGGCGCGCGGCCTGCCGGGAAACGGAGTCTCGCGGGGCCCAGACCTCCGCACGAAAAGCGAGGCCCGCACTACAACTCCCAGTAGGCACCGCGGCTATCCTAGCGTGGACTGTTCACGGTGTCCCGTAGTTGGCAAACTGTGCGGAGACGCGTTTTCTCCTTGCTCATTTTCAAATAGTTTGCCTTTTCCCGCCGGGTTTTCACTAGAAGAAAAATGTTTTTATTTAATAACCAGTCACGACTGAACTTTTCTCAGCTTCAAAACGCTCACCTGTGAAATTTATCTAGCCTGAAGACCTAACGAGCCCATCTTGATCTTTTTTCGTTAAATATTCATTCTCATGGGCCTCAGTGGCCGTCAGAGTTTATGTGAATGGTGCCCTCTGCAGTTGTGCAAGGAAGTGGAATCACCTCATTATAAATAAAAGTATGCTCATAATTGCACTCCTTTTATATATAGTATATATATATATATATATATATATACACATATATAACATCTATTAAATATATTATAAGTTTATATTATTTATATTACCTAGGTATAAATAACGTTAGTACTGTATGGAATGGAACATGATACTTAGCACTTTCTATCAGAGATTACAAATCAATTTTATCAAAACTTTAAAAAAATTGTTTCATTATTTAAATGTGTTACATACTATAAGATATATGTATGTATGTATACATATATGCATATAAATGCGTTACATACTAAAAGATTTTCACAATATACTATGTACAGTATTACAAAATAAATAGATATAGATACATATATAGAGGTAAAGGTAAAGGAAGTACACCAATTTAACTCTCTTAGTGGTGAATTTATGGTATTTATTCTCTTCTTTCCCCTGTTTTTTCTATTTTTCTACAATAAACATGTACTGCCTTGATTAAAATGCTTTTTAAAATTTTTTAAAGGTAGCTTGTGAGGGTGGACCCCCAAGTAGGTGCTGACACTAAGGTGCCTGTCAATTTTAAGTGCCTGTGGAACAATCTGCTTCTCCTAGTGACGCAGGGGCAGCTTCCTGTGACATGAGCAAAGGGGGTTGAGAGGAGAAGCCATAACTTCTGTTTGGTAGACCTGTCAGCCTCTCCTTGAATTCTAAATGCTACTAATAATAAATGCCCAGTGAGAAAGAAGGACCTGCAAATGAAATTCCTGAAAATTTGTATCACATATTTATTGAGCAACTATTATATGACGGACACTGTGCTAGGCTGGGAATCCAAAATATGTGAATAAATAATCTCAGGAAAATATGATCATTACTATCTTTGAGGTAGATGAGGGATTGATCCAGATGTGGTAGGGCCTAAATTTTACACACTTGCCAGGAGGCGGAGGACTCTTTAAGGAAAAGAATATAAAATAACAAATACAAAATTAAGTGCAGGCCTTGGAAGGGGTCTGTGCAAGTAACAGGCCTGGAAGCTTAATCCACCTCTAAGGAGGTACAAAGGGCAGAGGAAATATTGGCAGCGGAGCACCCAGTCTCTGATTGAATCAGGGAGGTTCCACAGTAATAAGGAATCTGAACTAAGAATGGAAGGAGGTGTCAGGTTGAGGTTCTGGAATCTTCCTCCAGGAAATTAAGCCATGAATACCCACAAACACAACTGCAGAAGCTCCACCTCTCCCTGAGCACTGGATAAGCTAAGGACTATTCCTCAAGTTTCCAGGAAGAGACAGGGGAGAGCCAGACTCAGGAAGGAGGAAAAAGAGCATAGGGAATGGAGTAAGATTGCTACACACAGACAGACAATGCATGCAGGCATGAATGAACACTTGAGCAAATAAAAAGAAATTAACAGCTCTTGGATTAGAAGAATTAATATTGTTAAAATGGCCATACTATTCAAAGCAATCTACAGATTTAATGAGATCCCTCTCCAATTACCCACGAAATTTTTCACAGAACTAGAACAAATAATGCTAAAGTTTATATGGAACCACAAAAGGCCCAGAATTGCCAAAGCAATCCTGAGGAAAAAGAGCAAAGCTGGAGGCACAACCCTCCCAGACTTCAGACAATACTACAAAGCTACAGTAATCAAAACAGCATGGTACTGGCACAAAAAGAGACATATGGATCAATGGAACAGAATAGAGAGCCCAGAAATAAACCCACTCACCTATACGGTCAACTAATCTTTTACAAAGAAGGCAGGAATATACAACGGAGAAAAAAAGTCTCTTCAGCAAGTGGTATTGGGAAAGCTGGATAGCCACATGTAAATCAATGCAGTTAGAACACTCCCTCATACCATACAAAAAATAAACTCAAAATGGCTTAAAGACTTAAATATGAGACATGATGCCATAAAACTCGCAGAAGAGAACATAGGCAAAACATTCTCTGACATAAATCATAGCAATATTTTCTTAGGTCAGTCTCCCAAGGCAGCAGAAATAAAAGCAAAAAGAAACAAATGGGACCTAATCAAACTTACAGGTTTTTGCACAGCAAAGTAAACTGTAAACAAAATGAAAAGACAACCTACAGACTCAGAGAAAATATTTGCAAACAATGCAACCAACAAGGGCTTAATTTCCAAAGTACACAAAGAGCTCATACAACCCAATAACAAAAACAAAAAACCCAATCAAAAAATGGGCAGAAGACCTAAATAGACATTTCTGCAAAGAAGACATACAGATGGCCAAAAAGCACATCAAAAGATGTTCAGCAACGCTAATTATTAGAGAAATGCAAATCAAAACTACAATGAGGTGTCACCTCACACTGTTCAGAATGACCATCATCAAAAAGTCTACAAATAACAAATGCTGGAGAGGATGTGGAGAAAAGGGAACCCTCCTTTACATTGGTGGGAATGTAAATTGGTGCAGCCACCATGCAGAACAGTATGGAGGTTCCTTAAAAAACTAAAACTAGAGTGACCGTATGATCCAGCAATCCTACTCCTAGGCATATATCTGGAGAAAACACTAATATACGAAAAGATATATGCACTCCAATGTTCGCAGCAGCACTATTTACAATAGTCAAGACATAGACGCAACCTAAATGCCCACTGACAGATGAACGGATAAAGAATGTGGCATATATATATACAATGGAATATTAGCCATGAAAAGGAATGAAACTGCATATATATATATATATATATATATATATATATATATATATACACACACACACACACACACACACAGTGGGATATATATACAGCCATAAAAAGGAATTAAATAATGGCTTTTGCAGCAACATGGATGGACCTAGAGATTATCATACTGAGTGAAGTAAGTCAGACAGAGAAAGACAAATATCATATGATATCAATTATATGTGGAATCTAAAAAAATGTTACAAATGAACTTATTAACAAGACAGAAACAAACTCACAGACATAGAAAACAAACTTATGGTTACCAAAGGGGAAAGCTATGGAGGGAAAAATTAGGAGTTTGGATTTAGCAGATACAAACTGTGTATAAAACCGATAAACAACAAGGACCTACTGTATAGCACAGTATCTTGTAATAAACTATAATGGAAAAGAATTAATATATATATTTATATATAGAAATATAGGTAGATATACACCTGAACGACTTTGCTGTACACCAGAAACTAACACAACATTGTAAATCAAGTATACGTCAATAAAAAATAAATTAAATTTTTAAAAAAAGAAATTAACAAATGAATGGGTTCTGTTTTCCCTCACTAATCCGACCTCCTTCATATTTCACACTTATCGTGGTTTGTATCTCTCCTGACTCACAGATTTTCATAAATTACCAAGAAAGAGCTCTGAAGAAAAGCCGAAGAAATAAGGAACAATGTCTGAAAGGATTCCTCCTGACCAATCATGTCTCACACACATGTGGCATGCCTGGATTCAGGAAGCTAAGTAACAAACACAAATCTGGATGGATATAGTACAAGCAGACACTTTCCAGAGATGCATAATATTTTGCCATCGTTTTGATTAGAACATGTGCTTGTTATAAAAGCAGCAGAAGGAGCCTACAATTTAAAAGAGCATCCCATTTGCTTCAAGATAGGATTAAGGGAGGGAGGGGGAGTGGTGGATGCAGGTATGGGTGAAAACAGATTGGTATGAGTGGATAATTTCTGAAGCTGGGTGATAGTACATCAGATTTCTCTATACCATTTGCTCTACTTTCGTGTGTTTGAAATTTTCTATAATAAAACATGAAAGAAAAAAGGCATTCCAGAAGTTTCTGCTCACCTCCTTCCACCCCTACAAGACTGATAAGCTAATCAGGCTGCTTAGGTGTTGAGACGTCATTCAGGTAAAGTCAAGATACTGCTTTTTCAGATGCTTCCTCCTTGCTGACTATCCCATGTCCCTTTTTCACACCGTAGTGTACCACAGGGCAATCAGTAGGTTAAAATATGTACAGGAGAATACATTGGTCAACATCTATGTCTTCAATATAATAAATCCCAATTTTCTTCCGTATTTTGCCATAAAGTGGAGCCCATGCCTGCATGCTGTGTCACCAGTGGGCAGGTGCAGCACAGGAGGCATCTCTGTTCTGGTGCTGGAGACAAAAATAGGAAATGTCACAGTCCAAGCCTCCTGGCTCAGGAGTTGGATCTGTTGCTTGCCAGCTGGTGCACCTTGGCAAGTTACCTAACATGTATCTCACAGCGGTGGTGTGAAAATTAAATAAGGATAAAGAATCTAGCCAATTTACATTCCCACCAACAGTGCAAGAGTGTTCCCTTTTCTCCACACCCTCTCCAGCATTTATTGTTTCTAGATTTTTTGATGATGGCCATTTTGACCAGTGTGAGATGATATCTCATTGTAGTTTTGATTTGCATTTCTCTAATGATTAATGATGTTGAGCATTCTTTCATGTGTTTGTTGGCAATCTGTATATCTTCTTTGGAGAAATGTCTGTTTAGGTCTTCTGCCCATTTTTGGATTGGGTTGTTTGATTTTTTGCTATTGAGTTGCATGAGCTGCTTATAAATGGGGAACAGTATGGAGGTTCCTTAAAAAACTAAACACAGAATTACCATATGACCCAGCAATCCCACTACTGGGCATATACCCTGAGAAAACCATAATTCAAAAAGAGTCATGTACCACAATGTCCATTGCAGCTCTATTTACAATAGCCAGGACATGGAAGCAACCTAAGTGTCCATCAACAGATGAATGGATAAAGAAGATGTGGCACATATATACAATGGAATATTACTCAGCCATAAAAAGAAACGAAATTGAGTTATTTGTAGTGAGGTGGATGGACCTAGAGTCTGTCATACAGAGAGAAGTAAGTCAGAAAGAGAAAAACAAATACCATATGCTAACACACATATATATGGAATCTAAGAAAAAAAAAAAGGTCATGAAGAAACTAGGGGTAAGATGGAAATAAAGACACAGACCTACTAGAGAATGGACTTGAGGATATGGGGAGGGGGAAGGGTAAGCTGTGACAAAGTGAGAGAGAGGCATGGACATATATACATTACCAAACGTAAAACAGATAGCTAGTGGGAAGCAGCCGCATATCACAGGGAGATCAGCTCGGTGCTTTGTGACCACCTTGAGGGGTGGGACAGGGAGGGTGGGCGGGAGAGAGACGCAAGAGGGAAGAGATATGGGAACATATGTATATGTATAACTGATTCACTTTGTTATAAAGCAGAAACTAACACACCATTGTAAAGCAATTATACTCCAATAAAGATGTTAAAAAATAAAAAAAGAATCTAGCCAAAAGTCTGGTATTTAGCCTCACTCAGTAAATGCAAATTATTGCCTTTCCTGTCGGAACCTGTCTCTTGGCAGCAGCAACAAATAGGAATGGAAGCTGGTGTGACTACCATCTATTTATAGCTGCTGTCCCAGCAGAAGCAGGGGACTGGGGAGGAAGGGCTTTCCCTCCTGGTATATTCTGGGTCTGGATAGGTTCCTTGGATTCGGGAATTTTTTTCTTCTGCTTACAAAAATACTAAATGATAAATATGTAAAAATGTATAAAATACATAGACAAGCACAAATAAGAAAATAAGAACTATCCATAATCCTTCCAGTAAAATAACCATGGTTGACATTTTGTGGTATATGATACATACATACATACACACACATAGATACAGATATATGCGCTTTTTTGTGAAAGTGAAACTGCATTCTATATACTCTATATACCGTTTGGTCACTGCTTTTCTCACTTAACAACGTATCAAAAGCATTTTTTTTTTTTTTTTTTTTTTTTTTCCCATCCGCGGGCCTCTCACTGCCGTGGCCTCTCCCTTTGCGGAGCACAGGCTCCGGACGCGCAGGCTCAGTGGCCATGGCTCACGGGCCCAGCTGCTCCGCGGCATGTGGGATCTTCCCGGACCGGGGCACGAACCCGTGTCCCCTGCATCGGCAGGGGGACTCTCAACCACTGGGCCATCAAGGAAGCCCCAAAAGCATTTTTCATGTCATTAAAATTTCTTCTACATCAATTTAAAACAGCCGCCTAAATTGTACATAATAATATACAATTATTAACACTAGTTCAGTGGATATTTTCATAAATATTGGTATATATTCACAGTAAATTAAGGTAAGTTCTTGGGCGTAGGGTGCTGGGTCAAAGTATGCAGATATTTAAAAGTGTAAAACATGAAGTCATGTTACCCTCCAGAAAGATTACATCAATGTATTTTCCCAGAACATCATTCTCGTCTTCTCGGAACTGGGGAGTGATTTAAGTGTATGAATTCACTCATCAAATATGTATTGATGGCTTACTGTCTGGCTTTTTTGCCTCTCATGGGACCCTCCCCCAGGATCCACACCCACATCCAATCTTGGGCACATCCCCTAAACCCAAACTTTGCCAAGTTCCTGGCACCTGCCTCAGCTGCTGAGTGGACTCCACTCAGCTCCCCAAAAGTCCTGCCTGCTGATCAGTCACCAAGCCGCCTGTCCTCCTTTTCTTTCTGCCTTTCCTTTGTGGTGGGAGCAACCATGGCCTGGAGTTTCCGTGAGAGAGCCCAGCTTGGGGGACTGCTCCTCTCTCTGCTTGGCTGTGTCTGTTCATGTGTCACCACCGTCCTGCCCCAATGGAAAACTCTCAGTCTGGAGCTGAACGAAATGGAGACCTGGATCATAGGACTTTGGGAGGTCTGCGTAGATCAGGAGGAAGTTGCCACTGTGTGTAAGGCCTTTGAGTCCTTCTCGTCTCTGCCCCTGGAGCTCCAGGCAGCCCGCACCCTCATGGTAGCCTCCCATGGGCTGGGACCACTGGGGCTTCTGCTCTCTGGTTTTGGGGCCCAATGCTTCCAGTTTCACAGGATCAGATGGGTATTCCAGAGGTGGCTTTGCCTCCTGGGAGGGGCTTTGGAGGCATCAGCTTTGGCCACTCCCCTCTTTCCAGTCTCCTGGGTGGCCTGTGCCGCAATCCCAGACCTCTGAGATGACAGCGTCCCTGAGATTGTGCCTTGGTGGGAGTTTGGAGATGCCCTCTAGCTGGGCTGGGCTGCTGGTGTTTTCCTGGCCCTTGGTGGGTTACTCCTTATCTCCTCGGCCTGCCTGGGAAAAGAAGATGTGCCCTCTGTCCAGATGGCTGTCCCTACAGCAGCCCCACCATCCTGTGCTCCAGCGGAGGAGTCCGATCGCTCGTTCCACCTAAACGCCAAGACCTAGGATCCTGTTCATCTAGGACAAGCTTTGCCAAGAAATCTATGGAACAGAGAAATGTCAGGAGAATCCTCTCTCTTCCTTATCCTCCATCACTCTATATTTGCTTGCCTCATTTTAGAGGTGGTAGTCACTGTCTCATTTGTTCAGGAATTTGACTATCTTGGTGATATGGTGATCCTAATTTCAGAATGAAAAATCAAGGTATAGTTTCTAGAGACATGTTTATCTGATTTAGATTTTATTTACATAAAATACTTTTAAACTCATAACATTAATTATATACTTGATTCTTTTATTACTAGGGAAAAAGTATTACAAAATAGCGTTCAACCTAGAAAACCTAGTCTACGGAATATGAAGATAGAAAAGCTAAAGATATGCCTTTGCAAATGAAAATGAATTATTGGCCTATAATATCACCTCAGGACAGGGACCCTCCTTGGGTTCATTTTCAGTCTCGGGTGCACGATTTGAAAGGGAGTTTCACAATATATCAGTCCTTGTGGCTGTACCCAAGGACTGCCCAATGTGGGCATACATGTGGAGAGAATTATCAGCTACTCGGAAATGTCTTTTACCATATGCAAAATCACATTATAAATCCCTTAAATGTTAACCTAAATGTCAGCAGAACTAGGTAGGCTATGGCAACCAGTAAAGTCCCTTTCACAACAATGACCCAAGTTCCTTTGCTTCCTGACCGCCTGGCCCAGGTCTTCCTCAGGCATTTCTGCCAAGTCCTCAAGGAGGAGCCTCCCGCTTGCTCATAAACCTGCTCATCAGCTGAAACTACCCTGCGTGTCCACCCTGATCCTCTAGCTACCATCTGCCTCCCACTGCCTTAATCAGTTGAGAGTCACCACTGACCCCCTCGACAATTCCCACAGGAGAACAACTAAGGGTGATGGTTCCCAGTGTCCCCAGATATGTCCCTTTTCTGAGTTGAGGCACCTTTTGCTCGCAGGACTGAGGAGCTGGTACTGTGCTTTGCCTTGAGGCTGTACTGCTTGTGCTCAGATGCCTCTCCTTCTCAATTAAATAACATCGGCACAGCCCTGGCATCTTGAGGTAGCCACCACAGAATACGCACACACCAACACAAGAATAAACAAGTTTGCCGGCATAGCCCAGACCAGTTCCCTTCTTTTATTTTTCCTGAGGAAATGAGTCTGCTCAGGTGCAACTTTGTCTTCAGCACCTGACTCAGTTACCTTCTCACGCAGAATAGCATCCTCTAGGAGTCACAGTTTCTCCAGAAAGCTCCTTTCCCAGTATGTCCTTTTGTATATGTCCACTTGACATACACAAATCCAAATGACTCTTGGGTAAATAAATTTTTGAGTATAAAAGAGCAGTTTGCATCAAATTTGTATTCTGGACTTCTCTGGTTCCAACGCCCATTTTATCAACTACCCCTTCTTGATTATGTTTCAAGGATCTTTAGGCCAAGTTTCAATCGGGGGTGAAGCTCAAATTTCCAAGAGTTATCCTTGGATTCCATAGGATCTACAAGAAGGACTCGTTTTGTTATTCATCCATCTGGCCGTTTATTCACTCTTTGAACAAATATTTATTGAGCACCTACCACGTGCTAGGCATTGTGCTAGCAACCAGGAATAAAACGGTAGGACAAAATGTATCCCTGCCCCTCATATAGGCAATTAGGGGAGACAAATATTAATGGGAAATCACATCAATGCAAATTGTAGTTGTGACAAACTTTACAAATCTGGAAAGGTACATGGTTCTATAAGATCATGCAATAGGAACAATTTAACCTAGTCAGGTTAAATGAGTGGGTACCCTAAGGAAATGATAACTGCCTACAAGCTAAAGGATGGATAGCAATTCTAGATAGAGAGAGAAAAAAGTAAAAGACAAGGCTGGTGAAGTAGGAAGGAGCATGTTGTCTCTGTTCTCAGAACCAAGGGAAGCCAAGCATGAGGCCAGGAACAGGAGGTCAGCTGACTGAAACAGTAGCCTGCTCCACCTTTCCTAACACCTTGTCCCTGGGCCGTATCCCTACCACACAGTTGTGTAGGGTTTAAGAGATGACAGTGCACTTCCACATATCTTGTGTTTTATTTACTGTTATATTGAGGGTTTTGTTTTTTTTTTTTGAGATTGGGAGAACAGATATTATTTGTTTTGCTAATGAGAAAATGAAGAATTTAGGCAACATGCCCATGGTGAGTAATTAGCTGGATGAGACTTGAATCCAAGGCTTGGATGCCATGGCAGGCTTTTGTCACCCACCCCATCCTGTTGTTTCATGGGGATGGGTGACTGAGACAATCCACCAGACCAAAGGGAAAACTAGCACCCAAGCAGAAGAAAAAAACCAAAGACCTAAAAGAAAAATCTTGTGCTCTGCACGTTTGTTGAGGTCTAAACAGGATCTTTGTTGCCAGGTGGCTCACCTGGTCCTGCTGGTGACCTGCAGCCCTCATCCTAATCCCACGTGTGCAGGCGCTGATGGTATTTTTCATCAGCATGTGATTATGGCTCCCTCTGCAAAGAAACTGGACACAAACTAAAGATTTATTAAGAAAAAAAATAGCCTGTTTTCCTAACTCTCCTTTATAAAGGACACAAAGGCATTTAAAAAATTTTTTTAAAGGTCTGCATTTTAAAAAAATATTTACTTATTAATTTGGCTGCGGCAGGTCTTACTTGTGGCACGCAGGACCTTTTAGTTGCAGCATGCGGACTTCTTAGTTTCGGCACGCATGGGGGACCTAGTTCCTGGACCAGGGATCGAACCTGGGCCCCACGCATTGGGAACTCAGAGTCTTACCCACAGGACCACCAAGGAAGTCCCCAAAGGCATTTCTTAAAACAATAGGAGTGGGGCAGGGACTGCTGATTGATTCCCAAGCAGTCAATAGCACGTCATCCCCTGAAGGAAAGGTGATCTGCATTCTGGCCAGAATCTACTTTTATAGAAAGAGTCTGAGGAATAAGATGCTTTTCGCCAAAAACTGCCACTGTTTTTATCTACCTGCGTTGTAGGGAA
>NW_006779070.1:658743-704311 GCF_000442215.2 Lipotes vexillifer | reverse complement strand
TAGGGAAAATAATGAGAAATAAAAATAGAACTAATTAAGTCTTAGCTTCAGTTCAGCCTTTTCTCATGCATTTGTGGCAAATTAACATTAAAAACATTTCTTTATTGTGGTTACACATGGAGAGGTGTGTTGTCATATGTATTAGAAACAGAAAGGGACATCAATCAATCGATGTTTCAAGGCAAAAGGTTTTATTATGTGCAAAGCACTGTAAGAAAATAACCCCCGGGGACTCGCCAAACATGATGCGGTTAGAATTTGATAATGTTCGGTGCTGTCTTCTCCACCGGCCTTCCTTTGGGTCTGAACATTTCATCATTAGCAGAGAAGGCATTCCAGAAGGTCCCTATCAAAACATTCATCTGTTACCCTTCTGAGCCTCTGAGACTAGCTCTAAGGGAAAAGTCCCAAGGGTTAGACACATTTTGGGATGGGAGGAAAGTAAGAAATAGTTTTATGGGCTTCTGGCCAGGAAATGTGTCTTAGCAGCCAGGGAGGGTTAGGATAATACAAAACTCAGAGTTAGGGAAATGTTTGTAGTCACTGGCCTCTGATATGGAACTGAAAGAAGCTGGGATCACATTCTGCTCTACTAACTGATGGATTTATCTTTTTAAGCCAGTTGTTCTTGCTACCTTGTCCACATTTATAGTATGTGTACAGACTGTTTTGTTGTTGTCCAGAATTTTGAATAGTGCCTCAAAGCCAAATCCCATGGGTGATACATGCCCTGGATTCTAAAGACAGGGGCTCACCACACTGCTGCTAAGAAGTAACCAAACTGGTGGTCAGCCTTCACACCCAACACCTACGTAAGAGAAACACCCAGACTCATTAGGGAGGCTTCCTGGAAGGGAATTCGTAACAGTTGGGAGGACTGTGATGTCTCTACCCTTCCCTGTGAGGAGTGGGGTGGAGATGGACCTCAGAAGAACCACTCACAGATGGAGCTGTTCCCAGCAGGGAAAATGCGTATCTGAAACACACCCATCCTACCCATGCTGAGCTGCAGAAACTCCTGGGCTATGGAGGCACAGAGGAGGGTGCCTGACCACCACCGGAGCAGCCTGAAGCAGGGGGCTGGCTCCAGTGGGGCAGAGTGGCAGCGCCTGCCCTTCTGCCTTTTACTGGGGCAAGGATGGTAAGCTTTCTGTAGCCCAGATGGGTGCCGGGGCAGGCAGCCTGGGTGACACTGTCCCAGAGCACTGCTGGACGGTGTGAATGACTAGAGCAGGAGCTGAGAGGGATTGGAAGAGGCCAGCCAAGAAGTCCAAAAGCCATATCAGGGAATGATCTGGAAGTTTTCTACAGAGCTCTCTGAAGAACCCATAAAATACCCCACCCAAGAGCTAGTAATTGGATTCTTGCCATAACAAAGAACAAGAGTGTATTAGAAACAAAACTATTTCTTTAAAAAGTAAACACTGGGGCTTCCCTGGTGGCGCAGTGGTTGAGAGTCCGCCTGCAGAAGGGGGGGAACACGGGTTCGTGCCCCCAGTCCGGGAAGATCCCACGTGCCGCGGAGCGGCTGGGCCCGTGAGCCATGGCCGCTGAGCCTGCGCGTCCGGAGCCTGTGCTCCGCAGCTGGAGAGGCCACAGCAGTGAGAGGCCCGCGTACCGCAAAAAACAAAAACAAACCAACCAACCAACCAACAAAAAAGTAAACACTGTCCTTTGCCTTCTTCTGCTATAAACTCTCCTTCCCCAGGCTCTAGGGCTGCCAGAGCTGGGGGTTAGGAGGGGAACGGAGCAGGAGAGTAGAAAGACATCCCACGGCTCCTTCCTTAACTGCTAGCCCCTGAACTTCAGGCTGAGGCCTGGACTAAGATGAGGGGAGAAGCACTGAAGCAAATGGATGAGAGTGAACTTCTGATCTGGACTGGTCCAGACGCTGTAATACATGAAAATTCTTCTTTTCATACTCAAACGTGACAATGAAGTTCTCAGGGAAAGGACAGCCAAAGGATCACACTGGAAGGTAGCCATGGAAACAAAAAGAAAGCTATTGACTCACTGTTCCCTATCAAGTTTAGGCCATTCAATAAAATGATTAAAGAAAAAATATACCCAAAGCAAGAAAAGAATCCCACAGGAGATAGTGTAATTTTTCTATCCAGCATAGGCCCGGATCCCTTCAGCATCTCTCTTCCAGTCAGACTGGCTAATACGAGCACATCCGCTTGCCAGAGACCTACAGCACCCTGGATGTCTACATTATGTCCCAGTTATTTAGCATCCACCTGTGAGCCCTACATAGGCCAAGGAGAAGCCTTAAAGACCTTGCCCCACAATACATTTCCACACGAGACCTGTAGCTAACGATACTTGACACCAAGTCATTGCTGCATCTATTGTTTCTTTTAACCCTTAGAACATAACAGCAAGGTTAAGGATTTTTTTGTTTTATAGACCAGGAAAGTAGGTTTAGCCAGTATTTGAACTCAGTTGTTAGGTAACGATGCCAATATTCTCTCCATGAACTACATCTTCATGAGACACACTGATTCAGCAGTGATTTATAAACCAGGAAAGCTGTAAAACTGTTCAACGCATGAATGAGATCGGGCTATTCCCTAAGTAGAGACGGTCAAGATGACTTAGTGAATGATGATGCTACTCCCGGGTCATCATTGGGGGTTCTATCCTTACTGTTAACATCTAAATGCTCATTTGGGAAGACCATCTTTGGCATGAGTGATACCTCTAGCCCACCGTTAGGGCTCTAGATAGAAAACTGGTCATACTTCCATGAACATGATTAATACAAGGACCAGCACACATTTAATTCTCAAAACTCACTCTTGGCAATCCCTGAGTACTTATGTAGCAGCTTATCAATTCCAAGTGACCTAAATTCTTTTTTTTTTTTTAATTTATTTTGTTTTTGTCTGCGCTGGGTCTTCGCTGCTGTGCGCGGTCTTTCTCTAGTTGTGTCGAGTGGGGGGCTACTCTTCGTTGCCCAAGTCACCTAAATTCTTTAGAAGGTTTCTGTCCCCTTCTCCTACTCAAAGTTAATATTCCTGCTTCATTGCTTAATATCACAATTTCTTGTCTTCCTCATAGCAGGAACAATCCAGGCTTATGTTATCTGAGAAGGCAGGAGACCAGGACTCTACCTTACAAGACCCATTCACTTGTCTGTAAATGGCCAATCAGTTACACACAACAAGGAGGTTGAGGGATCAGGTAACTAGCCAAGAGCCTATTGGGCAATGCAGCAAACAAGAGGGCTGAAAGGAGGAGGACATGAAAGTGCCCTGAAAATCTCTTAAGGCAGTTCCACTCTGATTTGTAGTAGATTACAATGTCAATTTAGCGATTAATAGCCTAAGAGAATGTGGATAATTGTTTTAAAGGTTCAGGGAAAAGCAATGTAATGACTGAATAGCTGAGAAGCTGAGCCTGTGAGCGAACTTTAAGGACCTGATGTGTTTACGGTAATTAAAAGAAAGGTTAATTACACACACAAAAATATATTTTTCTATATCTCCATCACAGCTGAGCTTCACAACATGAGGAATACACCAAAGTTATAATACATTAATTCAGAAAGCATAAAAGCCTGTAAACTATCATTGCAGAAGATTCTACAGACTTTATGAAACCACAGAACTCAGTGTGTTGAGGACAATGTAAAAGCCACCCTACTAATAGGCATGGAAGTTATATGAAGAAGTATTTCTCAGCTGTGACTGTATGTTTATCAGAATCACCTGTGAGGCATTCCGAGCATAAAAGCATCTGGGGTCCAGGGAAGTCTAATTAGTCCATATCTGCAGGGTTGAGGCCTTGGCAACCGGGATTTTTAAAGTGACAGCTGATTCTGGATTGGTGACCAGGGTTAGGAATCATTGCTGAAGAGCTCTGAATTAAAAAGGTAGAAAAGGGAATTCCCTGGAGGTCCAGTGGTTACACTCTGTGCTTCCACTACAGGGGGCACGGGTTCGATCCCTGGTCGGGGAACTAAGATCCCACAAGCCTCATGGCATGGCCAAAAATAAATAAATAGAAAGGCAGGAAAAAACTTACAAAAGAGAAAAATAAATAAAAACAAAATAAAGTTGTTTGAGAAGACCAATAAACCTCTGGAAATACTAACCAAAAACAAAAGAAGATACGTGCCACCCAGTATCAGTAATGAAAAGGGGGACATTACTAAGATCCTGGAGCCATTAAACACACACACACACACACACACACACACACACGAGGCGTTATTTTTTTTTTTTTTTTTTTGCGATATGTGGGCCTCTCACTGTCGTGGCCTTTCCCGTTGCCGGATGCGCAAGCTCAGCGCCCATGGCTCACGGGCCCAGCCGCTCCGCGGCATGTGGGATCCTCCCGGACCGGGGCACGAACCCGTATCCCCTGCATCGGCAGGCGGACTCTCAACCACTGCGCCACCAGGGAGGCCCGAGGCGTTATTATAAACTTTTTGCCAAGTAAATTTTAAATTTTAGACGAAATGGACATATTTCTCTTTTTTTGGACAAATTTCTAATAATTTTCCAAAACTGACACAAGGAGTAACCAAAAAAAGTCTGAAAACCCTAAATGTATAAAAGAAGCTGAATCTATAATTAAAAGCATCTTTTCAAAACACACAAAAAAACAACTCTGGGATCAGATGGCTTCAACAATGAATTCTGCCAGAAATTAAGGAAGAAATAATCCTATCTTATACAAACTCTTTCAGAGCATAGAAAATGAGAGAACATCCCAACTCATGCAATAAGGCCAGAATAATCTACACCAAAACTTTGATAAGAACATTACAAGAAAAGAAAATTAAAGGCCAATCTCTCTCATGAATATACATGCAAAAGTCCTGAATAGAATATGAAAAAATTCCATATGCATATAAAAAATCTATCACGATCAAATTCAGTTTCTTCTGGCAACATGGTTGGTTTAAAATTACTAAATGTAATTCACACATGAACAGAGTAAAGGAAAAGACCCATGTAATCATTTCAATAGATAAAGAAAAAGCATTTGATAAATTTCAACACCCATTCATAATGTAAAATAAACTCAAACTCAGAATAAAAGGAATCTTTCTTTATCTAATAAACGGAATTTATAAAAAGCCTACAGTATGGTGAAATACTGAAAACTTTCTCCCTGATATGGGGGGGGGGGGGATAATGACACCCACTATCACCACTTCTATTCAGCATTATACCAGAGGTCCTAGTGTGACCAGTCAAGAAAAAGAAACGTTGTAAGGACCTGAAATAAAAGTCATCATTCAGAGATAACATAGCGTATACAGAAGATCTAAAAAAAAAACCTGATAAACTATTTCAATTAATAAGTAATTCTTACAGGCTTGAGATAAAAACATTAATTTGTTTCTAGATGTCAGCAACAAACAATTAAAAATGGAATTTTAAAAAATCACAGCATTTACAATAGGTTGAAAAACATCAAAGATCCAGGAATAAATCTCATGAAAGAGCTGGAAGACCTTTATGCAGAATCTGAGGAAAACCTAAATAAAAAGTATATACAATGTTCATAGATCAGATGTCAATTCTCTTCAAATTATCTATAGTCACTATAAACCACATCAAAATCCCTGGAGATTTGTGTATGCATGTGTGAAATTGACAAACGGATTCTAAAGTTTATATGGAAATATAAAAAAAATCAAGAATAGCCAAGATGATATTGAAGATGTCCAAAACTGGACAATTTATTGTACCAGATGTCAAGACTTATAAAGCTACACTAATTAGGACAATGTGATATTGGTACAAGCAGACAAACAGGCCAATAGAACAGACAAAAGAGCCCAGAAGCAGAACCCTACATAGACACCTTATGACAAAGGCATAGCACTGGGAAACACAAAATGTTTCCAATAAATGGTGAGTGTCAGTCCACTAAATGTGAAGGGTAAAACAGTGACACTTCTGGAAGATAACACAGAATATCTTTATGACCTTGGAAAGAATTTCCTCAATAGGGCACAGTAGCACTAACCATGAAGGAAAAGACTGATAAACTAGACAACCTTAACATTAAAAACTTGTTTTCACCCAAAGACATCAAATGAAAAGCCAGAGTGGGAGAAGATATAGGCAATGCATACAACCAAAAAAGTTTCCATAACTGGACTATATTTTCAAAAAACTCCTAAAAATCACTAAGGAAAAGAAAAAACACAGTGGGCAAAAGACTTAAATACGTATTTCAAAAAAGAGAATAGCCAAAGGCCAATAAGTATATTAAGAGATGCTGGACATCCTTAGGACACAGATGTGGACAAAAGAATGTTGCCTGCCATCCCAGGAAAAAGAGGAATGTTGCCCACCATCAAGTCATCAGCCACTGCAGCCAGCCCTGATGGTGCACCCTGAGGGGAATTCAGGACAGAGAAAAACAGGATACTGGCCCTAGATAGTTAAGATGCATGTCTAAGGAATAATTTCAATGAGGCTCGCATCTTCTCACAGGTAGAAAGGCACTAAAATCATTAACTTGAAATGTCTGGTGGTTTTGAGATTAGTAGTAGTCTTTTTAATGTTCAACTACATGTTTTTCCCTCCCTTACCTCTTTGGAACAGTTCCTCAGAGCTATCTGAGAGGATGCCTCCAGGGCCACAGTCCTCAGTAAGGTCCCTAAATAAAACATAACTTGCAACTTGTAGGTTGTGCATTTTTCTTCAGCTGACACAGGGAAGTGCAAATCAAAATGATATCATCACAAGTCTACCAGAATGGCTATATTAAAAATACTGACAAAATCAAATCTTGACAAGGATATGGGGCAACTGGAACTCTTATAAACTGCTGGTAGGAGTTTAAATTGGTATAACCGCTTCAGAAAGCTGTCTGGTAGAACCTAATAAAGATACATCTACCTATTCCTATGACCCATATATTCTAATGATCCAGTAATTCCACTCAGAATTACATACCAACAGAAACACATTCTTGGGCGCATCAAAAGACATGTACATGAACGTTCCTGGTAGCATTATGGGTAGCAGCCAAAAACTGGAAACACTCAAATGACAATTAGCATAATAACCTGTAAGGTATATTCATTCAATGAAATATAATAAACCGAGCAAGGAAAATGAGTTAACTACAGCTGCAGTTAATTCTCCCTTCTATCCTATCCCTGCTACATCCCAGCCCTTCATTCAACCCTTGCCTCTTCTTCATTCATTGTTTAAATTGTTCTATGTATCCACTTCACACCTCTTTCTTGAAGTGGGTAGGGTAACAATGAGTTTATATGCTCCATAGTTCTTGAAAGAGCTAATCAACAAACCCCAATGGAAAAGGATTGCAATTCCAGTTAACCAGGGAAAGGCTAAACCCAGTCTCCAGGGAATTTATGCTGAGGTCAAGCGCCCTGCCCAAACTCTTTTTTTTTTTTTTTTTTTGGCCTCTCCCGCTGCGGAGCACAGGCTCCGGATGCCGCAGGCTCAGCGGCCATGGCTCACGGGCCCAGCCGCTCCGCGGCATGTGGGATCTTCCCAGACCGGGGCACGAACCCGTGTACCCTGCATCGGCAGGCGGACTCTCAACCACTGCGCCACCAGGGAAGCCCCCAAACTCTTGAAGTCATTTCTGATTAAGGGTCACACTGGTTCTTTCTCCCACCCAACCCCCAATATCCCTTCCCCTCATCCTTCTTTTTCACAACCCTTTAAATAAGTAAAGCCATTCTTAGCTTGAGACAGTTTGCTCACCCTGAAAGAAACTAAGCTGTACCTAAGGCAGCACCAGTACCCGCCATGGTGGTCTGAGTGGATCCAACACTACAGATGTACAGCTGTTCCTTTCTTCACCAACTGCAGGTTCTCAAAAGCTCATCAGGAAATAACTAATGTGGAAAGGTACAAAGCAAAAGATTTTACAAGACTTCCAAGGGCAGTCAAGCAGTTGTTAATAGCACAGGCTATGAAGTGAGACACACCAAGGGTTAGTGTCCTGGCTCCACTACTTAGGACACCTATGACCTTGGGCAAACCACAGTCCCCATTTTCATCCCAGGGTTGTTATATAACTGTGCACAGTAATCAGTAATGACAGGTATTTAAAAGCGGAGGGCAAATGGTGCTACTGCCTAGAATTTTAAATAGTAAAAGGTAATCAATGGGTAAGAAAATTGATCAATTTCCCATGAAACAGATCTTTGCAGTGAGCTTTAAAACACAAAAGCACCTCTGAATAACTGTAAAAGATGGCCTAACCATTAATTTAACCAAAATATAAGAATTTGGTTTCAAGAAAATAATTTTTTTGCCTTCTAAATCAGAAAAATTACCAAGTGGATACACTTACATGCAATGCAACTAGCAAATGAGATGAAAAGAGATCAGTCACCACTAGGTGCTGCTCAAGAAGTGACCACTGCCTTTCATCCCCATCAAGCTTCTCAACGCTCTAATCTGCCTTTTTCTTTTCAAGAAGGAAAACTGAAACATGAGAAATGCTTATTGAGTCCATCTATTTCCAAAATAGAAAATATATATTTAAATGAAGGCCATACTGCACACCAAAGGTAAAACAAATACTTTTATTGCACATTTATAAAATCTGCATTGTTGTAGTAAGCGTTTTTCCCTCCCACGATTCCCTCGCTAATCTTAAAATTTGGATACCCAATTTGGAGCCTTTTAAAAATGATCAACAGGGGATATTTCTCTCTCTACATATACATATACATATATATATATAGAATTTTTTTTTTTCTTTTTACAAACCCACATCCCTCATTTTTTAAAAGCAAAAAAGGGGAGGGGCATCAAAATGTTCTTCTGGGCCAGCAGCAGCCTTAGACATGGGTTTTGACAATTTTCAGACACTAGAAAATTTTACCTAAATGGTTAACTATGAGAACGTGATCTTTAGTCAAGTTCCACAGCACTGTTACTCCGTCTGAAGTCCTTAATGCTTTCCTTTCTTTCACTCAGGACTGAGTATGAGGTTTTCTGGTTTATTTAAAAATATAAAATAAAAGAGAGAGAAGAAAGAAAGGAGAGGCAGCATTCTTTTGACTTTTGAACATCTTACTGCCACATGCATGACCATAATTATGTTCTACCCACGTGTGAAAGGGTAGTGGTTCATCAACAACCTATTTTGTCATCTCCTGTCAAGAGCCAGGCAAGGTGTATACTTCTCCTCTCTTGCAGTTAAGAATTTTTTAATGTCATCTGTATTTGATAAAATAGCTAGTAGCTGTTCATATGGTTCAGGTTCTGATGAATCATCCTTCTACTCTGCTGTCAAAAATACTTATGCCTGAAGGATAATTTTAAAAGTGTCAAGAGGCTTAGAAAAGCCCAAGCACGCCTGTAGGTACAAGAGGCATTTCAGGTCTTCTGCCATAAATCAATACCTTAATACACTGGTTCCTGCCTTTTTTGGTGAAATCGCTTTTATGATTCTGTACCTAAAAAGTGCAATTTTATTTTCAGTCCTTCTTTACATACACAGTATGGTTGGGGTCTGGATCTGAATCTTACTTTTCCACCTAATTCCCTTTCCAAGGTAAACACTGTGACAACAGACTTCTGTGCAACAGGCAGTCAACCAAAGACCAGGATGGGACTTGAACACGTGGGGGCTTATTTCACTGTCACAGTTGACACTCCTTGAATTGACTCCATGACAGCTGCAAACCTGCTACAAAGGTCATAGGGCGAATTGGGTCGAATAGTTGGAGGCTCCTTTAAGACAATGATTTCTGCAGAAGGATCTAGAAGTCTGGGTAGAAACTCCCCTAAGCACAGCTGCAGATTTTCTGTGGAGGAAAAATGGATGGTTACTTTACAGCTAAATAAACCTCTGAGTAAAAACTAAGTCTGCAATGATAGGAGAAGGTCTTTCATATAGCTATCACCCAACCTGAAAGGTTAAAGCATTGTTCCGGTCAGCTAATGACAAATGATGATTCCTTCAGGCCAAACCAGTAGCAAAGACCTATTTGCCAAATATACCAAAGTTTTAGGTCACTGTTTTAAGCCATGTGACGTGTGGCAGAACAACACTATATATTCACTTCATTATGGACACGTCTTCCAATAAGTCATCCTTTAAAATTTGAGAAAGTACCATAGATATAATGTACCGTAAGTATACTACTGCCATAAACATAATGCTGCTCTTTTCCTTCAAGTAATTAAAATATACCAGCATGTACACAGCATTATGTAAAGCTATATATCACACATGGTCTAAATAAAAACTGAAGACATTAAAACAAAATTCATAGCTACTAATTATTATAGAATTTTTCAATACATATTATAAACTTGAACACTTTAACAGGTCAATAGAATATCTCTACATCAGTGAGAAACTAACAAAGAGGATTCGTATTAGGATACATAGCAACTTTCTAAATCTATCAAACTCACCTAAAAATACCTAGTTTTAGGCTCCCTCTCCAAAATGCTTTGGACATGCACAGATGTTCCATTTACTACTTTGTTAACCTTGAAAGCATCATAGTTAATAATATGTTCATGTCTTGCAACTTCAAGTCACAGGAAAATTTAATTATGGCACCAACAGGTAATCAAGCTGCATACATAGATTTTTATTTTTAAACTATAAAATTAAAGTTCAGATTTCGGCAGATGAAAAAGTAACAACAGTCTGACATTCCTGGAGAGCAGTGATTTATTTCAAACAGAGCTGGCTGGCTGGATGTGGAGGTGATTCAGCAGCCACAGAGGAGGTAAGGGGAGGCTAAGAAGGACAGGGGTGCAGGCTCCCATTCCTTGTTTCAATAGAGTAGATGTACTTTTGACTCCTGTATATTCTAGGGGATTCCAGTGCCTTAAAATGGTTTGACAACTGGTACTACAAACTGAGTCCACTGCGATTTCTAGAATTCTCAAGGGCCTTAGAAATTATCGGAAGCGGCAACAACAACACACCTGCAATATCTTGCCCAAGGTAAGAGCACCAGTGGTTTCTCATGATCTCAATGGCATCCAAGTCATCCTTGGAGATGTCGTTATTAATGATAAGGTGAATGCAGGGAATGATCAACTCATTCATCACATTAATACCCTCTGTTACAGAGTGCTCATCATTTGTTTCAAAGAGAGAAGCCGCTTTGGCATTCAGCTCCTATAGATAAGAAACAGAGTGAACAAAAATAAAAGTCTGAAAGAGAAGATAAATATCTATTTTAGAAGAGCCTAAACAAGCACTTCCCAAACTTCACTGTACACTGGAAATGCCTGGGGATCTCGAAAAACTACCGATGCCCCAACCCAAGCAAGCTGACTGACTGGCATTTGGGGTGACCTGGGCGCTGGGATTTTTTTTTTTTAAGGCTCCCAAGGTGATCCGAATGCAGCAAAGTCTCTGACCCAGTGGCCTAAACGTACAAGTCAAGGTCATATTTAACAGCCGCTTCTATCAAAAGGCCTATTCAATGGTTCTCAATCTTCACTGAACATCAGAATCACCTGCAGAAGGCAAGCTGGCGCCCAGGCGCCGCCCCAGGAGACTCTGGTTTAACTGTCTGGGGAGACGCCTGCTCCCAACCATGTGAAAGCTCCTTAGGCGATTCTGACGCACACTGGGGGTTGAGAGCCAGAGGTGGAAAGAATCTAAATCCCTAGTACTGTCTCCCTGTGGCAGCTGAGTGGGACATTCAAAATGTCATCTGTGTTTGGTGATTTAAAAAATAAAATCATGTCTTTACTAAAATTTAAGTCCATCAAATCTACAAGGCCCTTTTTTTAGCTTCGAAGTGCCCTGCCATACCTATAACTGATGCAGGAACCCAAGTCTAATCAGAAAATGAAGCTTCTGAGATAAATACATGTCATGACTTAATCCCCTCCACTTGGTATTAACAGAAGCAGTGGGAGAAATGCTGGCCTGACTCCTCCCGAGAAGGGTGATCCTGCCGGGTGCCAGAGAGGCTAAAGGCAAGCACGTGGGTCTGGGAAAGCCGCCTCTGTAGTTTCTGAAGGACAAGCACCTGCAGGAACCCCTGGGGAGGCGGAGGGGATATGGGTCTCCTTCCCACATGGCGGCCAAATGCAAAATAGGTCAGGACGGATCTCCAGTGGTGTATGATGAGGATATTAACAGAATGGCAGGACCAATCCTGATGGTTCATACCTTTAAAAAACAAAACTGGCATCTCTTTAGAAGTCACTAGAACTCTCATCTACTAGCTTCGCAGGGAACACAGGAAAAACACACATTTCTTACATGTTTACTCTGGGCCAGACACTGAGGAAACAGCTGAATAAGAAGACGATCTGCGCTCAGGAACTCACAATCTAGTAGACAGGCCACGTGATAAAAGCTATAATGCAGTACATAGAAAGGGCACCGAAATGGGGATAAGTGATTCTCACCTAACTTCTATCAGGGGTGGAAGAAGAATGACATTCACTGCAGTAACTTAAAATAATTTGTTTCCATGTAAAACTACTCTTCAGAGTTTGGAAAAATCTAAAACCTGTTGGAGATATTTTTAAGTTGTATTTCTTCACGGCTTCAAGGAGCAGAGGTAAACACAACAGAATAATTAAAAAGTCGTAAGGCTTTACAACCAGTACAAACCAGAAGGCATTTTCTTCGGTATAAAGCGATCACCGACTCTTTCACGCCCCGCCGGGGCCCCTTCACCAGCAGAGCGGCATTGCTCTGGTAGGCGTACACCAGGTAGGAAAGCGCCTCTTGGTACCTTAGAAAGTGGTAGATAAAAAACAGCTCAGCGCTCCTTCGTCAAATCCAGGGCTTAGTCCCCACTGTTCCCTAATACAAGAATGCAACTGGCTGAAATGATGGAAAAGTCTTAATGATGGAGGCAGCATGGAGCACTGGGAAAAGCCTGAGGGCCAAAGACCACAGCCAGTCTCAGCTCCTCTGCAAACTGGCCGAGAAACCCAAGGCAAATCATGGAACTTCCCCGGGCTTCTGTTTCTCCCAACTCTAAAACAAAGAAGTGGACGAGAGGCTCACTAAGGTCCACGCCAACTCTTAAAATTCACTTTCTGAGTTCATTTCCACTTCTCACAAAGAAAACCTGGCCATTATATCTCTCAACTAAGAAATCTATCATTATGTAAAGGATGAAAAAAACATGTGTGATGTTCAGAGCAAAAGTGAAGTGAAACACTGGAAAAAGGTAGAGGCACAGGGTACATGTGAGAAGGGGGGTGAAGGTACTGTGGTCTTCTGAATTCCTGGTAGGCATCAATAAATAAGTGTCCTGACCAGTAATCTCAGTGACATAAGAGGCCAACTTACTTTCCTTTCTGATAGAGTTCCAGGCCTGTCAGGAGATACACAGATACCTTTCGAAACAAACTGTAATCTTCATGCCACTTCTGAAAAGGAATGACAGCCATTCACGATTATGACCACCACTACTTGTACCCGTCCCGCCACAGTAAACTGCAAACTCAGTACAGATACTCACCGAGCACATATGGCCAGGCACAGAAACAGGAGACACAAAGGCTTTCAGATAATAAAGTATTCGACGTTTAGAATTAACGTCTACCGTTGACCTTAACTTTCCATGTCCTGCTCCTTCCACCAAGGAACAGAAATACTCATTTCATATGAGCTTTAGAATTTAGGATCTTAATTTCCAATACCCACGTCAAAGTCATTCAGTTCTGGTATAAATGAACGGCCTCCCGAGTTCTGACAAAACCATCCAGATGACGGAAGACGGAGGGACACGGCCATTCCAACCTCACGGAACAACACTAAGCTCAGTGGGGGTGGTGACATACTTTAGGTGGCACAGGACAGTGTCTTTCCTACAACACGATGCCTTTTTTGAAAATCTGTAGTCATGCATGCATTTTAATGTGTAAGAATCTAATTTCAGATATAGAAATGTTAGAGAACTAAATTATTTAAAGCAAACCAAAGCCATGAATTCAAGAATTTTATTGCCCAGAACAGGGCTAAAGTGGGTATTTAAGAGAAATGAAGTGCTGATTAAGTCTAACACAACAATGGAATAAAGAAACTGGCCATTCTAAGGGTAAGAAAAGATCATTCATTCATTCTCATCCAGCTTTCTTTGGGGGCTGGGCGGTGGATGGTCAGTCTGTGATAACATAAAATTGTTGGTCTGGCCTTAATGTGTTTGCTTTGTAGATGTAAAGAGAAGATCTCACCTTGTACTCCTCCATATTCATGTCATCTGGACCAATCTCCTTCAATTTCGCTTGAGCCACTTTCATAATACTGATTGACCTGTGAACAAAGTTCAGAAAGCAATGAAAGCTCCCCCTTCAGAGGAGTGAGTCAAGCCAGACCCAGAAGGAAGGGTGGTTCACCGAGGCAGCCCCTCCTCACCTTTCATCATAGCTCAGATTTTTGTCTGCAAATTGTTCCAGAAGCGTCCGCTCTACTACCCTTTTCGGCGCTTCGTTCTGGAAGAAGTAGACAAGCACATGCTGGAGTCGAGGATCACTGTGAGAGGTGGGGGTCTCTTTGGCGAGCTGATAGAGCCTGGAGTACTCTTCATGGAATGCCTGTTGAAGACAGAATCGGTGGTTAGAAGAGCGCACACTGTGACCTTCTACACACAGAAACTGACGCCTAAGCGCTACAGAGGTTTTCATCACTCTAAGAAGACTTCTGAGAAGTCCTTCTTACTGAGACATGACAGAGGCAACTATGGAATCTGAAAGTTTCTTTCATTTCATAAGGATAAAACTCCTCTGGCACCAAAGACATACTGTACTCACAAGAAACTCATCTTCCTCATAAAGTTCTCAGAAAAACAAATACTTAGTTTTAATTGTTTCAGGCATATCCTTGAGTACCAAGGACCTGAAATTTAAAAATCCACATGAATGCAATTTCTTCGAGTACCTTACATTTTATTCAAGTACCTTAAAAAGCATGGCCTTCATTCTTATATTATGGCCCCCAAATTACAAAGGCAAGGTCCCATTCACAGCTTTATGAACAGACGGTTCCTAAGAACAATAACAAGCCCTCCAGGCCAGGTGTAACACAGAACACCAAAGCCGCCTCAGTGCCAAGAGAGGAGAAGCCATCAGTGCTGTGAGGTGGGTGGGTCATTAGCTGGGCAGGAAAGGAAGTTCTATGTTTTACTTCGATGAAAACCTTTTAATCCCGTTTTTTAGCATCTAAGGAAATTACTGCCCCGTATTATGACACCTGTGGTATAAGGATGAGAATTCAAAAAACAGAGATACCTTAATAAGCCCAGCTTCAGACCCATCTCGGTCAAAGGTCTGACGGGCTTTGGCTATGGCCAGGATGACCCCTTGCATGGCAGGGCTCAGCATCACCTACCACAAGAGGGCACAAAACAGAGAGAAAAAGGAGAGAAGAAAGGTTCAAAAGAAGACTGTATGAAAGAAAGGTGAACAGTCGGCTGCAGGGAAGCATGGCAGCGTGCTCCGTGGCTGGAACCCGCTGCGAGGCAAGGCTCACACACCGGGTCCTACACACATTCACAGCCCTGGCCCTCTGCACAATGTCAAGACTTTGCCCAAGACAAGCTACTCCTACATATTCTCTCTAATTTAGCCAATGAATAAAGATGTATGTCTAAAAATACCTGCGATGCGGTGCTGCTAGAGAATCGAGTTAAATTACAACTCTCAGAGGGGAAGTGTCTGAGGCGAGAGTTCCAACTGAGTTCTACAATTTGGGTGTATATCCTAAATACACCAGTATTTTAGAGTTTTACTAGGATGAAGAGCACATTTTAAACAGTCTGGAAACTAGGGGATACACAAATAACACTTTACAAAGTGAAACTTTTACAATGATTAAAAAAAATGCCCCACAGGAAAAAAGAGAAACCTGAGGACAGGAGTCCCAACAGTTAGTGTGTGGTGACAACTGTACAGGCGGCAGACAACGAACAACCTGGGATTCTACAGCTTCTCCCTAAAGCTTCAGAATTAAAAACACCTTCAAGTCACATCTGTTTTTTTGCTCACTAGACAACTGAAAACTTTATATTTGGAGGAGACACAATGGACTAATATGACCAAAGACAAAGACTCCTAAAGGCAATTTCTTTGCTCATAATACCAAACAAAAAACTAAATTCTGCCTTTCTGAGCCATCTGGACTCTGCAGCGGCCCTCATAAGGACAGGTCTGGGTAGATATATACTGGCAGCAGTGTACAGTGGTAACTGAGATAGGCCCTCTCGCCCATTATTTGCGTCAATGAGAAAACAGTAACTATTGCCAAACACCTCACACAACTATATTCAGTCACGTGAGAAGGAAATACAAGACTGACAACAGACAGCTAAACCCTGACTCATCTCTGTACCTCCTCATCATATCCATCTGCATCAGATCTAACCAGAATCCTTCCCACACTGGGAATCTCGACTTCAGAGACCTCAGCATTAGGCTGGGCAGCAGACTCTGCGTCATGAGCCTGTGCGGGCTGCTCGGGCTGCTCTGCAAGGTCTGTTTCCTGGGACATGGGCTTCTGGGGTTCAGCTTCCTTAAGCTGTGGCAGCAGAATGGAGAGAAAGAGTAAGAAAAAAACAGAAGAAATAAAGAGGGATTGGTTAAATGCAGCAGGCACAGGATAACAGAAATGCGAGAAGCTGTGGCCGTTATTGCCAAGAGCCCACCCCTCTTGCACTTGGGCTTCTAAGCCATTCTCACCTCACTCAACGCTGCTTCCACACCACTCTTCTCGTAGGCGCGTGCCGTGTTTGCAATAGCCTGGGCGGTCTGCTCCTTCACGATCACGGCATGCTCGGAGGACAAGCAGCGAGCCCCGTGGGAAGAGGCGACTGAAGACTCTGATAAAGAACCACACAAAGGAATTAGCATCTGATGAGAAGTAACCTCTAGAACACTCTGTAAAAGGCAAGCAGGACTGATACAAAGTTTCACGTGCAAACCTTCCAACAAAGCTTTTTAAAAAACCCTATGCAAATTTCCCCTAGAAACTAGTGACTAAAAGAAATGGCTACTTTAGCAAGAAGCCACTGATGATGCTGTAAAGTTTAATGTGCTCCTGATGCTGTCATATTTCTTTATGCCAAGAAGCCTTCCTACAAACAACCATCTGTTAGGAAGATCACCTTGGGAGAATAGTTTTCATAAAATCTTCCTATTAATCCTACGTAGTTTCTCCTGCAACCTGGGAAATAAGCAAAAAACTAAACAGAGTGAAAGTACAGGAAGCTAGTCTTTCTGCTCTTACTTCTGCTCAGCAGAAATGACGGTCTAGAGCCACGGGCTAGGCCGTCAGGTTGTGCGACACCACCTCTATCTGAACTCCAGTGTGCAGACCGTGGCACGGCTCACTCAGGTGAAGTGCACGGGACTGGCTACTGGAGTGCCGCATGAATCCCACCAGATCACCGGCATAGACGCCCTTCTCAGGTACCTTGTGATGGAGAGAAATCCTGTGATGCTGAGCTGGTGGAAGACTCCATTTGAGGGATTTTGCAAGACTGCTCTTCTTCCCACTCCTCTACTTCCTGCTCAAACCTCCAGTTATCTTCCTGAATGTAATGCTTCAGTTCAACAGAGAGGGCTTCCACTTCTCCTGACATCTGATCTAATTCATTCGGGGCCGCCTCTGAGGAAGAACAAAGACAGAGTTTAAACGAAGTTCCACCAAGCAAAAGGTCTCAAGGAATCCAAAGGTCCTTTCCAGAAAGAAAGAAAATAAGACACTTTGCCTTTTTTTCTTACTCCTAATGAAAAATACATACACACGTACATAATCCATCTGAAGTACTGAGAATATCAGGCCAACAGTCACAGCACCCCAGTAACAGTGCCTGGCATATCAGTAGGTAGGCACATTGAATATTTGTTAAACGAATCAATCGACGATAATGACTAAGGATTTGGAGTAGAGGCCAATCAGTGACAAAGTAGCAAGAACAAACCAAACATTTCTTGGAAATTGAGAAAATCATTAGATCCAATGGACATTTCAAGGTAGATAGTTTTATCAGTGTAACCAATGCTCCTATTACTGATAAGAATATCCATCTCAAGATGGTTAGAGATGAATTCCAAGACATTTATACCGCCTTAAGTTTCACACAATCAAGTGCTATAAGAAAGCAAACTGATACAAAGGTTAGATGGTCAGTAATACCTGGTTCATTAAAGGCTATGATGAAAAATGGCAAGGATATCAAGGACATATTAAATCTCATCTCTAACCCTGTGACCAAAGCAAAACATAAAAACCTACAGCAGAATAGCACATCCACGTACTGGTTGATGTTAACTAGTCTTTTCACTAAGCAAATGACAGTTCCCACTTTTTGTCTGTTTCTGTAATATAAAAATGAGCCATACGTGTAACAACAAGGCCCCTATATACCACCAACAGCCAGCACAATTATTTGTACAGTAACTCCCACGAGCAGCTGTTCCTGCTTTCACACTGCAAACATGCAATTATGAAGATCAGTTACCGTTAAGTGATCATTCCCTCCATCGCTTATCCCTCAAGCACACACTAACAAATCAGAAAGATCATTTGCTGCCCGGACAAAATGCCTTATGTGTTTTCTTACTTATGCAACACAGTGAAGTTTGAACACTAAAAGAAGATGCCTTCCATGATCTCAGATGTGAAAGGAAGAAAGAAAGAGAGAGTAATATAAATGGAAAACAGCACAGAACCTGGAATCAGAATATTTACTGGCTATAAGACTCCAGCCAAGTGCAGAACCTCAGCTGGAAAATGTGGGTGATAAGAATTCCTGCCCTGCCTACCTCCCTTTTAGAGTTATAAGTTATTAGAGAAATAAAGTTTGAAAGCGTGCAATAAGGAGTAAAGTACCAACATAAATGATAATTACGATTGCTCTTAGCATTAGCAGTAGTATTATGAGAAGTATGAAACTGTTCAAGCAAATCCACTTGTAACATCTAGCTATTCTCCAAAGGGTGTAAAAATGTGTGTGCAAGAATGTCACTAAAAGAGAAAAAAAACTAGAGGCAATTTAAAAGTCTGTCAATGGGAGGCTGGTTTAACAGATTATATACATATTCCATGCAATGGAATTATTATGCAGTTGTTGAAAAGAATAAGTTGGTTCTATTTATAAAAATATAGAGATCACTAAGAAAAACAATTAATGAAAAAGAGGCAGAACAGAATGGAAAAATATCCCCTTTGGGGGGAAAAACTGGGTGTGGGAGAGATATCGATAGATAAAATCTAGCCTCTGCATAGAACGTTTCTTGAAGACTACACATGAAACCTAAGAATGGATACTCGTTGGGCTCGAGGACAGAAGTAGGAAAGCAAATTTATTTTTCCTTTTTAGTCTCCTTTATACTATTTGCATTTTTTAAATACGTTATTACTTTATAATAAATCTGAGTTAAAATTTTTATTTTAAACTACAAGATTGTTCCCTTCCCTGAGCAGTACAGATTTCCCCCACCCCTGGCTCCTGTTAAGGTGTTTTTACCTGCACTGAAGTGAGGTAGCTTGTCGTTAATGTACATCAGGCAGTAAGCACTAACATTTCTCAGGCCCCCATAGGAATCTCTTTCAAGTTCTTCCCAGGAAGACTCGGTAACAGAGATGTCGTTGTACTTGAGCCAGACTTGTCGGGGCTGATTATAGATATAGGCCCAGTAGTGTCCTGCATTTGCTTGTCCTTCATGAACAAGAACTGCATGCAAACGATAAGGCACCTGCAAATCACAAAGCAATTCCTGTAGCAGGTTAAGCAAAATAATCTGACAAGACTTAGGTTACTAAAGTTCAAAAGTATACCCAACTATCAGACATCAGAAAACTGCCTGTTTATACATGTGTTTGATGTTAGGTTCACATCAAAACATCTTGTTGATTCAAGATGAACTAACAAAAACACAGCCTTGGAATCTCCTAATTATGTCTTGGTTCCTGAATCTTCAAAATCGGACGACTGAACTAGATGACCTCGTTGAGGCCCCTTTCAACTCTAAACTCCTATGATTATAGATCTAAAAGGAAAGATAACTGAGACCTATTTATCCCCCTGAGTTCCAAACTCAGTTTATCTAAAAACTCACCATGACTACTCATGTTGAGAAGATGTTTACCACACTTGGTACCTACAACAAGTTTAGCAGCTATCTTGTTCTATGCCTATTTTATTTGTTAACAAAATCTAAGTTAGCATATTTCATTATTAGTCGGTCTCGTGGTCTCTATATTTCTTCTTGCAAGTTATCCACTTATCTGGGGGCGAAGACCCTTTTAACGACATACTTGTTGGTTTCAACATGTGAAAAGCCTTTTTTTCCCCCCCAATATGGGGAAAGTAGAGCAATGCTTAAGTGCCAAGTAAGTACTGGTGAAAGAAAGTCAGCCATCGAACCAAAGTAAACTTACATTTAATGAGTACCCTGACATGTTTTTACTGGTGGTGAAATTTTTAAATAATAGAAAAGAGAAAATGGGGAACAGCCAAGATTTACAGGATGCATTCCTGCCGTGCAACACAACCACACGCGACCCTAGAAACAGAGTTCTCCCCCCGCGGCCTATCGTTCACGCGGAAGCCAGCGGAGGGCAGGCCCCTAACTGGAGCCTCTTTCCCCTCTATGCCCAGAACGTTACTCTAAACAAAAACATATGTGGAAACTAAAATTTCTGCCCTGCCTACCTCCCTTTTGGAATTACTAGAGATACAAAGCTTGAAAGCACGCTGCTAAACAAAGGATCACGAAGGATCATGGTACTTCGGCAAGGATGGGGAACCAGTCCCTGGTCAGGTTTCCCCCACTGCACTACTTAAACTACCATTTTATGAGGAATTTTTAGTAATATTTAATGACAAACTTTTCAAATACATGAAAAAAATACCATGTGGCAGAATCAAAACAAATATACTTTAGGTTCTGTTGGTGACAGAAGATACATTGCTTGTTTTTAGCCTAAAATATAGAATAATAGCTATTTCTTTCCTAAAGTTATTTTTATATCTCGGGGAAGTTTCCATTCAGTTTCAAAGAAAACCATCAACTTTTCTTTTTGTATCTACCATTAGCACCATTAGAACATGCCTTGACTACCTTCCCATCAACTTTCATTCTACCTGACGGAGGAGAGGATCACAGTACATCTGCTCAATAGTCTGGGTAGTGCTTGCAACACAGTTCTTTAAATCTGTCACAAAAAAAAAAGAATACTTAGTTAAAATGATTTCATTACACGTCACCCAGGCAGCTTTAGCTCTGCAAAGAGTACTGCTTCTCCGCACCTGGGGTTCTGACCAGTTCATCTTCACTCTATGAACCACGAAGGAGGATGCAGTTTTAAAGTGGGTGGAGCTTTAGGTTACAAAGGCTTTTAGTTTAATATAACTACACTAAGATTTTTAAAAAATCACCTCTTATAATTCACACCAGAATTTCTTAGAGAGAAAACAGTTTCTAGAAAAAGACCTTAATGGGGAACTTGGGTGTAAAATATATGTCCCAGGGACAGGACCTGAAAGGAGAAGGCAGAACAAAAGGCAGGGCCAGATTTCTATGAATAAGAACCTAGATTTGTATTATTCCTTTATTTACTGCTCCCTAGATAAAAGGAGAAAGAAGGGGAGGAGGGGAAGTCTGAGCAACAAGACAACGAGGCCGAAGGGTTTTCGGAACAGAATGTTGAATAATACGATTTTACACTGCATGCATTACTCACATATTCTTTGCTTCATTAACCTTCAATAAAGCATACTTCATGTAGGAAAGACTTTAAAAGTGGTAATTCAGGAAAACAAAATTCTAAGTTTGGGTCAACTGAAGCCAGAGTTCAGATAAACTACAGGAAAAGAAAACCAGCAGATGCAGAAAATTCTCAGCCAAAGGTAAGTGTCATGAGTGTTCAAGCTACCCAGGATTTCCCAGAAATTTTGAGGAGGGAATCCAGGGGGGAATCTTTTCATGGCTGTAAAACAGAAGTGTGTGACCCAATCTCACAGGGAACAAAAAGTACCAAAGAGGTCACAATCCCCCCAATTCAACAGTATACATGGCAATGGCAGGACATGTACCCAAGGTACCCAACTTCCACATATTCAAACAAACAGAAAAGGCAAAGAGTATTCAATACTGGGAAGTATTGCAAGAGCCGACCTTGTATATCTTGCTCAATCTCGCTCCTCCACCTCTGAAGGCAGGTCTTAACAAAGTTTATCTCCTCATCTGTGACCGTTCGAGGAGCTGGGTGTGAGGGCATTTCCATGGAAGATCGGGAAGGTGCAAGTGGCTGATTCGCCACCTTAGACTTGTGTAGAGAACCTTCAGAAGAAAAGGTACTTTCAGCATCTTGAGACGTGCTCTCTTTACTTGTACTGAAGGAAGATAAAAAACATGCTCAGATGATGATTTCCAAAATACGCCTTGGCCTAAATTAATGCGCTTTCTAGAGCAAGCTGCTGCGTGGAGAAGTACAGCTATAACTTAGTGAGTGTTTACTCTGCAGAGTTACTGAGCCAAACCTTTCCTTTACATGCATCATCTCATTTAACACAACTTGCTCATGAGGCAGGTACTACGACCATCCCTATTTTACCAACTACAAACCTAGGATTTAGAGAAATAAAGCAACGTATCCAAGTTCACCCAGCTAGTAAATGACAGGGAGGGATTTACACCCAGATCCGCCTGGGTTTAAGAGTCTATGCCTCCTGCTCTCTAACCACTTGCCTTTTCATGAAGAAAGGATGAGAAGGAACATGGAGAAGAGAAGATTGGGACTGGAATAATCAAGGAATCAACTATAGTGTTTCCAAGATGCAACTGACTAAAGTGAGATGGACAGACAGATCCAGGAACAAAATACACAGAAGAAAAATAGTATCAGCTCAACATCCAACTCACAGGAATGCAAATAGGTGGCCCCCTGGGAGAGCACAGGGTGCAGGACTTAAAGGCAGACAATCTCAGCTCTACCACGCCTTAGCCAAATACCCAAGGAAAAGTTAGTAGCCTCAGGCGAGTAATCTAATACCTCAGCTATGAAATGTGGGATGTTAACTTCTTTACTTCGTTGTTGTAAACCAAGAATAAAGTATGTAAAGTAAATGTTAATTTATCTACTAATTAACTAATGTCAAACAAACTGCACACAGACAAACCAGCAGGTATATAAACTAATCCTGTGACTGTACTTAGGTTTCTGTTTCACACCCAAACTGAAGAATATAAACTTCCTACCTCTGACTTAAAAGCAACCCTCTCTCCCTTTCCCACCTGCCTTTCTCCCATACACAGAGTAATGGAGAAAACCTCTTTTCCCTAAGGACCCAGACATATGGAAAAATAAGCCCAATATAAGCAAAAGAGCAGACATCTCAATCTCAGAAAAGATTACACACACACACAGAGCACTTTAAAATCTAATATAGGCAGTACTATTTTATGTTATTAAACCGATTAAACCACTTTTAAAAAATTAAAACCATTTATATTTTACAAAGGACATAAAAACATTCTACAAAAATCCAAAGAAATACGCATAGGTAGAGTATAAAAGTAAAAGAACCCCCCACCCCTTGCCTCATGCCATCCCCTAGAGATAATCACTCCTACCATTTGGTTTGTTCTATCCAGATATGCACTTCTGCACACACATCAATGAATGAATATTAATACGTGTGTGTGCGGCGGGGGGAGCTGGAAGAATGATTGTTTTGTTTTGTTTTTTTAACATCAGAGTCTAACCTTTTCTATAGGTTCTAGTGTTTTTGTTAGCCAGGACACACACATCAAATTTGATCCGCGCTGGCCCCAGTGGCTCCTCCAGGCCACAGAGGGTGCTGTACATGGCTGAGCTGCAAGAGGATCAAGGGCTCACATGATGTGGCCTCCCTGTCTCTTTACTGGATAAACCCCTCTAGGCTGTCCTCTTCAATTTTGAGCCAGTTCTTTTCCATCTTAATTTTCTATTATTTGTGAGTTTCTATTTGTGAGTTTCTATTTGTGAGTTTCTATTTGTGATGCTTACTTAGTCATGCACACTTCTTCAGCAAACGAGAAGATGAGATGTTTTAGAAGATCAGGGGCTGAGGTTTCCTCTGAGGAAGGCCTTTTGTGGCACCTAGCTTATAGCAAGCTCAAAGCAAAGTGGGCCTGCTGGAGAATGAACACTATTCCAAACAGTTCAAAACGTCTCTGAAATAATCCCAACTATCCCGTGGGCAAGACGAAGGCACCGGTGGGAATTATGAAAAATTCACCCAAGTGACAGTTGGCAAAATCCTTCCCTTTAAGACAAAGAAAGAGCTCACGGCCTTTGAGCTCTTACAGGGTGAGTGTTAATCAGGTGGAAAGATGGTGCACAGTTCAAATTAAACCAAAAAACCCATTACACACTATTTTTAAAACTTGTTTGCATTACCTTTCCTTGGGTATCAGGTCAGAAGCCGGGCAGTGCTCAGAAGAAAGTGGTAACGTCATGCGTGCATCACTTTGAGATGCAGAGTTTTCTGAGGCAGGTTTTGTACTAGCAAATTCAATAACATATTTCAACATGTCCGGGAGTGGGAACCGAGCCGGGCCCGAGCCGTACTTCACATACCTAGGAGGCAGAGACAATGGTGCTCTACTGCCAAGGCTGCCTTGTATTTTCAGGCTCGCTGACAAAAGATCTGTTATTTTCCGAAGAGTCAATGGAAAGGCTTATTCCAAAAATGCCATACAATATTTAATACGTTAATCTATAGAGCAAAAAGTTCTCTAACTACAAAAGTGAAAACTGACAATAACCTAAATTTTTACACCTGGCAAAAGGCATTTAAAATGGGCTCCTAGTCAAAGCCACACCAGTGATGCTTCCTCTTGATTCGTATCACATTTAGGCTCTTGTCATAAAAGTAAATCCTGTTTCTTAAAGCAAAAGAGATATATTATCATTACTCAAATCTGAAAATAATGCTGGTGAACTAGTACCCAACGGTTTCTTCTCTGCTGCCCTTTAGATCAAGTACTCTGCAATTAGGAAAAATGAGAGAGAAATCTGGAAATGGGAAGCAGGTATTGACAAAGGTCAGAGATAAGAAAACGCAAATCTTTCTTCTGCCGAGTCCTATGTACCCTACTATTCACATACTCATTCAACAGGACAGGCCAGGAATCAATTATTGAAGATTTCTTTGGGATTAGGAAATAATAAATGTCTTCGATATGTAACCAAAACAACTAATTATTTATTTTAATAATACCCAATGTTCTGCCATTACTAGCACATGCTACACTCAGTAAAGAGATTTACTTTAGTGAATTCTACAGCTCACTGCAGAAGACAGTCTAAATGGTACATAATTAAGCTGACTCATTGGTACAGGTAAACTATAATCCTGGGATTCCATTTATAAAAGGATAGAGTCACTTCACATTTCTCTAAAGAAAGTGAAAAAAGAAACAGGCATAAAACTAGGAAGAAGGAAAATTGTCTGTTTCTATATCAAAAAGGACATTATGAAATAAAAAAATATATAATGCGACTCAAAATCAACCACGTTAGAGGGTATGCAGCAAAGACACTTCAGCTACTCTAACTGAAAGGAGAACCAGAATGATTTCTCCTGTGGATCTGCCTGCCACAGAGAGTTACAGCTTTCACTGAAAAGGATATTAAATTTGTAAAACTAGAAGAACTTTGAAGAACTGTTCCATTCCTTACATTCCTATTTCCTTGGCTTAATTTCAGCTATTAGCTTACCTAAACTCAACTGGTCTTTCAAGATCTACTTTCTCCATGAAGTGTCCCCTCCATATGCCATGCCCCCAAATGCCAAAGGAAGATCTCCCCTCTCTGAACTCCTACAGTACATGAACTAAAACCTCTTGTCTACCCCATAGACATGGTTAACATGTCTTCTTAAGCTTTCAGTGTTTGTTAAAAGAAGTTATTAATACAGCACTGGCTTGGACCAAAGGCAACATCTTCTTACTGGCACTGCAGCACTGATAATCTGTCATAAGATTTTAAGTCATTCTTTTACATCTGTAACTCTTCTCAGGTTTGCTGTATTTTAACGTGATCCTTATACAAAATTTCAGGAAAAAATTTCTCTAAGAAACTTATCTTCAGTTTTATGACAATCATTTTTCTGTTCTTCTACTGAATTCCTTTAGACCAACGACTTCATACAATGCAGCACTTGTATTAATTTAGTAGAATCAGAGCAAAAGTAGTTTCAAAAAAGATGTCTACACTGTACACAAGAAATCTTATTTTTAGTATTAGAGTACCTTATAGAAGAAATGGTGAACGTTTTTATTTTTTTAAATAATAAAAGTAATATATGCACCTGGTAAGAAAACAAATACAAAAAAGTGTAAAACAAACCACAAAAGCCATCCACCTCCATCTCACTTCTACCACCTAATGGTATCCGTTAACAGTGTCTTGTATAGATTCCCAGGATTATGTCACACACAGACAAGCAAGTTTTAAAAAAATTACCCAAGTAAAATTATCTGAAATTTTAAAAGCCACTTTATTTTAAAAAGAAAGTAATATCATACTATAGAAAATGCCCCTGTACACTATTTTAAAATCTAAATAAGCCAGAATGCCTTGCTGGTTACTGGAAAGTTGAGCATTTTTGAGCTATAATGCATCATGTATATCTGGTTGTATAAACACAGAACTTTCCAATCTTACAAAGTATCACTAAAATCTTAAAAGTAAAATATTGCCACAGGTATAAAGTCCCATAAGTCACTTCCAGGAGTATGTGAGGAATCAATCCCCAGCTTAAGTCTATATTTAGACAACTAGATGATGGATCATAATACCTCTTGGATAAGTTCCTCCTAAGTGAGAGAGAGGGAGCTGGAGAGGGGCACCTATAGGTACAGGGTCTTTCTCGGGCTGGTATGGAAGGTTCTGCCCGTCAGGGAAATTACTGAGCTAGCAATGAAGTGGGTAGAGGTGGGGTGGTAGCAGCAAAAATGCTAAGTAGATAAAGGGGGAAAAGCCACTGACAGTGTACTTATGATTTCCTTCCTGCACATTAAATCAATGGGCTCTCTCCTACTAGAGAGAAATGACAATGACTCCTCCTTAGGAAGTCACGTGGCGAGCCCACAGAAACAGTCCTTGCAGAACAGATGAACAAAAAGGGAAAGATCCCTCCACAGGAGAAAGGACTTGGTATGTGTCACAAATACAAGCCTTCAGTTTGAGTCAGCACCACTCTAGAGAGAACACCATTGTTTTACCTTCCCCAGGCACCTCAAAACTGCTTTCCCAAGACAAAGCGATTACAGTTTTGTGGCAGTCACCTCTCCTGTGTTTGTGAAAAAGATGGCAAGGAGAGAAGAAAAAGTAAAGAGCTGTGAAATCAGAACTTGGGTGCTCTTCAGTACACTGCCAATTGTGTGACTTGGGTCACTAATGTTCCCTGGGACTACTATTGCACATCTTAAAGACAGTTTCACACTTAGAAACACATTTTTCTTATCTATTTTATAAAATAACACTAGTTAATACTTAAAACTCTGAATTTTTAGATAAAAGCAAATTATCCGATTTTAATATCCTACTCTACCTTTCACATTTCTAAGTACAAAGGTGTCTATGACTTACCTTTCCAGTTTTTGCTGCAGAACTTTTATTTCCTCTTTCAACTTTCGAATACACTCTCTTTTACTTCGAACAAGCTCTTTGCTCCTGTACATGTACCTAAGCAATTAATAATCCCACAAACACAATTTATATTTAAAAACATTAATGACACAAAGTTGCAGCAAACTTGGGATACAAGGAAACTGCCTTAATCAGACAAAGGATATCTATGAAAACACAGAGCTAACATCATATTTAATGGTGAAAGACTGAAAGCTTTCCCCTAGTATCAGGAACAATCCAAGAATGCCCACTCTTGCCTCTTCTATTCAGTGTTTTACTGGAGGCATAGCCAGTGCAGTAAGGTAAAAAGAAGAAGTAAAAGTCATACAGATAGAAAAGGAAGAAGTAAAGCTGCCTTTAGTTGCAGATAACATGATCATCTACATAGGAAATCTCAAGGAATCGACAAAAATGCATCAGAACTAGTAAGTGAATTTCTTAGTAAGGTCAAAAGATGCAAAGTCAATTTAAAAAGAAAGAGGAGGGGCTTCCCTGGTGGCGCAGTGGTTGGGAGTCCGCCTGCCGATGAGGCGGACACGGGTTCGTGCCCCGGTCCGGGGGGATCCCGCATGCCACGGAGTGGCTGGGCCCATGAGCCATGGCCGCTGAGCCTGCGCGTCCGGAGCCTGTGCTCCGCGACGGGAGAGGCCACAGGGGTGAGAGGCCCGCGTACCGCAAAAAAAAAAAAATAAATAAATAAAAATAAGGGGGGCGGCGGGGCCCATGAGCCATGGCCGCTGAGCCTGCGCGTCCGGAGCCTGTGCTCCGCGACGGGAGAGGCCACAGGGGTGAGAGGCCCGCGTACCGCAAAAAAAAAAAAATAAATAAATAAAAATAAAAAGAAAGAGGAAAAAAATCTATTGCATTTCTGTATACTTGTAAAGAACAAACAAAAAGTAAAGTTTTTTATAAAGCCTTATAATAACATCAAAAGCAATAATTATTTAGGGATAAACAATCAGGTATGTTCAAGAACTGTACACAAAAAAGTATAAATCACTGTTGAGAGAAATTAGCAAAGACTCAAGTAAATGGAGCTATACCATATTCATAGATTAAAGGACTAAAAATTGTTAAGATGTCAATTTCCCCAAACTGATCTATAGGTTCAACACAGTCCCAATCAAAATCCTAATAGCTATTAGGGGTTTTGACAAGCTGCTTCTAATATTTAGATAGAAATGGATCAGAACAGCCCAAACAATTCTTTTAAAAGAATAGCAAAGTGGGAGGTTTACACTATCTGATGTCAAGATTTACAATAAAATCACAGTAGTCAGGTGGTTTGTGACCACCTAGAGGGGTGGAATAGGGAGGGTGGGAGGGAGGGAGATGCAAGAGGGAAGAGATCTGGGAACATATGTATATGTATAACTGATTCACTTTGTTATAAAGCAGAAACTAACACACCATTGTAAAGCAATTATACTCCAATAAAGATGTTAAAAAAAAAAATCACAGTAGTCAAGAAAATGTAGCACTGGCATAAGATTATACAATAGACAGAATAAAACCTCCAGAGAAAGGCCTACAAATACAAGTTCAACTAATTTTTGAAAAAAGTACCAAGGTAATTCAATGGGGGAAAAGAGAGTCTTTTCAGCAAATGATGCTGGAATAATTGGACATCCACATGCTGCCTTACCCACCCTGCAAAAAAAATCCCCCTACCTCATACCATATATGAAAATAAACTCTAAATGGGTCATAGACATAAACTTAAGAGTTAAAATTACAAAATTTCTAGAAAAATATTGAAGAAAACCTTTGTGACCTTGGGTTGGCAGATTTCTTAATTAGAACACAAAAAACACAAACTATAAAAGGGCACTTGATACATTAGACTTCATCAAAACCCAAAACCCCTACTCTTCTAAAAATACCAGTAAAGAAATGGAAGAGACAAGTAGAGTTAGAAAATATTTGGATTTGTATCTAAAATATATAAAGAACTCTTACAACTCAGTATGAACACAACCAACCAAATTAAAAAGTGGACAAAAGATATGAACAGACTCTTCACCTAAGAAAATATACAAATGACCATTAATTAAGCACATGAAAATATGGTCAACATTGTTAGTTATCAGGGAACTATAAATCAAAAGAAAAATAAAATACTCCTACAAACCCATGAGAATGGCTAAAACTTAAAAGACCGATAATTCCAAGTACTGTTGATTTGGAGCAAATGTAGCTCTCATACACTGCTGACAGGAACGCAAAACTGTACAGCCACTTTAGAAAACAGTTTGGAAATTTCTTATAAAGTTAAAAATATACTTTTCATACAACAGCAATCTCACTCCCAAGTATTTTACCCAGAAGCACTAAAAACCACACCAAGACTTTTATGTGAAAGTTCACAGCAGCTTTATTCATAATAGCCTAAAACTGGATACATCTGAAATGTCCATCAACTAGTTGATGGAAAAAATATTGTGGTACCTCCATACAATGTAATAGTACTCAATAACACTAAAAAAGAAATCACTGATATATGCAACAACATGGATGAATTCCAAATACATTATTCTAAGTGAAAGATGACGGCCACAAGAGGGCTCATACTGAATATTAATGTCCCTAATTATGACATTCTAAAAATGACAAAAGTACAGGACCGGAAAACAAGTGGTTGCCTGAAGGTGGAGGGAAGGGACTGACTGTAAAGGGGCACGAGGGAACCTTCCGGGTGATGGAAATGTTCTATATCTATATCACCTTCCGGATGATGGTGGTATTACTCGGCTGTATACATTCGTTGAAATTCATCAGCTGTACACCTAAGAATGGTAACACTTCTTTGTATGTAAACTATATGTCAATAAAACAGACTTTAAGAAGATTAAAATTCTATAATGTAAGTCTGTCTAGGATTTTTTTCTTTTTTCAGGAATACAAATAGTATTAAATGAGAAAGAAATACACAGCAGCTACTCCAGATACTGTTCACCAGACAGCAGGGCTTTCACTGGAAGCCTAGCTACTCAAATTGTGGTCCAGAGATCAGAAGCATCAAACAGCATTGCCCTGAGAGCTTCTTAGAAATGCAAACTCTTAGGTCGCAACCTAGATCCATTGAATCCAAATATGTATATTATCAAGAGTTCCAGGTGAGTCCTATGTACAATACACTTAGTATATGCTCACTTCTACTGCTATAACACATTAAGAAGACAATCAACCACAGAACTCACCTGTCCATATAAATGATCTGAGGAAATTCCAGCTTATTGTGAATTTTCTCTGGCTGACCAAGGGACTGATTGAACTCAAATCTTGAGAGTTCAAAGGTCAACACTGGAGGTAGTTTTGTAAACCAACGCTACGTCAGGAGTAGAAATGCGGGAGAGAAAAGTTAATTTTAGGAAATAGCAATAGCCAGATTTAAACTATCCCTCACCAGACTTTCTTCCTTTGGTAATCCAACTCATACTAGAGTTGTTTTTTTTTTTTTTTTTTTTTTATTCCAAACAGTAAAATGCCCACTTAGAATCATGCCTTCTTAGAGAATATGGTTAAATACTTCTCAAGACTCCAAATTTACAAGCCAGTGAGCAACATTTTAACTCAACTATCATCCTCAGAAATGACAACCCTTAAATATGTGAACTTCACCAAGAATCTACACATCATTCACTGCATCATCAGTATTCAAGAGGTTTAAAACCTGGAGAAAATGGCTAGCCTAACCAAAGAATTAGAAATTGTCGAGAAAGATTAATATGTGTACATATACTATATACTATTTATTTACAGTCTATTAACCATAACTTGAATCCCCTTTATTTCTAAAAAGGAAACCTGAAACAGCTTCATGATTATGAGTTCTGAAGTTTCTGAGAAAATCTCTGGATTCCAAGAATTTACAGATCTCACAAAGGACTTAGTCAAATCAACCTATAATGTTGCCTTGAGTTTCAAGAACAGAAAGCACTGAATTATAAAGAAGATCTCAACTGTCACTGATAGTAGATGAGGAAAAAGCTAAACCCGGAAAGGCATTTCTGTTCAATTCACCTGTATGCCAGAGGTCTGTATGAACAGCTTTAAAATGTTCCCTTTACCAAAGGTGCAAATAGCTATAGTCCCTCCACATACCCTTGTCAGCATGAGGTGAATCCAGACAGCCTGCCTGGCCACCTCAGAGCTATACCTAAATAGGCACAATTTTCTTTTTCTTTTTAATAGAGAGGTCCCATTCTTGAATAGAGGTCTCCAGAGGTCTAAGTCGCTAATGAACACTCCTTGCCTTTTGTAAGAGCAAGCATCAGCTCTGCACAGATGGCACAGATGATATGCCTCCCAATCAGGAATTAATACTTTCCTTGGAAAGCTAGGGAGGCAGTAGCTCTCTCAGTTGCAACACTGCTCTACAGCCAATACACTTTTAACAAGGCTCAAGTCAGGCTCCCTATTTAATTCAAGAAAGATTTTCTTTCTCTTATAAGTAATTACTAAGTTGGACTCATATAAGGCACAATTCTGTTCAAAATGTATGATGAAAGGAGAATAATCCAAGCTGTGTAGTGTTGGCAATTATGCTACAATGTAACTAATTCTTAACGGGAACTTTGAGATATTAATTACCCTTGCTTGCCCTGTAATTCCCCCTTTCTTTCCAACCCATAAAAATAAATAAATGAATCTTACATTTAAAAAATTTTAAAGCAAAGGCAGAATTTACAACTGAGAAAAGTAAACACTATAATAGGGAAAATATTCTAAATGGCATACCATAGGAGTTAATCACTGTACTTTTACCCTCCGAAAATATGGAGGCAGTGGTTCTCCCTACTCAGGTACAGGTAGGCTTCAACAGAAAGAGAGAAACTTGATCATACTTAAAACGTCAGAAGCAGCATACAACCTTTATACGATTAACTCAAATTCATACAAGAATTTATTCATCAAACACTAAGACTCACTAACTCTTAGCAACTCATGAGAGACTTCAGACTAGTTCAAGTCCTGTTAGTGTAAAGTTATTTAATATGTGATGTGAAAACAGTTTGCCCAAAAGCTCAGTCCTGGCTTTGTCTTGGCAAAGCAAATAAAAATATCCAACTCACCTCTTGTCCATATTTCACTGAATGATCAGAAGGAAGCAGCTCAATGTCACCCTCCACCATGGCCCCTTCCAAACATTCGTCTAAGTTGCGATAACCATTTACCTGAAGGGGATACTGGCCGAAGGTCTCATTGTTACAAAAGGGCTTCCCTAGGCAAAGAAACAGATTGCTTTTTTTAAAGACATCACTACTGCTATCGAAAGCTTTTTTCCTGGCACCAGAGAGACAGTATCTTCTTAATTCAGCAACTTGCTGAGAACTGGTTACAAGTATACTTAGCCGGGATGGCTACCTCTAATGAACCAGCAGGTCCAGGCATAGATCATTTAACAACTGCCAACATCACAAAAAGAAAGAAACCAACTATGCCTCCTGATCGAAGACTGTCCCACCACCTGTGAATTAGTCTTGACTAATTAAAAAGCCTTACCTGAATCTGGTCAAACTCTAGATCCAACTATCAAGTTACAAACAGAGGAGCAAAGAGGAACATGTTAAACTATATCACAGATACGCAAGCAGCAAAATTTTAGACTGTAGAGAACATAAGAGAACAAACAACCTAATCTCTTAAAAAATGTATTTCAAGGAAGAAAGAATGGAGGGAAGGGACAGTCTGCAGATTTTGAAAAGAACTTAAAAGACCAATCATAAATGAACCACATTTGCATCCTGATTAAAACAAACTGTAAAAAAGTATACATATGGGGAAGTGTATTTATTTTTACATATGTAAAATTATATATTTATATACACAGGAAATTGTAAAACAAATTGGGCGTTTGAACACTTGACTAGTTATACGATATCAAGAAATGCTGTTTTTGGGGAGTGACAGTGGATTGGATTTTTTTTTTTTTGGCCACACGGCATGGCATGCAGGATCTTAGTTCCCTGGCCAGGGATTGAACCGATGCCCCCTGCAGTGGAAGCACAGAGTCTTCACCCCTGGACCACCAGGGAAGTCCCTGGATTAGACTGTTTTACAAAGGCTATCAGAGGGGTAAAAGAAGACAGGTGTTAGATGGAGAATGATTGGCCATGTGTCCAACACGCAGCTTAGATAAGCCCCTAGAGTAGACACACTTTTGGCAGCCTGACTCAATGAAACCTTGAGATTAGATAAAACAACAGAGAAAACTGATTAACATCAGCGTGTGTCTGACATTAATACCAGATTTAGGCTGTGCAAATATTACACAATTCAATATAGCAACTCTGAGACAAACACTGTGCCCGTTTTACAGATGAAGAGACTGAGGATCCAGGATCTCATGTAATTTGTCCACGATCACACACATACTAAGAGGCTGAACCAGTATTCAAACCTGCATTTGTCTGACTCTCACAGCCATTTCACAGTAATACCGATGTGGTCACAAGTCTAGAATTAACATTTAGAGCAGAGAATTTACCTTCATGAATCCCTTCAGTGAGGAAAGTACCGTAGAATAGCTGCACCATTGGATTTTCAGATTTGTTCCTGGGATTGCTGCTTTTAAAACAAGGAAACAATTCTGTATCATTTGGATCAGATAAGCAATACATTAAGCCAAATCACCATTCAAAAACAAAAATAATACATTTTCATCAACCCTCAAAGATCTAAGTATGCTCTAAAATAAGTAACGGATTAGTTCAGTTCAAAAACTCATTGAATAGCCAGGACATGGAAGCAACCTAAGCGTCCGTCGACAGATGAATGGATAAAGAAGATGTGACACATATATACAATGGAATATTACTCACCCATAAAAAGAAATGAAATTGAGTTATTTGTAGTGAGGTGGATGGACCTAGAGTCTGTCATACAGAGTGAAGCAAGTCAGAAAGAGAAAAACAAATACCATATGGTAACACATTATATATGGAATCTAAAGAAAAAAATAAAATGGTTCTGAAGAATCTAGGGGCAGGACAGGAATAAAGATGCAGATGTAGAGAATGGACTTGAGGACACGGGGAGGGGGAAGGGTAAGCTGGGACGAAGTGACAGAGTGGCATGGACTTATATATACTACCAAAATGGATAGCTAGCGGGAAGCAGCCGCATAGCACAGGGAGATCAGCTCGGTGCTTTGTGACCACATAGAGGGGTGGGATAGGGAGGGTGGGAGGGAGACGCAAGAGAGAGGACATATAGGGATATATGTACATGTATAGCTGATTCACTTTGTTATAAAGCAGAAACTAACACACCATTGTAAAGCAATTATACTCCAATAAAGATGTTAAAGAAAATTAAAAAAACAAAAAAACCCCTCATTAAACAAGTATATACCCAGCACTGTACCAAATTCTGGAGACACAAAGGCAAAACAGGCATGATCCCTGGCCTTACAGAACTGAAAGTCTAATAGGGGAGTCATACATGCAAATACATGTGTGTGTGTACATTCAATATATACATCTATATCCAGTGACAGAAATATATAAGGTATAGAAGTCATATAAAAGTAAGAATGAACCCTCTTGTGCAGTTTTCCAAATGAATATGAAAATGTTTTCCTGGTGGCACAATAGAGATGGAATGAAAACAGCTTATTTCTATAAGCCTATCTTAAATTAACTATGTAAGATGCTATTTGGAAAGCTGTTTTATGAGTTTAAAAAAAAAACTTAGGAAGCAAGTATCTCTGCATCTGTATTTGGCAAGGGCTATTTATATTCTTTGCTTTGAATTTTACTTCTGTCAGTGACTGAAATAATTAAATTCAATGTATTCATATTATACCTCCATTCTCACACCAAGGATTGATATGTATCTTTCAATACTTTTACAGCACAGGTGATGACTTTTAAAAAGTTAATAGTTATGACCCTTTTAGGAAAAAAGTTACAGGTTAATATGATTATCTACAGGGGGAAAACCAAAGGCAAGGGGGATAAACAATGATAAATATGAGTGGTTACCCCACAGGGTTTGGTAAAAATCAGCAATTTCTACTTGAGAAGAATAATTTCCCCCCAAATCATAATTCTCACTGGCCCGCTGTGTAGGAAGGATGTACAAACAAATCCTCAACACTCACTTAACATTAACAGCTAGCTGGAATGCGTCCTCTAGCCAATCCAGGAGCTTGTGTGTGAATTCACTCACATCTTGCTGTAACAGACGCACAAATTGCATGAGTTAGACCCAACAGTATACTTAGGGAAATGAAAATATGCCCTTATCCCACCAACGATTAAGATTCTATTACTACAAAGGATTTCTTTTTCAGGTCCAAATATCGTGACGATACAAGGAACATTGGAACCCAGCTGCTGCAGACAACACACAAGACCCATTGGGCGATTTCTGATTAGGAGGAAATGGGAACACTACCCCTTCTAGCCACATCTATTTGTAACAAACTAACAAACAAAATCTTCCAGTTAGGCCTTTAAAAAAAGGTCCAAAGAACAGACTGAAGTCCTCTAGAACAATATGAGATCTGAATGGAGAAAGGAAACCTTTATGAAATGTTTTGAGAATTTTGTAGAACTGCAGGACCTTTAGACAAATAGAGAAAAAAAGTAATTTTATGAAGAAGCTGCTCTAATAGTGATAGCTTTGATCTGAATAGGAGGCAGGGAAAGGAACGTACTAGAGTCTAGAAGAGAAAGACTGCTCAGAAAAGCTACTGAACTCGGGTTTAGATCGTTGTAAAAATAGGATTTCTATTTGGGCCATGCCAAGACAAAGGTGCAGACAAAGGACAGACTTTCCTTTTCTCGGTGACCCTCTGCCATGATTCACTGAGATATTTTCCAATCTCCTCCTTTCTACTTCAACAGCCCCTGGAAAATTCTATTCTTTCTACTATTTTTTCTTCTTTCCTTTAAAACAGCCAGCCTCCCCCACACAACACGTACATACACACACTTTGTTTTTCACTTGTTCCTTAGGCATTACAAAGGGCAAAAGCAGACACCCGGAGTCCTGCATAGTCACGTTCGTAGCTTATTACACAGCTGAAACAAGGCAACATCACAGTAGTAGTAACAAGGCATCGTTGCAAACTCCAGAGTCGGGGGAAAGAACGAGGACTATGGGCTTCCTGTACCTGCTGCTCCTCAGGCGATCGGAATGCTCCCTTTAAGAGGTCCAGGGCTGCTGAAGGGTCTACAAACTTGCGATTTGATCCCATCATCAGGGCAAACAAATACTGAAGCTCCTGCATAAACACGATATTTCTCTTTTCCTGCAGGAAAGATAGCGATGTGTGTACCCTTATAACCTCATATTTGGAAACTTTGAACACATAAAGAAAAACGTGGTCAACAATCTCTCCCTAATTTATGTTTACAAAGTTCTAGATTGGAATCAGGTCTCAAACTGTTATAGGTACTCTGATAAGGTCTGTGTAGGGGACTGCCCTAAACTCAAGAATATCTACGTAGAAGCCAGAGAGAGAATAATGTCAGAAAGCAAAAGTGTTTATTTTCTAAAACCGCTGCCATCCCTCCTTTTGGGAAAGGCACCACCAAGGGAAATCCTGGGAAGGGTTAGATCTCAGCAGGAGGCTATATCCTTTGGCAAGAATGGACTAAAGACTCTTCTAAGACGGCCCAGGCCTCCCAGCATCAGGTCATCCACTCTGCAGCCGTCAGCGCAAGCGACTAAAGGAGCCTGAAGAAGGCGCAAACAGACAGGGATTTCTAAATCTCCCACCCAGAGGCGGAGAAGCTGAGGCCATCAGGGTGACCTGCCACTTTCTTAGAACTGTTTTCCTAATTTTATTCCTGCTTAACTTTACATTATTTCTTGTCACAAAGAAAGAAAAAGAGCCATTTGGAAATGAAAACAAATGTTGCACAAGCCAAAGAGCATCACAGTAACCAGCTTTACCCAAAATGAAAAGGCCTTTGGGAAGAATGGGACTAAACAACAGTGAAGATTCCTTGACACCAATTTACCGTGTGACTTGGACAATTTTCAAGTATGTTCTGTGGTAGGCTATAGCTCAGGACAAGTCTTCGGAATTCAGGCAATTGAAACAGAGACTGAAATAAAGAAATGGATTAATAGCGTTTCTTTCAAAACAACTGCAGCAAAAAAATATTTTTTACCTTAAAAGTATGTATAACTGTCAACCTAGTAATTCTACTATGTCTAAGGAAACAGTAATGGCTACACATAAAAATTTCGCCAGAAGAATGTTAATCCTTTATAGGAAAAAACTAGAAAAAAACTAATGGCTAGCAGAAAAAGATTAAATAAACTATAGTACATCTGTATAACAGATTATTATATACTCATTAAAATAATACTGTAGAAACAATGTTTTCATAAAAGGACAACTACACGGTAAAAATGAATGATCAAGAGCTACATGTATCAACATAGATGTAGCTCAGAAACATTCTGTGTGAGAAAAAGGTGTAGAAAGATAGAGTATTATATTGTTCATAAGAAGTTTAATCATATAAAACAACATGATACACTGTTTAGGATTACATACACCTGTGGTTGTATCTGTGTAAAGGGGGTGGTATGACGGGCGATGGGTACAATGGGGACTTAATAGTACAGGGATTTGAAACATTTCTTTCTAAAGCTTTACTATTCGCCACTCTTTGCCTTAAATACTGTATTTTAAGAAATTTTAACAGATATCTCTGGCTGGCAGAATTGGGGAAAGGAATTCCTTTTTATTGTTTGTAAATCATACATTTTTCCAACTATGAATATCTTTTGAAAGTTAATGTTTTAAAAAATCTCTTGTATGGGCTTCCCTGGTGGCACAGTGGTTGAGAGTCCGCCTGCCGATGCAGGGGACATGGGTTTGTGCCCCGGTCCGGGAGGATCCCACATGCCGCGGAGCGGCTGGGCCCGTGAGCCATGGCCGCTGAGCCCGCGCGTCCGGAGCCTGTGCTCAGCAACGGGAGAGGCCACAGCAGTGAGAGGCCCGCATACTGCAAAAAACAAAAACAAACTCTTGTATGAATATAACTCCTCATCATAACATAATCCTCAGATGAAAAGCCCTCCAGCCCACAGACTGGAACTCTTGAAGCAGCATCCTGGGTGGACTATAAGCCTCCGACTTCCCCCACTCCACGACAAGCTCTACTGGGATTCAGCCAATAGGAGGAGTGTACACCTGGACTGGGAACTTAAGTCAGGTTAGGATGTGATACCAAAGTTCTATCTGGAGCCGGGACTGGGATGCTCAGCTCTACAAGCAGCCCCGTCTCTTCCCTTCCCACCTCCCATGTCTACCTAGCACATCTCCATTCCTCCTGGTTTCACCCCTACTCGGCTGACTATCCCGTAACATGTTCCAGCACTTCTGTTCTACCTTGAGAGAAATGGCTTTACGTTCTCAAGTCCCTTCACTCTACCTCCTCACCTTCACCAAAATCTGGCTTTTCCCAAAGATGCCATTATTCTTAAAAACTACAACAGTGTGAGCTGATGTTACTCATTTCCCAAACCAATATCAACTCAATCCTCCAACATCTGCTTCTTCTCCTGTAGTCTCTGTATCACTAATTACATCCTCCTCCTCCAGGCATCAAAGTTTAGAACTTCAGAATAATCGATGACTCCTTTCCCTTTATCAACCATTTACATCCAGTAAGAAGTCCCTTGCACTCTGCCTCTGGGGTGCTATTTTATTCATAAACCACCTCCTCTCTATCAGTCCCTATCACCTGCTCTAATCAAACTCCCATCACTGCTCACCTGGATCACGGCACATCGTCTCCCTGCCTCTAGAACCTCCTCTGTACCAGCCCACTCTCCACACAGCTCCTTCTAACTATCTTTCTAATGTAACCAAAATAAAGCACCTGATTCATTGAAGACTGTCATATGGTGAGAGCTCTGCCATCCCAAGTCTGGCATCCTTACTAGGTGACTTTGGTCAGTACCCAATCCACAGGACATCCGGTCAGCTCTGCCTTGGGAATAAATCAAGATTCCAACCTCTTCTCTATTTCCACGGCTACCAGCCTGGTCCAGGGCAGCACGGCCTCTCAGTGATGACTGCAGCGGCCGCCTTCATAGGTCTCTCCACTTGTATCCGCGCCCCCTCCATTCTGCTCTCCTCACAGTGGCCAGAGGGAGCCTTTTAAAACTCGAGCCAGAGTCCATTACTCCTCTGCTCAGAACCCTCATGACTCCCCATCTCACTCAGAGCAAAAGACAAGTTACCTCTCCAACCCCGCCTCCAGTGATCCTTGCCTCCACTCCTAGCATTCCAGCCACTCGGGACTCTGACGTCCTGTGAACATGCCAAGCTCACTCCCACCTTGTGGCCATTGTTTGGTGCTTCCCCTTCTACATGGAATGTTCTCCCCCGACAGTTGCCTGGCTCACTCCCTCGCCTGCTGCATCCCGGGCATCTGCTCCAATCTCATCCCCTCACGTGGCCTAACCTAACATCGTAGTTTATGTTGGAACCTGCTCCCGTCCCTCCTGCGGCAATTCCAATCTCCCTTACCCTGCTCTCTTTTCTATCACACTGACCAGAGTTTAACATACTATATAAACATCTATGTAGTTAACTAGTTAGTTTTTCAACTATTTATTGATTCCTATTTCAACTATTTATTTTCTATTTATCGTTCCTCGTCTGTCTTGCCTCACAAGAATCTAAATCCCTAAGGGCAAGGCTCTGTCTTGGTTTGGTTCACTCCTATATCTCAAGGGCTTAGAACAGTGCTAGGCACACAGCAGGAGTCCAATTCACATTTTCTGAGGGAACACAGGTACTTTTGTTCAGCCGAGGGACCTCCCAGCTCCCATGAGCATCTTACGTCTCATGACCTATTCCTCCACTCCATCTCTACATACCCAGGATATGTCAATACCGGAAACACTGCCACTTCTCAGATCACAAATTCAGAAAAACCTCCTCTTGAACCATAACCTGTCTTCTGGCTCATTTGTTCAATGACCCACAGGACACCTGTGCATTGACGTCATCAGGAACCCAAGCAAACAGACCTCTTTCCTGTCCTCCCTTCCTGTCTTCATTTCTCCCTCTCCCCAGCTTTGATTCCGTGGTCTCTACCCATCTTTCATTAAATTCTCAAACTGCTCTTTTTTTTTTTTTAAACAATCTCTTAGTTTTTATTTATTTATGTATTTATTTATTTGGTTGCACCAGGTCTTAGTTGCAGCATGCGGGCTCCTTAGTTATGGTATGCGAACTCCTAGTTGCAGCATGCATGTGGGATCTAGTTCCCCAGACCAGGGATTGAACCCGGACCCCCTGCTTTGGGAGCGCAGAGTCTTATCCACTGTGCTGTGCCACCAGGGAAGTCCCTCAAACTGCTCTTTTGTCCTTTCATCATACCCAGCAAATCCTCCAACTTAAATGAATTTAATTTTCCACTTCAGCGTTTTGGAGAACAGCTAAGAGAAAAAGTTCCGATCAAACAGGACACGTGGATACCACTATACGTTTAAGGTCTACAACCTCAAGTAGACCTTCACATTTTCAGAAATCCTGCCACTGTATTCTGGAGCCAACTGGTTTCCCGCTGTTTACAACAACGATTTTAAACTTTCACTCCCTTTAAAACCTGATTCTGTCACTCTTCCACTCTGCCTCAAAAAATGGCTGCTTATTTCAGAGGAGAAAACGACTACTAGGAACTATTTCCACTTTAATTGGCAGTCATCATTTCCTCCTTGTCCTCTCCTGTTACCCTCTTGCCCTCTTGCTGCCGGAGGCCAAGCCCTCCCCACATGCCCTGCTCTCTGTCCTGTCCTCCCAGGCTTTCTCAGAAGCCTTTCTCAGTCATCCCCTCCAAAGGCTCGCTCCTTTCACCATCTCTCACAGGAGGGAAGTGAATCCAGGGAAGGGTCTCGGTCTCAATCTCAATCTCTCCCTCTCTCTCAAAAGCAAAGAACTGACTCGTGTCCCTCATTCCCCAGGACCTTCCTACATCCTATTCTCAATGCAGAGGCCAGTGAGCCTCTTGGGAGTAGGATCGCAGCACTTGTCTGCTCCAAACCTTCCAATACTTTCCCACCTCACATGATTCCTGAACCCTCACCACGACCCCAAGCTCCCCCACCCCCGCCTCCACCACCTCCCTGCACTCACAGCCGTCTGCTCCCCCTCCTCGGTCACCCAGTTCCAGCCTTCTCCCTATTTCTCAGCTCCTGACCTGAGTCTCTGAACTTGCTGTTCCCTGTCTGCAGTGTCCTCTATATAATTATATGAAACATTCTTCACGGAACTACATGGCTCATTCCCTCGCCTAAGTCAGGCCTCTACTCAGATGCCCACCTTAGCAGAAAGGCCATACGTAACCCCCCTATATAAACAGCACCCCTTCCCTCTCTAGCTGAACCCTTTCTAGCCCCTCTTGCCCTCATTCATTCATCTTTATAGCACTTATCGCCATCTGATATATATTTTGTTTCCTGTCGGTCCCACTCTTTTCCAAGTAAACTCCATGGGAGTGAGGGCTTTGTTTTATCCACTGCTGTTTCCCCAGTGCTAAAACAGTCCAGGCACAGAGTAAGCTGAAGGAACCCATGGATTTTATGTGTGGAAATGGAGGATTCCATTTTTGGCTAAGCAGCTGGGTCGGTGTCAAGTACTGTGAAGGAGAAGCTTGCAGGGCGGGATCAAGCGCTGCACTGCAGCCACGTTAAGTTTAAGAGGCAACATGCTCCCCAGGGGAATTCATCCTCTAGCTTGGCTTTATCACCATCTACATGCTACTGATTCCCAGAACTATATCTGCAGCCCAGATCTTTTTACTGAACAACAGATTCACAGAGATAACTGCCTACACGGTATCTCCACGTGGACCCTCAAACTCAGCATGTATAAAACGAACGGAAATCCCCCGTTTAACACTCACGCAAATTATTCCTCCTCCAGTGTTAAATGGCACTATCGTCCACCTGGTACCTCAAGCTAGAAACCTTGCAGTCTTTCTCAGCCCCTCCTGCGCATATCCCTACCCGGTTGCTTATCAAATCCTATAGATCTGATCTCCTAAATACCTCGTGAATGCTTTGACTCCTCCCTTCCATGGCTTATGCCACTTCTCTATTCCAGGCCACCATCATTTCCTTCCTGCCTGGTCATTTATGATAGCCTCCCAAAGACTGATTTCTCCTTATTAGCTCTTGCTCTGCTGTAATACAGCATTCACCAAAACACCTCCTCAACCTATTTATAACCACAGAAGACTCTGTTTTCAGTACTGACCAAGTTAGACACAAGAGCATCTAGGTCCAAAACACAAGAAAGCAACCAAAACACAATGCCATGGGGAAAACCCTCCAGTTTTATTTATGTTTCCTTTTTTTTTTAAAGCTATGCTTCTCACATTTCAGTTTAATAAATTACAAAATTGTTTCCAGAAGACACAGTTGTCTCTTAATACCATACCTGAATAACAGCACTAAACCAACACGTATTGCCAACATTTTTCAGCCCAACGGGCCAACCATCAACTCGCCTCCAGTCACTGGGATTGGGATTTTCTCCCCAGACTTCGCAGCGTTTTCTCTTTGAGCGTTTAGTTTCTGCAGAGGTTGCCTCGTGCATCCTATATTGTGCCAACATATCACACATCAAAAAAGAAAAGAGTTAAACAACAATATACTATATGGAGGATGTAGGTAAGCTTTCACAGGTAACTCAAAATGCCAGATAAACTCTTTACTGGGTAACCACTGGCTATATAATAACCATAAGGTTGCAACATAAGTGAAAAGGTTTAAACATCGAGTTGTTAATCCTGCCATAACAGAGATTATTACTAACAAGGGCCCTGACGGAACTGAGTTGAGACTCAAGACTATTTATGGCTACCATATTAAAAGTTTTACATTTCAACAATAGTGCCTTATCTCAGACCTTGCCATTGAAAGAGGCAAGAGAGACACTCTGCTAAAGATTAAGAGCCTCGAAATTGCTTAGCACACAAACCACGGCCCTAAGTTTCCCTGAAAGAAACAACTTGGCAGTATGAGGGGATAAACATGTCTGGAAACTGATGGGCCACCACTGGAACTGGATATCTGAACAATACCAGACAATCACCAAATCGGTACCAATTCAAAACATATATCCTCCTAGTCCTAGGGGAGCTGACTGATAACTTTCATTTTCAATAGCCAACAACAAAACATTCAAAGTTTACAAAGGCTCAAAGTTAATAAAGAGAATACATAGTTATCAGATATTTGCCCTAGACGGTTTTTTCCCCACTAGCAAATGTGAACTACAAAACCGTGCAGGCTTCTACTCAACTCAAAGACCACAGTCTGCAATAAGACCCTTATCATGTTTAGCTTCTTCAAAAGTGAACCAAAGAGTAAGGAAGCGAATATGTGAATTTAAATTTTCTCATAAAAGAAATTTCATTTAGGTGCAATTAAAGAAGCCTGGCAGAGCTGTTTCGCAGAGATACTGCCTTTGACCTACACACTAATGTGCAGAGCAAAGATTATAAATTAAATCAATAACCTGTTAAGATCTCTTCCATCAGCTTGAATTTTGGGGGACTCCAGCAGACTCAGAGCAATGGCGGCCTGAAGATCATCTTTGTTATCATGAGTAAGGTCTATTACTTCTGTAAGATAAATAGAAATTTAATTAGTCTACATGCAGGAAACATTGCCTTTCTGTTTGTATTGTAGGAAAAAAGGTAAAAGCATTCACAAAATGAGATACACTTCCTAACTCTCAATACAATGGCTCATCTGTGTAAAAACAACTGTATTACTCTATGCTAGAATCAAATGAATAACTTACAGCTACACTGTAACCTTATGATTAGCTAACAGTACAGTAATAACAAGCTGCTAAAATGCGATGAGTCAAATACCCCCTCTTGCAGCCTTACTTCACAGAGTCAGAAATATATCCCATACCTGTAGGTTAAACAGTCTCTTTACTTATCATTGTAAAATATCAGCTAAAAGTTGAACATTCAAAGAATGGATATTTTCAATCTCACACAAACTATTCTAGAGAACAGAGGATAGATTCCTCAACTCATTTTATGAAGTCAGCATAACACCTTGGTATATCACAAACCAATCAAGAACAGTAAGAGAGAGGAAAAATGACAAACTCATGCATGATCACAGATGCAAAGAGCCTGAATAAAAGCAAATAGAATCCTGCTAACACACCAAAAAAGATTATATATTAAGACCAAGCTGAATTCACTGCAGGAATGAAATACTGAGTTAATGTTAGAAAACAGACCAGTAAAATCCACTATCTTAACAGTTAAAGGAAAAAATGATCATCTCAATAGATACAGAAAAAGTATTTTAAAACATTCGACCTCCATTAAGGAATAAAAACTCCAAGCCAAATAGGAAGAGAAAAGAATATTTTTAGACTGAGAAAGAATATCCATGGAAAGCCCACAGCAAACTTTACACTTAATCGTGAAATGTTACATGCATTTCCTTTAAAACCAAGACTAAGACAAAGATCTCTGTTGTTGAGGGCTTTTATTCACCATGGTTCTGAAAGTTCCAGGCAGTGTGATAACAAAATAAAATAAATTTTAAAAAATAATAAAGATTGCAAAATAAGAAACAAATCTGTCATAATTCACAGATAATGATCACCTACAAGGGAAACCCAAAATAATCTATGGAAAATAGTTATAATTAATAAGAGATGGTTAACACCATTGTAGAGCAATTATACTCCAATAAAGATGTAAAAAAAAAAATAAGAGATGGTTAGATAAAAGATCAATGAACAAAAGTTGAATGAATTTCTATATATGAGCAATGAAATACTTAATTTATAAAGAAAAAAACCACAAGGAACACAAAACTAAAAATCAAGACCCTGTGCTACCGGCATAAGAACAAACATATGGATCGATGGAACAGAATGAGTGGGACTGAATTGACAGTCCAGGAATAAACCTCACAGTTATAGTCAACTGATTTTCAACACAGGTAC
>NW_006779070.1:641938-658733 GCF_000442215.2 Lipotes vexillifer | reverse complement strand
AAAGAGTGGCTCTTAACCCCTCCTTCACATCATTTACAAAAATGAACTCAAAAGTGGATCAAGTCCTCAAGATAAGAGCTAAAACTACAAAACTCTTAGAAGTAAACAGGTATATCTTCATGACCTTGGATTAGACAATGGCATCTTCGAGATGACAATCAAAGCACAAGCAGTGAAAGAAAAGATTGGTAAATCTGACATCATCAAATAAAAATCTTTGGGCTTCAAAGGACACCATCAGGATAGTGAAAAGACAGCCCACAGAATGAAAGAAAAATTTTGCAAATCATGTATCTAGTAAGGAACCTATATACAGAATACATAAACTCCTGCAACTGAATAATAAAAAGACAAACAGACCAACTTTAAAAATAGGAAAAGAATTTCATTAGACATTTCTCCAAAGAAGATACACAAATGGCCAGTAAGCACATGAAAAAATGCTCCACATCCTTAGCCATTAAGGAAATGCAAATCAAAACCACAATGAGATTATCATTTCACACCCACTTGGATGGCTAAATAACAAGTGTTGGTGAAGATGTAGAGAAGTTAGAACCCTGTGTAGTGCTGGTGGGAATGTAAAATGGTGCAGCTGCTGTGAAAGTTAGAAGAATGGAGGCTGGCAGTTCTTCAAAAAGTTAAACATAAAAAGTTTCATGACACTGATTTCTTGGATATGACACCAAAAGCACCGACAAACAAAAACAAAACTCAACAAATGGGACTAAATCAAACTTAAAAACTTTAAAGCATGAAAGGACACAAGAGTCAAAAGGCAACCTACGGAATGGGAGAAAATAATTGCCAATCATGTATCTGATAAAAGGTTAATATCCAGAGTATATAAAGAACTGCTACAACCCAACAACAACAAAGAAATCAACTAATCTGATTTTTAAATGGGCACAAGGCTTGAAGAGACATTTCTCCAAAGATGATATAATATGGATAACAGACATATGAAAACATGCTCAATGTCACTAATCATCAGAGAAAATGCAAATTAAAACCACTATGTGATAATGCCTCACATCCATTAGAATGGCTATCAAAAAAACAAAAACCAGAAAATAACAAGTATTGGCGAGGATGTGGAGAGATTGGAACCCTTTTGCACTGTTGGCAGGATTATAAAATAGTGCAAATGCTACGGGAAACAGTGCGGAGGTTCCCACACTTTTTAAAAAACTAAAAGTAGAACTACCATATCATCGAGCAATCTCACTTCAGGGAATATATCCAAAATGAAAAACCAGGGTCTCAAAGAGCTGTTTGCACATCCACGTTCAAATGGCACTATTCACAAAAGCCAAGAGGTGGAAGCAATGCAAATATCCATTGATGGATAAACAAAATTTGGTATATACATACAATGGAGTATTATTCAACCTTAAATAGGAAGGAAATTCTAACGTGCTACAATCTGAATGAACTTTGAAGACATTATGCTAAGTGAAATAACCCAGCCACTAAAGAACAAATACTGTATGATTCCACTTATATAAGGTACTTAGAGTAGTCAAAATCATAGAAAACAGAAAGTAGAATGGTGGTTGCTAGGAGCTGGGGGACGGGGTAATGGGGAGTTACTGTTTAACGGGTAGAGAGTTTCAGTCCTGCAAGACAAAAAAAAGAGTTCTGGAGATGAATGGTGGTGATGGTTGCACAATGACATGAATGTACATAATACCACTGAACTTAAAGATGGTTACGATAGTAACTTTTATGTGATGTGTATTTTACCATAATAAAAAAATTTGAAAAAAAAAAAAAAGGGAATCCTGTCACATGCCATTGCATGGATGAACATTGAGGACATTATGTTAGGTGAAATAAGCTAGTCACAAAAAAATAAATCCTGTATGATTCCACTTATATGAGGTACCTAAAGTAGTCAAATTCACAGAAACAGAAAGTAGAAGGCTGTTACTGGGGGCGGGGAGGAAGAAAAGGGTTGTTTAATAGGAATAAAGTTTCAGATTTATAAGATGAAAACGTTCTAGAGATCTTTTATACAATAATGTGAATATAATTAACACTACTGAACTGTACACTTAAAAATGGTTAAAATGTGGGACTTCCCTAGCGATCCAGTGGTTAAGACTCTGCTTCCACTGCAGCAGACAGGGTTCAATCCCTGCTCAGGGAACTAAGACCCAGCATGCCACGTGGCGTGGCCAATAAATAAATAAATAAATTAATTAATTAAAATTGATGCCCCCCCCAAAATATCCATGATGAAAATAATTTTTTTTAAGATTAAAATGTAAATTTTATGTTAATGTGTTTAACTACAATTTTAAAAAAAGAATTCCAACTAATAAATTATGAAGTAATGATAGATAAAATATTACCACTTTGAAATCTCCAATAAAATAAAGAATCTAAGCAATAATCACCAATGGTGGCTGGAAATACTAGGTGGGGAATTTTATGATAAATTAATCAAACTAACAATCTGAACACAATAACAATTTTAACAACACAAAAAGACGGGGACCAGACATTATTTGCTTCTTGATACGACAAAATAGAAGAAATACACACAACACTACCTATGACTTTGTCATGCCAGATAAGCATCTAAATTAATAGGAAAGACAGAGGACAGAAAAATCCATTAAAGGATACCACAGGAATGCAGTCTTGTGGTATCATGCAAATACTGTCAAATAAAATCCTGAAACAAAGGACTTTATTTCTTCAAACATTAAACTGCAAGAAGAAAAGAGAGGGGGACTATATAGATAAAAGGAATCTTAAAAAACATTTCAAACCTACTTTAATGTTTTCATTTTATGTGGATCATTATTCTCACAAACCAATTACAAACATATTGTTAGTGAGACAATCAGGGAAATTTCTACACTGGTATTTGATGAGATTAAGAAATTGTTATTAATTTTTAAGTGTGATAATATTGTTGTAGTTTTGAAAAAAAGAGTCCTCTTTTAGATTTTTTTTTTAAGTTAAACACAGAATTGTTATATGACCTAGCAATTCCACTCCTAGGTATATATCCCAAAGAGTTAAAAACAGATACTCAATGAAATAGAATGGAAAACATGAAAATCTGATATAAAACAGAGCTAATACTGTAAATCAGTGGGTAAGTATAGCCTTTTCAATAAAAGGTCCTGGACCAACTAAATAGCTGGAGGAAGTGAGGGGGTGGATCGAACTATGTTTCTATCTTATGCCTTACCAAGATAATCCATTCCAGATGAATTAAAGATTTAAATGTGAAAAACAAAACATTACAATTTTAGAAGAAAATATAACAGAATATCCTGTAACTTCACGGTATAGGAGTTCTTAAACAAAAAACACAAACCATAGCAGAAGATTAATAAATGAAAGCTATTTGTTAGTTCGTCACCATAGTGTAAAAACACAAGTCATCAACAAAGAGAAGATATCTGCAACACCCAAGTCCAGAAGAATGGGTTAATATCAAGAATTTATGGTCATTATCAATAAGAATATCAAGAATCAATAAAAAGAGGCAAACAAACAGAAAAACCAGCAGAAGACATGAAAAGAAATTTCACATGAGGAAACATGAATGGTCAAAAGGGAAAAGATGCTCAATCTCATTATTTAATTTTTTAAAATTCTAATTAAAAACATTATCATTTCATATCAAAAAGACAGGCAACAATTTTACAATCTAACAAATTTGAGAGCAAGAGTTTACTCTCAAACCCTGTTAGTGGGAGTATAAATATGTAAAAATATCACTTTGGGGACTTCCCTGGTGGCACAGTGGCTAAGACTCTGCACTCCCAATGCAGGGGGCCCAGGTTCCATCCCTGGCCAGGTAAATAGATCCCACATGCATGCCGCAACTAAGAGGTCGCATGCTACAACTAAGGAGCCTGCCTGCTGCAACTAAAGGAGCCCACGGGCTGCAACTAAGGAGCCTACATGCCGCGACTAAGACACGGCACAACCAAATAAATAAATAAATATTTTTTTAAAAAATCACTTTGGAAAATAGTGTCACTAATAATAGCTACTAAGTTGAAGATGAGCACATCTTAATACTCACCAATTACACTGCTAGGCATATACACTAAAGAAACTCTTGCATACATGCGCAAGAAACATAAATTAAAATAGCTCACAGCAGCCTTGTTTACAACAGCAAAAAAATTCAAAACAACCCCAAAGTCAATCAACAAATATATCAATTCTACTGTATATTCAGACCAAGAAATATTACACATCAGTCAAAAGAAATAACTACAGGTACAACCAACATGGATACGTCTAGAAAAGAAAAATGTGGACTGAAAAAGTCACTACGTGCACCAAAAGACATATACAAGGATATTCACAGCAGCAATATTCAGAATAGCTCAAAATTGCAAACAGCTCAAATACCCATCAACACCACCTTGCGCAGCTGATAGATCCCTCCTCCTGGAAGCCTCTTTGGCCTCCAGAGCACCACTCTCCTGGTCTTCCTCCTACTCCCCTGCCCCCCGCCCAGACATCTCAACACTGGAAGATCTACCGCTGAGTTACTCAACCTTTTCTGTTTTCTATACCCACTCCCTTGGAGAGCTCATCCCTTCTCATAACTTTAAGTACCATTTACAGGTTTATGATTCCAGGTTTTATCCAACTCCAGCCCAGATCTCTCCCTTGAACTGCACACTTGGACCTCCACTGCCTTTTTGATACTCCACCTGTATGTCTAACAGGCATCTCAAACTTAATACTGCCAAAACCGATCTCCTCATTTTCCACCCCAAATCTGCTCCATCTGCAATTACTCCCATGTCACGTAAGTGCAACTCCATCCTTTCAGCTCCTTAGGAAACAAACCTGGAGTCATCTTTAACCCCTCTCTTTCACAACCCTCAGATCCTTTGTAAGCAAACCCTGTAGAGCAAGCACTTGTCACCCTTCCACTGCTGCATCCTGGCCCACACCGCCTTCATCTGCAGTAGCTTCCTGAGTCGTCCTGGGGTCCCTGCTCTTCCCCATGCTCACTACTCCCTCCCACACATTCTGTTCTCAACAGAGCAGCCAGAATGATCTTTAGCCAAAGGAAACCAGTTTACAGCATTCCTCTGCACCAAACTCTCCAATGGCTAGTCCTCTTAAGTCAGAGTAAATGCCAAGCAGCTAAGAAGGCTCTGCAAGATCTGCCTCCCGTTTGTTCCCTCAATGGCCTCATCTCTCACAGGGCAGCAATTCCTGTTTCTTTTGTTCATCTCCAGTGCCTAAAAGAGTGCTTGGCACATAATAGGGGTTCATTAAATAAGTGCTGAATGAATGGAACCATTTAAGGGCTGAGAATTGTGCCTGGCGCCTAGTAATGGCTCAGTAATTAGCCATTATTACTACTATTTCCGAAGGGTTGATGTGATGGAAAGGACACTCACGTAAACTCATCTCTTACTCTCCGCTAGTTCAGAGCGGGACCAAGCCAGGATATACCTACTTGCTAATTCTTCTTTGTTGGCAGCACTGCCTGCTACTTCAGATGGTTCTGTAGCAGCAGTCTCCTGGCTGGGCTCTTTAACTCTTTCATCAGTGAGAAGGCTGACTGCCTGGGTGATGTCACCATTACTGGCCTGAGGGGAGGAAAAAAATAGAAATTTCAAAAGTAAAGCATCACAGCATCTAAAATAAGCAGCAAGTTAGTTTGGGGGTTATAACTCTTACTACCCTGGTGACATACTGAATAAGTCTAGGCATAATTCTAGGGTATAAAGGAGGAAACAGAGTACAGTGGAGGATAGTAGGTCTATTATGCTTAAAGCACTGCCATTAAACTCCTAGTTACAGGAAGGGAGTTGCCATGCTCTGATTTCCCACAACATGCAAACGAGAATGCAATCTCACTGCTTTGGATACTATGCCGCCTGATTTCACAGAATAGCTAAGGCATGATGTATCTAAAAGGGGGCAGGCGATTAACACAGAGATTCTAAATGAAGTCAGCCCCTACAGTAAAGGTGCCAAACAGTTATCATATTCTATAGTGATGAAGTGATGACCACACTTCTATTTCATTTTAACTTTTTAAACTTTTCTTAGGAAAAAATTCTAACATACACAACAGGAGAGGGAATGTATAATTGAACCCCATGTGCCCATCACTCAGCTTCGATAATTACCCAGCCCTGGTCAATCTTATTTTACCTATTCTGCCTCTCCTCCCCCAGATACTCTGAAGCAAATTCTAAGTATCTTATCATCTCATCAGTCAACATTTCAGAATGTATCTTTTTAAAAAAATATAACCCATAATGCTATCCTCACACAAATAACCAGTTCAAATTTCCCTGACTCAAATACTTTTTAGTTCGAATCAGGATCCACAAAAGGTCCATACAGTGCAGTTAGTTGACAGGTACCTTAAATCTCTGTAGGTTTCCCCCGCACTATGAGTCTCTCCCCTCCTCAACTTCTTTTCCTGCTTTTATAATTTACATGTTGAAGATACTGGGTCATTTGACCTTTAGAACTTCTGTCCTATACGTATGCACTTTCATTTTGGCATAAATATAGCTTGAACTGACATAACTATGATATGAACAACAGTTTTAAAACCTGCTGAATAGAGGCCTTGAGACTAACCTTCAGAGCTTCATGAAGAAAAGAAGGGTCCTGAATGCCTGTGATCTCCCTCAGTTGATTTAACAGCATTTGGCAGCTCTGTATTTGAGAAACAGAAAGAACACAGACATGCCTCAATCGGAAAGCAAACCTGGATACATTTAAAGAACAGACACCAGCATCTTGGGTAAACAGGCTTGAGACTTGCATTGTTTACTTTAAAAAACCAACAAGCTCAGAGGAACAAGGTACTTGACCGTCAGACACATTCTGAAATGCCAGATGTATTGCTCTTTTAAAAGCTTAATCATGGAAAATGCTTTTGGCATTTGTGGACGGAACGTGAGTAAATAGCAAAACTACAAATACATAAAACATTTAAATGTAATATTCTAGCCTTAATGGACGCTTCAAGTGCCTCAGGTTTCTCTCTGTGAGCAGTACGGTAAGTAGGTCATTATAAGGAGTCCAGGGAATTTGCATGGATGTGAAGATGTGCTATTTTAAGCTTCACTGCACATGCCATTTGTGTGTGTCATTTTTCACTGACATTAAGTTTCCAATCATGTAATTAACAAACGATACCATCAATGTCACATTTGAAACTTTAGGTTTGATTGCTTAAAAAAATGTATAGATAAAGCTAGAATTTTCTGAATTATAAATACAATTGCAGAGGGAATAAAGTATGGAATGTTTTCTCTTCATTAATCTGAATCATGGAAAAACCTTTCTTATTAACTTCCAGCTACAAGATCAGTTTATAACCCTTTTCAGCCTTAAAGTCTTCAACTGACAAGTTAACACAGACAAGTTAACACAAAACACCTATTTACAAGTAAGCTTCTCAACAATTTCAACAACTCGCTGGCCCAAGTGAAGACACAGTGCTCTTACAGATGAATACTAAAAACGAAATAGCTCAAATTTAATCCAGCGAGAAGAAATCTAATTTATTCTTAACACTGTACTAGAATGAAGCCCCGATTCAATACTTCACGCTTGACCATTAACTGTCTTTCAGTTAGTACTATGTCTCCAAGAGGCAGTAGGCAGTCTAGTTCACTGCCAGCTGTAACAGAAACAGGATCCTCTGTTCTTCAACAGCTGAGGGCCCAACGCAACACTCAAGCAGCACACCACTAGAAATAACGAACTGAAACACCCCTGTACAGTCCTTGGAAAAGCATCAACAGTCTTTCTGTTCTAGTCACAGGTCATCGTCATAGGCTAGATATGGAACCCTACCCTGTTGAGCCCAGCAGTCCTGGAAGCTGTGAGTCTGTCAAAGGCAGTCACCGCCTGGGCACTGCTAGAGTGACTCTCACACTAAGAGGTATCCAGATTTAACCTTGGAAAACACTGAAAACACAGCATATGATTTTTAGAAAAATAAAGTATTAAAAAGTTTGTTTCCAAACAAATTCTAATTCCATTGATAGCACCGTGTGTGTGAATCTATATAGGTCAATCATAACCAATTTTCTAAAAAATCCAAATCAATGTACCCAAGAAAAGGGTGGAATAAAAGGAAGAGGAAATGGGTAGCATATCGGCCCTGAACTGGAAACAAGAAGGTAAGAGTGAGATAGACAACCACATCTTCACCTCAAATTACTCTGTGTACCAACTGATGCAGGAGTCACAGAAGACAATCCCAGTTAAAATAATAGCTCACACCCATTGCTTGCTTTTAGCCAGGAGCTGTTCAAAACACTTCATATGTATTAACTCATTTAACCCTCATAACAAACCTGTGAGATAGACACTGCGCCCATTTGACAGAAAACTGAGGCATAGAGATGTTAAGTAACTTACACAAAGTTATTGCTAGTAAGGGGTGGAGCTGGGATTTGACCCCAGGCTGCCTGACTCCAGAGTCTGCACTCTAACCTCTATGCCATGCTGTATCTGAGAAGACAAAGAAAACAGGCAAGAATACCTATTTAATGCAAAACAATGCAAACATTTTATTCTTATATTTTGACCTTGATCTCTGCATGTTAACAAGTTTCCTATTTTTATTTTAGCTGCCCTTATATAATCACAATTTTGATTACTTAGTAGTACAATCAGTTCCAAATAAGCTATCATCAGGAAGTAGAGAGGTAAACACCATAATGGACGGAATCTAAGGTGCCATCAGTTATAAAAAGCACCATTATTTTATGCACCACCAAAGACAAAAACGGCTGCCACTTAAATGCCTTCATGACAGTGAAGTGTGACAAAGTCCTTCATGACAGTCCCAGGAGACACACGAACTGGGCACATCAGCTTCTTGTAGCTCCAAAATGTCTCATTTATGTTGAGAAATAGAGCAATTCACCCTACTTCCAGGTGCACTGCCTGGCATGCAATAGATAATTCTTTGGCATATTTCTCAGCAACAACAAAAAACAGCTTAAAACACCTATAGTATCTTCCTTTCTGAGGTCCCATAATGCACTTGATTGTAGCTTTGCAAGAAAATTTGAAACTGCAATCATTCCTCCAATGACAAATATTTTACTTCACATGAAATCAAATCTGTACCCTGCTGTTCTATTTCTATGCCTTTCTTCATAGTTTTTTCGATCTTTTTAAAGCCCTTTTAAATGGCAAGTAAACTAACCGTGCGGTTCCCAGAGTGCATATAACCCGACTGCCATGACGGCAAGGACAGCTATGACTTAGCCCACACATGTGCAGACTATGGTAACTACACCACCATGTGCTGCTTGGATGATAGTAAATGTAAGGACCATCTCAATTTCAGAGATCTCAGAATGCCAAATAAATGGTAATCAATGAAATACGGTATTGAAATGATAAATAATTTACTAACCATTACATTTGGCTGTGGGTTAAAGTCCCACTCCTCTGTCTCCACTTTGTAACAGGTAGCAGTGGACATTAACACATCTAGAATAATACACTCAGGAAAGGAAAATAAACTCTTAGTTTCCCTTTTTTAAAAGCTATTGGGCAGAGATGACAGCTACATCAAATCATTTTGTACAGTGTCAAGAACGACATTATATTCATCTTACCTCCTTCAAGAACTCTGGTCCCTTACTATCCTCTCCCCCTCCCATGTTGAGGGAACGAATGAGCCTGCAAAGGAATAGGACTTACTGGCTTTACCTGGTATTTCTCACCATGTGGTTTCATAACTGTTTTAAGTGAAATTCCTGCCTCTGTAAAGGCAAGAATCACACAACACACTACCTGATTTGAATTAGCCATAGGACAGTGCTATTAACAACTGTAACTAACACTTAACTGAACGCCTTTCTGTCAGGAAACTTAGATGCCTCACACACACAGGTAATCCTTGGAACACCCCTAAAAAAGTTAAGAACCATTATCTTCATTGTGCAAATTAGAAAACTAAGGTTTACAAAACCTATTTTGTCATCAAGTGTCTTGAATTAAAAGATTAATCAAAAATAACTATTAAGAGTCTGAATAACAAGTTTCACAAGGATTAAGCTATGCTAGTGATACACATGAACAACTGCTATGACATGACTCAGTCTTATAAACATTTAGGTAAACCTAAATTCTCACACAGACAACGCAAATCCTGATCAGTACTATATATGACATGTTAATTTTACCACAACAGACAAGCTAAGCTCATTAGGATCCTACGGTATTACTAACCCACAGTTTCTTCTGGAACTTCACAGGAAGCTGATTTAAATATTAACTTCACCCTAACTATGATGCTACATATAAAGTACACACCCAACATGAGACAAGACAAAGCCTGCGCTCCAGTCATAATGAAGTCAAATAACTGGCAAGAGCTAACATGTTTGCATTTCCCTAGCTAGATACACATTATTTTCATTAAACAAAGAGTACTCTCTTTTCCTGCCCAGAGGCAGTGAAAAAAGACAGGCACACACAAATCCCTAGAAAGAAGGAACTCAAGCTTTCCGACCTCAACTACTCTGTGGTTTTGGTGCAAAGCTTCTCAGGACTGAGGTTTTCTTAAAGCAAAGACAATAACTCACCTTACAGTAAGCAATAAACAGGATTAGTCACCCAGTAAAACATTAAACTATGAAGTTTTATAGTCCTAATCCTACTGCAACTAAATTAAAACTCTTTGATCAGCAAATTAGTGAGATTACTAATCTCACAATCTTCAAATACCCAGTTTAGCACTGTGATGAGGTGCTTTCTAGATTATTCCATTCCTTCAAACAGGGATGCTATTTTCATCATTCTCATGCACACATTTCCTGATCTCAACTGTCTCTTTTTACAAAGCCATTTCTAAATTTAAAACTAAGTACATAATTGATAAATGTTACTTTACTCCAAAGAACTACCAAGGTGTGCCTAATAAAATTCCCTCCAAAGTTAAAGATCTGGTTTTCTAATTTTAAAATAAAACTTAAATACCCAAGGAAAGCAAAGGAATAACTTTAGGAGTCAAAGAAAATATACAGCAGCAACTCCAGAAACCCAACCTATACAACAGGGTCTTTTTTTTTTTTTTTTTTTAACATCTTTATTGGGGTACAACAGGGTCTTAACAACACAGTCTGAGACTGCCACTAGCCTTTCCAACTTCCACGAAACAAGGAACAAGTCCACAAAAGCTCTGGTATTTTTTCAGTTTTTCTCCCAGCAACAACTCCACGTTGGTCCAATTTACTCATAACGTAGAAATCTAAAGTGCCTTATAACTCTACAATTGACAAATGGCATTTTTTTAGTGGATGAAACTAAATCCCCCCAAATGCGCTACCTGATAACTTATTTTAATGGTGCAAAAATTAGGTACGTGATGAAAATCACTGCTTCAGTTCATCAACTGGCTTAAAGTTTTTAAAAAGCATTAAAAGTTTTTAAAAGTTAGCCAATTCTAAATGGTATAGAGGGGTTTAAACTAAAATTAAAAGCAAGGAAAAAAAAGAACTAATCATCATTTACTCAAATTTTTTCATCTCTTTTTTTTCACATTCACTGAGTAGGAAATTCTAACAGCACAAAAAGATATAAAATGAAAGGGAAATTTCCCTCTTCCTCCCATCCAGTCCCATTTCCCAGGAGTAACCACTATTAATAGTTTCTGACATATCTTTCCAGAAATGGTCTATGCACACAAATATATACGTTCATACTATACATCATGTCTTGCACTTTGTTTTTTTCTTACTTTTGAATACATTAAGACAATATTTTTTTCATTTCTTTAAATACATATGTGCCCCAAGTAAATACAAGAAACAAGGCCAGGAAACTGTTACAATAAGGTCTTATGAAATGTTATCTTCAAAAATTAAGGAAAATGCCATTCAGCAATCTACTGCTAAGGTTTACTGAGAAACTAAGAAAATATGGGAAAAGATATAAGAAATCAAGTTTATATGGTTATAGTTTTAGAAATCTAACAGTAAAATTTTAAGTCATTATTAGATGGGCCTCAGTGTGTCGTTTCCATTTTTGGTAAATAACAGGGACCAGAGAGGTGATGTGGGATTGGATTATGAAGGGTTCTAAATAGGGAAAGAAAGCTTAACCATGAGTTACAGGGGTACTGAATAAGCCAAGTGTGATGACAGAGGTAGGAAGCTGGCAGGAGAAATGGAAAGGTAGAGTATACTCTGCACATCTCAAAGAATGAAGAGATAAAGCTTAGCCAAATATTTGAAAATGGATGCCTAAGAGAACATGATTGACGAAGACATGAAAGGAAACCAGTAAAAACCAACCAATGTAATATGCCACACTAATAGAATGAAGGGGATAAAGACACAGTTATCTTGGTCGATGCAGAAAAAATCCACCACCCTTTGATGATAAAAACAATCAGGAAACTAGGAAGAGAAGGTCATTTCCTCAACATGATGAAGAGCCTTTATTAAAAAAAACTCACAGTTAACATCATTCACAATGGTGAAAGACTGAAAGAGCTCCCCCTAAAATCAGTATGAATACAAAGAAGCCCACTTTCACCAATGTTATTCAACATTATACTAGAGGTTCTAGCCAGAGCAATTAGGCAAGAAAAATAAATAAAAGGCACCCACACTGGAAAAGAGAAAGTAAAACTATCTCTATTCACAGATGACATGATATATAAAATCCCAGAGAATCCACAAAAAAGTCACTAGAGCTAATAAATAAATTCAGCAAAGTTGCAGAGTACAGGATCAACAGGCAAAAATCAGTTGTGTTTCTATACAGCAGCAATAAACAATCTGAAAAGGAAATTTAAAAAACAATTACACTTACAATAATATCCAAAAGCATAAAATACCTAGGAATAAATTTAACCAAGAAGGTGAAAGACTTGTACACTAAAAACTATGTAACACTGAGAAAGAACTTAAAGGAAACCTTAATAAATGGAAAAACATCCAAGTTCATGGATTGGAAGACTGTATCAGTCAGGGTTCTCCAGAAAAACAGAACCAATAGGGCACATGTGTGTGCAAGCACATGAAGAGACCCTGTATTCCTAGTTTCCTGTGCGTGTGAATTAAGAAATTTATTATTAGAAATTGGCTCTTGGGATTATGGAGGCTGAGAAGTCCCAAGATCTGCAGTTGGCAAGTTGGAGAACCAGCCAAGGGTGTCATTCCAGTCAGATCTGGAAAGCCTGAAAACCAGGAGAGCTGATGATATAAGTTCCAGTCTGAGGGCAGGAGAAGACCTGCACCCAGTCAGGTGGGTAAAGTTTCCTCTTACTCAGCCTTTTTGTTCTATTCAGGTTTTCAACTGAAGGGGTAAGGCCCACAGACACTAGGGAGGGCAATCAGCTTTATTCAGCCTACCAATTCAAATGCTAATCTCATCCAGAAGCACCCTCGAAGACATACCCAGAATAATGTTTGACTAAATGTCTGGGTACCTTCTGGTCTAGTCAAGCTGACACAAAAAACTCATCATCACAAAGATTTAATATTGTTAAGATATCAATACTACCCAAAGTGATCTACAAATTCAGTGTAATCCCTATCAAAATTCCAATGACCTTTTTTGCAGAAATGGAAAAGCTGATCCTCAAATTCATATGGAATTTCAATGGACCCTGAAGAGCCAAAACAATACTGAAAAAGAACAAAGTTAGAGGACTCACACTTTAAGATTTCAAAACCTACCACAAACCTACAGTAATCGTTGACAGTGTAGTACTGGCATAAGGACAGGCATATGGACAAATGAATAAGAATTGGGAGTCCAGAAAAAAACCATACATCTATGGTCAACTGATTCTTGACAAGGGTGTCAAAACCATTTGATGGGGAAAAAATATTCTCTTCAAAAAATGGTACTGGGGGTGCTGTAGGGATAAGATTGATGGTGTTTAAGAGTACAGACTTGTAACAAGTACTAAAATAGTCACAGAGATTTAATGTACAGTTTATTGAATGTAGACAACAATATTGCACTATAAGTATGTTATATGATAAATATCATTACAGGAGCAAACATATGATAATATACAAATTTACCAAAGTAACATGATGTACAGCTTAAATTTACACACACCACAAACAAAAATGGTGCTAGGATAACTAGATATCCATTTCCAAAAGAGTAAAGTTTGACCCCTACTTCACACAATATTCAAAAACTTACTCAAAATGGATTAACAACCTAAATATAAGAGCTAAAACTATAAAACTCTTAGAAGAAAGTTAAAGGTAAATCTTCAATATCTTGAATTTGGCAATGGATTCTTTTTATATTATACCAAAAGCATAAGCAACAGAAGAAAAAATAGGTAAGTGGCACTTCATCAAAATTAAAAACTTTTGTGCATCCAAGGACGTTATCAAGAAAGTGAAAATGACAACCTACAGGATGGGAGAAAATATTTTCAAATCATAAATCTGATAAGGGTCTAGCATCCAGATTATATTAAAATTCTTACAATTCAAACCACCAAAGACAAACAAACCCAATTCAAAAATGAGCAGAGGACCTGAACAGCCATTTCTCCAAAGAAGAGACACAAATGGCCAATAAGCATAAGAAAAGATGCTTAACAACATTAGCCATTAGGAAAATGCAAATCAAAACTAAATGAGGACGTGAGAGAGTGGCATGGACTTATATATACTACCAAATGTAAAATAGATAGCTAGTGGGAAGCAGCCACATAGCACAGGGAGATCAGTTCAGTGCTTTGTGACCACCTAGAGGGGTGGGGATAGGGAGGGAGGGAGGGAGACACAAGAGGGAGGAGATATGGGGATATATGTATATGTACAGCTGATTCACTTTGTTATAAAGCAGAAACTGACACACCATTGTAAAGCAATTATACTCCAATAAAGATGTTAAAGAAAAAAAGCAAAAATGGACAATAACAAGTGTCTGGGGAGGATTTGGAGAAACTGGAATCCTTGTGTGTTGCTGGTGGGAATGTAAAATGGTACAGCTGCTGTGGAAAAGTCTGGCAGTTCCTCAAAACATTAAACATAGAATTACTCTATGATCCAGCAATTCTACTTTTAGGTATATACCCAAAATAACTGGAAGCAGGTACTCAAAATATTCATACGTGAATGTTCACAGAAGGACTATTCATAAAAAACAAAAGGTGGGAACAACTCAAATGTCCACCAATGGAAAAACAGATAAGATGTAATAGATACATAGAGTTGAATATTAGCCATTATTGAAAGGAGTGAAGTACTGATACATGCTATAACTTGGATGAACCTCAAAAACATTAAACTAAGTGAAAGAAGCCAGACACAAAAGGTCACGTACTATACAATTCCATTTACATGAAACATCCAGAACAGGTAAATGCAGAGACAGAAAGCAGATTGGTGTTGCCAGGGGGAGGGAGAATAGGGAGTGACAGCTTAGTGGGTTTTCTTTTGGGGTGTTAAAAATATTTTGGAACTAGACAGAAGTGGTGGTTGTGCAATACTGTGAATATACTAAATGTACACTTTAAAATAGTTAATTTTATATTATACGAATTTATTCAACTGAATAAAAAGGGAAAGCTTTGCACAATCACGCGCACGCACGTACACACACACACACACACACACATGCAAAAGAAGAAAAAAGACACCAGGAAAGTACTAACTTGGGCTGGAATACTGAAAAAGGAAATATTTGTTTAGGACATCTCAACCTGACTACCAACCATCATGCAGCAGCTGCCAGCACCTATTCACGCAGATCTTTAATTTGGCTTTGAATGTCTGGTATTTTGACCTCCCTTTTTATTATAAAGCCTTGATGGTGGAAATAGCACCAAGTAGCCCAGATTCTTAGCACACATTAGCCTCTAGGCCAATTTCAACTTTCTTGAGCATCAATTTCCACACCTGGAAAATAAAGTATACCATAAGGCTTGACAGCACTGGTGTGACTACAAAATAAGGTAATGCATACAGGAATTGTTACTAAAATGAAAAAATGATTTTTAAATGTAAAATATTGTGACCTGCCCATCTAACAAAACTCATCTAGAGGTTGTAGTAAAAGTACTGATATCCTAGGAGAAAACTGCCTGTGCCAGGGTTTTGGTTTTAGCACTTACTAGCTGTGTCACTTTGCAAATTCTACTTCCTAGTCGCACTAAATTTTACTTCATAGGGTTGCTACATGGATTCAATGAGAATAAACGTTAAAGTGCGTCATAAACTGTCGAAAAAGTCTGGATGCAGGACAAGTACAAGCTGGCTACAGCACACCCCAAATTTCTACATTTCTAACAAACTCCTAGGTGATGTGGATGCTGCTGGTCCATGGACCATATTCTGAGTCACAAGGGAGCAGAAGTCAGTGAAGGTACCTGGGGGTTAGGTTCGGATAAGGAAGATGTAAGAAAACTTAGGCATGTGAGGAGAGACATCTAAATCAGGGTTTCTTAAGCTCAAAATTATTGACATTTTGGGCCAGACAGCTTTTTGTTTAGGGGGGACTATCCTGTACACTGTAGGATGTTTAGGAGCATCCCTGGCTTCTACTGGAGCATTCTCCCCCAGTAGTCACAATCAAAAAGGTCTCTAGACACCAATGATTTAGATTCATCTCTAAGAAATGAAGCGAGAAGGGAAGGGTACCTCTTCCACTGAGAGAAAAAGGGATGCTGAAGAAGGGGGGAAAACACCCCAAATATGAGACAGAGAGCTCTTAAGTTATCAGCAAGCTCAGTTAAGTAGAAAGGAAGGTTATCTATTTAGAAAGAGTGCAAGGGAGGACTGAAAATTTAAAACATCAGGATGAGCGTTCTAGA
>NW_006779070.1:638951-641873 GCF_000442215.2 Lipotes vexillifer | reverse complement strand
ATCTGAAGAGCGTTCTAGAGAGTAATAGAAAGGATCTGACCCAAAACAATGGGTCCACTGACTAAGAAGTAGGATCAGGGATTTCCTGGGCTCCTTGGAGTCAGAAGCGCCTGGGTTCAATCCTGGCTGTACCACTGACTAGATTGGTGACCTTCGGCAAATTATTTAACAAGAAACAAGAAAATTTCCTGGAGTTGTCATAAGTACTGAGATAATATATGTTAAATTTGTAGCACAGAGTGTGGCATATAGTACATGATCAATTAATGTTATCTACTACTATTATAAGCATCATTATTTTCCTTGAAAAATGTTTCAATTGGCTATTGCTTTAAATTTCTTGGATGAAACAAAATACACGGAAAGATCCTGCCTGGTGAGGTGTTACTTGTCAATGTGTTTTATAAATTTACTAAAAGTACTGTGTGAATAGGAACTGTTTGTAGCTGGAGGCATGAGAGTTGTGGAAGCCAACCAAGCATTGACTTACTGATGTTCCAAAAATCACAATTAATGAGACAAGGTAAAAGAGGGTGTAAAGGGCTTCCCTGGTGGCGCAGTGGTTGAGAGTCCGCCTGCCGACACAGGGGATGCGGGTTCGTGCCCTGGTCCGGGAGGATCCCACATGCCGCAGAGCGGCTGGGCCCGTGAGCCACGGCCGCTGAGCCTGCGCGTCCGGAGCCTGTGCTCCGCAACAGGAGAGGCCACAACAGTGAGAGGCCCGCATACGGCCAAAAAAAAAAGAGGGTGTAAAGCCAAAAAATCAAAAGAAAGCATTAAATTTTCACCGAAACTGACAGGTTTTCACAGGGCTTCAGTTAGCAGAACGTGTGATGAGCCCTAGATTTGCTGCCAAGGACCACAGGTTTCTAAGAGCCAACCTGACTTCAAGTTGTTTAACCTACAATAACAGTAAACATTGCTGCTGGTTTTCACCTAAGTCAAGAATTGATTGAAACAGTACCCTCTTTTAGACTCGAGTACATACTGAGAACATATTTCAAGAGTACTACGTTTTTCTTGCACTCAAATCATGGACGGCTATAATGGGTTCTGCCTGTTCCATGTACAAATGACCAATAATGGAAGGGAAGCATTCTAGGCTTTAAATAGATTGAGTGTCAGGGGAGGAGAGTTCCCCTCAATTACAGCAATTAAAGATCCTTTAAGGGCAACGTAGAATGCTTCAGAGAATTCAAAATAGAGTCCATTCTAACGTGAAACTTATGAAGATTAGGAAGAAGATATTAAAATCTTTCCTCTGAGATGTGAAAGGTAATTTCCTCATACAAGACTCCTTCAGCCTAGCCTGCTAACTTCAAGCATTTTACATTAGCAAAAACAAAAAGGGCAAACATTATCAAGCATTCCAAGCTTATCATCTGTCTGTATGGGGCGAATCACTGAGAAGAACAGTAAATGTCATCACTCTGCAGGAATCAGGGTCCTCCAGCTAGCCACAGCCACTGGAGTTCCAAATCTTTCCAAAAATAGCTATGACTTATATACAAGTGTTCATCAAACACCTCACATATGAACTCTTAAACAGAGAGCGCTGAGACAATGGTCACCTATCAAACTGCGGCAGAGGTAAATGCAGTTGCTGCTGACCAAAAGGCACATGGTGTCAACCAACGAATTTAAATGACTTGCTCTCCCTTAAAATAGTCTCTTCTCCAAATCAACATGACTGTCTCAAAGCTAAGATTTTCCCACCTGTTTTTAACTCACTGTCCTAAAAACAAATAGAACTGATCTCTGAAACCAAAGAAAATCCTGACTCAGGCATTGGTAAACACCTAACAATTTTTCTATTACAAATCAGCACATGAAACACCATCTGCCTACTTTCATTTCTGAGTCCACGACCCGGAGGTATCTTTTACTACAGGAGTTTAAAAAGTAAGTGCGGTCACTTTACACACTATTGGTCTCCCGACTGCCTGAAGAGGAAAAACAAAAAGGCATAAAAGGTTTCTCACGTGGAAGTATCTGACAACTCTGTACTGTAAATATTTTATGAAATTCCTCACTTCCAAACTCGCATCTAAATACCTGGTACAGGGTTCCAATTGTCTTGAAACAGCTTAGCACTTGACGGGTGACGGGTAGTCTTAAGTTATAACATTCCAAAGTAACATTAGAAGACTTTCTCAAATTGCCCACTTCCCAAGTTTTTTTCGCACAGACATTAGCCGTTTGATTTTCTCTCAAACCAGTATTCTTTTACTCTCACCACCTTAGCCCAGAAATCCTCGTATTGATTTCAATCTTCTTAGATAATAGAAAAGGGAAAGCATTATCAGCATACCTTGTATTCATCGCGCTGTTCTGTTCCTCCCCCTTCCTTAAAAATCTACAGTGATGAATGCAGTAATTGGGAAGGCTGCTTTCTGCTTAAAAAAATAGGGATGTGTGTGGAAGGCATGAAGTGGTAACAAGGACCCCTGGTCTTTCACACGGTGTAGATAAATCCTGGCTTTAACTTAGGTAACTTCGGTCTGCTTTAGACTCTTAGAACAGCACGGCCCTAAAACGGATTCGAAAACAAAAACAAAAAACAAAAACCACCAAAGCTGCCCCTTTCGGAAGTTTCTCACCCTTGGTCGGGGGCCAGGAGCGCTCTTCTTAGAGATCCCTTATGCAGACAGCCCACGTCCAGCCCTTTATATTTGATTTTCCAAATTAGCTAATCTCCCTCGAACTTCAGCCCGTCCCCGAACCCGAAGAGAGTCCTCAATCTCTGCGACCGAGCCTTGCAGAGACTTCACCCTCCTCCTCGAGCCCCGGGGCTCACCCCGGCCGGCGCGCCGCCCTCTCCCCAGCCGGGCCCGGGCGCCCTCCGCAGCCCCCTCCCGCCTGGCCCCGCAGGCCCGCCCGCCCGCGCCCCGCGCCGCTCCCGCCCCGGCCCCGCACCCCCTA
>NW_006779070.1:585018-638940 GCF_000442215.2 Lipotes vexillifer | reverse complement strand
CCCGAGGGCCCCACAAGCCACAGCTACTGAGCCCATGCACCACAACTCCGAGCCGTGGCGGTCGGCTGCTCCGGCCGCGTCGTCCTGCTGCAGCTCCGCAGTCATGGCCGAGGCGCCCCTCCGCGGGTCATCCGCCTCCCGCCGCCGCGGCCAGCCCAGCCTCGCCGGAGGAGGAGGAGGAGGAGGAGGAGAAGGAAGAGAAGGAGGAGAAGGTGGAGGAGGTGGAGGAGGTGGCCCCGCCTCCGCCCCGCCGCGCGCCGGCGGCTCAGCCCACACGCTCCGCCCCCGGCCTGCGCGCGCACGCCAAGCGCGCGGCCGAGGGCCGAGCCGCTCTCTACGTGCTCCCGCAAACGCCGGGATATGACCCGGCGCCGGTCACGTGACCCAGGCTCCGCCCGCGCCTAACGGTCAGCGTTTGCGCCCGAGCGGTGTGTTCCGGGCGGCTGACGCCCAGGAAGTGGTGGTGTGGGCTGTGGACCCTGTTTTCCCAAGTCTCTTTCTCTGCCGTCGTCCCTCAAACCTGCTCATTTCTAGGACTCACCACCGGCTTAAGACTCCTCACAGACGAGTTCAGGCTGCTCCCCATTTGGGGAACCTGTCTAGGGACCGCGTAATAGAGGGTTTTCCACCTGGCGGTGGAGCCATGTCCAAGTCCAGTGACACGAAAAATTTATCATCCTTGAGAAAAGGAAAGGCAGAGGCTGAATGGAGTGGTCTGACAGGTAAAGCTAACCAAACGGACCAGGGCCTGTATTCATTGGTGCTCAGGGAAGTGCCCTAACACCGACCTGGGCATGGGGAGCAAGAATTGCCCAGTTTTCCCATTTTAGATTTGATGGCGTTCAAACTAAAATTTTATAGGGTTTTAAGTTTGAGCCAGATGCTTATGATGGCACATTAAGAGCTAAGGTGCCCTCAATTGGGTTGTGTTTTCAACAATTTGATGGAAATCGTAACTGCTAAACCCTGTCTCATGTTTATTCACATGTATCGCAATGACAATCCACTTGGCACACTTTGGTCCAAATCTGTGTGGAGGCTGGGTAGGGAAGGGCCTCTTTTAGAGGGTAGTGCTTATCTGGTTGCCCTGGTCTAGCCCTTGGGCAGCACCTTCAGTGTGAATTTTATGTGGATGGTGGCCTTTCCTGTGCTCATGTGACTGTGATGTTTCACCTGCAGGCATTTCTAGTCTGCATGGAAGCACAGCTTGAGGCATAAGGAAACAGGTACAGATTAGGTGCAGCTCCCATGGGAGACCTGATTACTGTCAGGAGCCTAGACCACGACTGCTGCTACTTCCTTCACCTGGAGATTCAGGGGGTCTCTTTTCCCTGGCAGGTAAACTGGCAGCGTGATCATAATCTTCCACGTTTAGCAGGCTATGTGTTTATGTCTGATGGTTGTAGGACTCTTTATGCTTGTGGCTTTGACTTTTCTTTTCTCCTGGGTAATCAAAACGTGTGTTCCTGGCCTCAACCTGGGGGTCATAGCAAAATAAGTTGATTTCTCAGTCCACTTTCTTTGCAGCATTGCATACTTCTCCATTGCCAGAAAGCTCTATTTACGTGTGTCTTTGCCATGTCTCTGGAGCAACTCGTTTGCCTTTGCACATTCATTTTAGGAAATTGCTTATTTAATGTGTTTAAATGCGGTGGAAACCTATGACTCTTGTTTATGAAAATTTCCTTAAAAGACCTCCAGAGACCTTCTACACCCATATATCTGAAAGAGGTATGCATAGCCATTTTGTAAATACAGGCCCCTGAGTTTTGATTAAGTGTCTTTCTGCTATATGGTTCTAAACAGGGCTCCAGATCTAATAAATTTGTTATAATCTGAGAGCCGTAGATCTGGAAAATCCTCTTAGCCCCCTTGGGTTTAACTACCACTTGGTCCTGGATGTGGTAATCAGCTAGAGACCCCCTGTCCAATCAGAGTATTTAATGAATACTCTATGTCATTGTTTGGCCATCAGTTGGCAATCTTCATGGTGATCAAATATAAAAAGTAGCTATCATGGAACGTCACTACAGAAAACCCCTTCTCATTTGTCCTTAAAACCATACTTGAAGGCTCCAGAATAATTGCGTTGTTAGTTGATAATCATTTCAAGACTATTCAGGAAAAAAAGAAATAATAACAAGCAGTAGCAAATAATTGACTTGTTTAAAAAAGGAATCGTCTTCAGAGTATTTTCCCAAAGAGAAAATTTCCTCTCCTGGAAATCTTCTTGTCCCAATGCTAAATTATTTTCTGAGTCAATGAATTTATATTTCTACCTCTGATTTACCTCAATTCCAAAGTATAGTTTGTTTTAATGAAATGATCCCATTTCAGTGTTATTGAATACTGGTGTGGAGCTTGTGTGGGCTAAATGAGAATGAAGGGGAAATGTTAGCAAAGGCAAAAAGAGAAAAGAAAGCAATGTGTACTTATATTCCTTCTCTGCTTCCCTCTGTAAATAGTTTTGCCACTGGCTTCAGAGCAACTGGATTTGAAAGCTGATGGCTGAGGCTGACTAACAGGTGTGACTGTTGTCTGAGCTATGGATTCCTTTCCAGGAATGATCTAGGCAGGAATGTCCTTACAGCCAGCTTCTCAGCAGTTAGGAAAATGGCCTTTCTTACTATGGAGGAAAGAATATGGGTATTTCTGTTATAACCCCTAGATGGAAAAGTTAGATGATGTGTAAGGTTAAATATAGGTGTTTAAAAGGTTTCAGAAAAGGCTCTCTTTTGCTGGTTGAAAAACAAATGTGTTTCCACCCTTTCTGAAATGTGTACTATAGGCAATGTATTTTGTGGAGAATTGAAACAACTTTCAGTAACGTTAATGAGTTCATTTTAATTTGAGAAGTATTGGGCACTGGTATTCAAAATAACAACATCAGGTTTCCTTCCTTTTGTTTCTCTAGAAAATATAGAGAAACACTAAAAAAGCCTACTGAAATCTGTTTTCATGAAATACATGAAAACCTTAAACTCTTGGGATTCAATTTTCCTTTTATTAAAAAAGTGAAAACAACCTTAGCCTCCAGATGGAAAGGTAAAAATAGACAATTAGAAATAAGTCCGTTTTTGCAAACTTGATTTTTGACAACATTGTAACCCAGTGGGGATAAGATGGACTTTTAATAAACGGTCCTCAGTTCTTCATATAAAAATTAATTTTGGACTCTTACATTATAAACAAATGTAATGAAAGGCTTAAATGTAAAAAAGCAAAATTTAAAACTTTTGAGACACTTCATTGGGGAGTCTCCTTAGGGCAGAGGGGAGCTTTCTTAAATCAGAGACAAAAGCACAGTCCATAAAAGAAAAGGTTGATAACTTAAATTACATTAAAATTAAGAATTTCTCTTCATCAAAAGGTACTACAGGAAAAATGAAAATATTAACAGAGAAAATATTTACAATACATATAACTGGTAACATATTAGTATCTAGGACAAACCTCCGGTTTCATTTGGCATGATTAACTTATTGGGCCAGTAATTCTTTGTTGTGGAGGCTTAACTTATTAGATGCCAGTAGCTCTACCCTGCCAAGTTGTAGGACCATTAAAAATGTCTCCAGACATTGTCAAATGTTTCCTAAGGAGCAAATTCTCCTCCAGCTGAGAATCACATATCTAAACTAAGTGAAAAATGAAATAAGTCAGACAAAGACAGATACTGTACGTCAGGGGTCCCCAGCTGGTCGCGGCCTGTTAGGAACCTGGCTACAGCAGGAGGTGAGTGGCGGGCAAGCGAGCGAAGCTTCAACTGCCGCTCCCCATCGCGCCCCACCGCTCGCGTTACCGCCTGAACCAGCCCCACCCCCATCTGTGGAAAAATTGTCTTCCATGAAACTGGTCCCCGGTGCCAAAAAGGTTGGGGACCAGTGCTCTACATTATCACTTATATGTGGAATCTAAAAAATAAAACAAATGAATATAATAAAACAGAAACATATTCAGATATAGAGAACAAACTAGTGGTTACTAGTGGGGAGAGTGAAGAGAAGAGGGGCAAAAAAGGGGATTAAGAGATACAAACTACTATGTATAAGATAAATAAGCAACAAGGATATATTGTACAGCACAGGGAAACATAGCCATTATTTAGTAATAACTTTAAATGGAGTACAATCCATTGAATCACTAGGTTGTAAACCTGAAGCTAACACGGTATTGTAAATCAAGTCTACTTCAGTTAAAAATAAAGACATCTCAAGATGATTTTAGTCCTTTTCTAGGTATGGAAAGATGCAAGTCTGGGCTCACTGAAATTATTCCTCTGATATGCATCTTAACTATCTAGGGCCAGTACCCTGTTTTCCTCCATCCTGAATTCCCCTCAGGGCACACCAGCGGGGGCTACAGTGGCTGATGGCTTTATGGCTGCAACATCCTTTGTTTACTGAAATGGCAGGTGGGACCTTCTTTTCCACATGTGTCAAAGCTGGGGCCTTGCTACAGAAACCAAAAACATGACTTAGGATAAAAACCAGAAAGCCACCCAGGAAAAGCAAATAGAAACTTGTATAATGCAGCAGGTACTGGGACATAAATTGGGACTCCAGGTGACTTAATTTTTTTTTTCACTCAGGACCACCACTGAAGGAAAATATCCTCCTCAAAATATCGGGATTTGAAAGAATAGATGAGGCAAAAGTAACTTATACAATTTTGCCTTTAGAAATGCAAATTTTTTAGTGATCTGATAGTTGACTCTGGTAGGAAAAAAATATATTTTTAGAGGAAGTGATAGCTAACAGTACTGAGCACTTACAGCCTAGGTGGTGTTCTGAGTGCTTTGCATATATGAACTCATTTTATCCTCACAAGTAAGTACTATTATTATTTACTACCTGCTTCACAGATTAGAAAACCACCACAGAAAGGTTAATTTGCCCAAAGTCTCTCTACTAATAAAGGTAGAGCCAGGATTCTAAGCTAAAACAATCTAGCTCTCTTTCTGTAGCCTGGGTAAAAGATAAGAAGATTCTGGCTTAGAGAAACCCAGTCTGGGAAAGATGAATAATTAGAGAAGAAACAGCCTCTAAAGACTTCTCTGAGGAGGTGCTATTTGAATTGAGAAAGACAGGGAAGGCTGAGAGAAAGACAATGGGAGTTCAGGCACTCAGAAGACCAGTTATAGTTGGGTTAAGCACAGGTCCCAGTTTGCCTGGTGCAATTCTGATTTACCCCTATTTTCCCCACATGATCATTAATAGCTCCACCCTCCTCAAACTTCCAGTTTTGGATGATAAATTACGTGTTCACCCTCCTTATGGAGCATTTTATCCTGAACTTAATTTAAGCAGTGATCCTAGAGAATTTTACCATAGTATTTCCCAAAGTGTTTCAGACTAGCTAAGTCTGATAAGCATGCATCATTCACAGGAATTTGTTTCATTTCTAAAGAACACAGCCAGAGGGAATAGAGGGTACCCTAGAGTGAGTGAATTCACTGCCTTGAGTCCCATGCCCTTAAGGGACTGTAGCTTTTTCACTTTTGTAAGCCAACCTCTACTGGCACTTAAGGCCTAGGTGCCTCAAGGCCATCCCTGAAGAGATGGAGCTTTGTAGAGTTGAGGGGGAGTGGGGGGGGCGGGTAATAATTGATGGTCTCTGCCTGAGGGGTAAAAGCTAAGGGCAGAAGTTGAATGGGGCTTTCCTTCCATCTGGTTGGAGGAAGAGTTTAGAATTTCAGACCTGAGGAGACAAAGGTAAGAACTCTGAAGCTCTGAAACAATTGTATTTATTGTCTCTTACACTTCTCCAGAGTAATCCATAGCAAGCAACTTAAAACCAAAGGAATGGGGTGCTGAATAGACTGTCTGGAATCCAACCATTTTTTGTGAGGAGCTGCAGCCCTATAGAATGGGTGACAGTGTCTTCAGGGAGTACAGGTTAAGTATTGCATTACTGGAGCCAGCAGATTAGAGAGCTGGTTTCTGCAAATCAAGGAGCTCTAGTATCAAGGAGTTAAAAAGCTTTAGGAAAGTATTTCAGCTTAAAATTGTTAGTCATGTTATTTGAAGTAGAGGATTCTCAAGTTTTGTTCCTTCAGCTTTATGAAAAGATGAGCAGTGATCCCAATGACTATTATTTTATGCTAAATCTCATTATTTCATTGGCAAGACAAAGGAAATGGGCTGAGGGCAAACTAGCACTCTGACTTGTTTCTGAATGAGCTGGTTCTGAGCTCATCTGATGAACATGAAAATATCGTGACATTATGAACTGACACTTGAATGTTTTGATTTTTACAAACGCTAAATATGCATTGCTCAAATTGGATAAGGTAGTTAAAGAGTCCCTATTCCATCAGCCTGTGGACATTACCAAATAAGCCTACACCTTCAGAGCAAATTCTAGAGATTACTTGAGAGATATTTCTTGAAGCAAAAGTTTGTTAAAGTGACATTTTTGTTTCCTTTCTTGGTTAGCAGTATTTAGCCATACTAGAGGGGGAGGGATAAATTGGGAGTTTGGGATTGACATATACACACTAATATATATAAAATAGATAGCTAATAAGAACCTGCCATGTAGCACAGGGAACTCTACTCAATACTCTGTAATGGCCTATATGGGAAAAGAATCTGAAAAAAAAAGTGGATATATGTATATGCATAACTGATTCACTTTGCTGTACACCTGAAACTAAAACAACATTGTAAATCAACTATACTCCAATAAAAATTTTTAAAAAATTAAAGTGTCTGATAACTATGCTTAATGAAGTAAAGGAAAACATACATGTAATAAATGAAAAACTGGAAAACCTCAACAGATAATTAGAAAATACAAACAAGAACCAAATGAAAGGGGCTTCCCTGGTGGCACAGTGGTTGAGAGTCCACCTGCCAATGCAGGGGACACGGGTTCGTGCCCCGGTCTGGGAAGATCCCACATGCCGTGGAGCGGCTGCGCCCGTGAGCCACGGCTGCTGAGCCTGCGTGTCTGGAGCCTGTGCTCCGCAACAGAAGAGGCCACAACAGTGAGAGGTCTGCGTATCACAAAAAAAAAAGAACCAAATGAAAAATTTAGAACTTAAAACATTCAGTATTTGAAATAAAGTAATTGAACTGGCTTTATAACAGGCTACATATTTTTATGTAAAGGAAAAACTATAATATTTTCACATGGAATATATAAAACAGAATACATATGACAATAGCAGGGGCTAGTAAGTTGAACTAAGTGCAAGATTACTACATTTCATGGGAAAGTACAGTTCTAATGCTAAAAGTAGACTGTGAAAAGTTAAGAATGAATATTTTAATCCCTAGTGTAACCACTAAGAAAATTATGTAAAAGACATAACTAAAAAGTCAATAGGTAATCTTAAATGGGAGTTAAAAAAAATCGAAAAGGAGGAACAAAAAATACCAAAAATATAGAAAACAAATCGTAAAATGGGAGACCTAAATCCAACCATATCAATAATTACTTTAAACGGATCAAACATTCCAATGAAGAGGCACAAATTAACAAAATAAAATTAAATGCAAGACCCAACTATGCTATACACAAGAGATGCACTTTAAATATAAAAACACACGTAAATGGATTGGAAAAAAAGGGGTGGAAAATGAACTGAATGTTTCTGTCCCCCTAAAATTCATATGTTGAATTCTTAACCCTCAATGTGATGGTATTAGGAAATGGGGCCTCTGGGAAAGTAATTAAGTCATGAGGGTAGAGCCCTCATGAATGAAATTAGTGCCCTTATAAAAGAGGCCCTAGAGAGATTTCTAGTCCTCTTTCTACCATATAAGGATACCAGAGAAGTTGGTATTCTGCCACCCAGAAGAGGGCCTTCACCAGAACTTGACCATGGTGGCACCCTGATCTTGGACATCGATCCTCTAGAACTGTGAGAAATAAGTTTCTGTTATTTATAAGCCACCTAGTCTTTGGTATTCTGTTTTAGCAGCCCAAAATGATAAAGACATAGTGCAAAATAACCATAGGAAGGCTGGAGTGGCTATTAATATCAGACAAAATAGATCTCATTACACAGAGGGTCATTTTATACTGATGAAAGCATCAACTCATCAGGAAGCCATAATAATCATAAATGTGTATGCACCTAATAACAGAGGTTCAAAAATACATGAAGCAAAAATTGAAAGAATAAAATGGAGAAACAGGCAATTCTACAAGAGTGGCAGGAGATTTTAACACCTTGCCGGAAGGGTTAGAACAAGACACCATGCCCCCCCCCAAAAAAAATAAATAAAAGTATAATCTGAACATACTGTCAAACACCCTGATCTAAGTGATATTCACAGAATGCTACACCAACAATGACAGAATATACAGTCCTTTCAAGTGTATGTGGTGCTTTCACAATAGTAAATCATATGCTATGCCATAAAACAACTCTCAATCAGAATGAAATTATTGAAATCATATGTATGTATGTTCTTTGACCAAAACAAAATTAACCTGGAAATCAAAAGCAATACAAAGTTTAGAAAACATCCAAAAATTTAAAACAAACGACTCATTTCTAAATAATACATGGCTCAGGAAAGAAATCACAAGAGATATTAGAAAATATTTAAAACAAAAATAGTAAATATACAACATATCAAAATTTGTTCAATGTCACTTATGCAGTGCCTAGAGGAAATGTATGATTTTAAATGCTTATGTTAGACAAAGAAGAAAGGTCTTAAATCAATGACCTACTGTTCCACTGTAAGACAATAAACAAAGAAGAGCAAAGTAAAAAAGTAAGCGTAAGGAAGGAAATAATAAAGATAAGAGGATAAGACAATGAAATAGAAAACACAAAAGAAAGAAAATAACAAAGCCAAAATCTGGCTCATTGAAACATACTTTAGAAAACTGATAACCTCCTATGTTATCAACTGAATTGTGTTCCCTCAAAATTTACACACTGAGGCTCTAATCCCTAATGCGACTATATTTGAAGATAGGACGTTGAAGGAGATAATTAAGGTAAATGAGGTCATAAGAGTGGGGCCCTAATCCTATAGGACTGGTGTCCTTATAGGAAGAGGAAGAGACACCAATGATGTATGTGTACAAATTCCCATATGTCATGTGAAGACATAGCAAGAAGGAAGCAATCTATAAGCCAAGGAGTGAGGCCTCAGGAGAAACAAACTAGGCATACCTTGATCTTGCACTCCCAGATTACAGAAATATGAGAAAATAAATTTCTGTTGTTTAAGCCACCCAGTCTATAGTATTTTGTTATGGCAGCCCTACAAGGGCTATATAGGGACAGTGAGAAACTGGCCATCTGCAATCCAGGAAGTGAGCACCAGGAATCAATCACTTTGATCTTGGATTTCCCAGCCTCCAGAATTGTGGGAAATAAATTTCTACTGTTTAAGCCACCAAGTCCCTGCTATTTTTATTACAAGAAATAATAAAAATAGTCAGCCTAAGCTGACTAAGGCAGATGGGAAGATTCAATAATTGTTATGTTGTTAATTCTTTCCAAATCGATCTACAGAGTCAACATAATTTCATCAAAATCTCAGCAGGTTTTTTTGTAGAAATTGATAAGCTGATTCTAAAGCTTGTACAGGCACACCTCATTTTATTGCACTTCGTTTTATTGTGCTTTGCAGATACTGTGTTTTAATACAAACTGAGTTTGTGGCAACCCTGCATCCAGAAAATCTATTGACACCATTTTTCCAACAGCCTTTGCTCACTTCATGTCTCTGTATCACATTTTGGTAATTCTCACAATATTGCAAATTTTTCAGTGTTATTATATTTGTTATGGTGATCTCTGATCAGTGATCTTTGATGTTACCATTGCAAAAAGATTACAACTCATGAAAGGTTCAAATGATGGTTAGCAATTTTTTTAGCAATTAAGAATTTTAAAATTAAAGTGTATAAATTGTTTTTTAGACATAATGCTACTGCACACTTAAGAGACTACAGTAGAGTGTAAACATAACTTGCATATGCACTAGGAAACCAAAAAATTCATGCGATTTTCTTTATTGTGATAGTCACTTTGTTGCATTGTCTGGAACAAAACCCAGATATCTCTGAGGTATGCCTGTATAGAAATGTGGAGGAGCTAGAATAACTAATATAATCTTGAAAAAGAACAACAAATTGGAGACCTTATACTATATAATTTCAAGTCATGTGGTGTTGGCAAAAGGATATGCAGTGGCTCTCCCAGGGACAATTTTGTCCCCTAGGAGACATTTGGCAATGTGTGGAGGCATTTTTGGTTGGCATCTTATGAGTAGAGGTCAGGGACACTGCTAAATATCCTATAATGCACAGGACAAACTTCCCCACAACAAAGAATTATTTGGCTCGAGATGTCAGTAGTGCTGAAATTGAGAAACCTTATGGTAGACAAATATATCAACGCAACAGCATAAGAGAGTCCAGAAACAAATTCACAGAGTCAATTGATTTTCAGAAAACTCCTGATGCAATTCACTGGGAAAAGAAAAGTCTTTTCAATAAATGGTGATAAACAATGGATATTTGTATAGAAAAAATGAACCTTGACTTTAATCTTATATACAACAACTAATTCCACATCAGCCAAAGATCTAAATGTAATACTAAAATTTTAATGCTTCTAGAGACAAGACAACATAAGGGAATATCTTTTCTACCTAGATATAGACAAAAATTTGTTTGACAGAACATGAAGTACATTAAACATAAAAGAAGAAACTGATAAATTGGCTTCATCAAAATGAAAAATTTCTGCTCCTCAAAAAACTGTTAAGAAAACCAAAAGGTAAGCCACAGACTGGGAGAACGTATTTGCAATACATATATCTTACAAGATTACTCATAACCTGATGTATAAAGAATGCCTACAAATCATTAAGAAAAAGCTCATTTTTAAAAGGGCAAAACACTTGAACAGATACTTTACAATAAGATATATGAATGTCCAATATATCATTAGTCACCAGGGAAATGCAAATTAAAACTACAATGTGATATTACTACACACCCACTAGAACAACTAAAATTTAAAGGACTTTATAAAGTGTTGGAAAAGATTTGAAGCAACCCAAACTCACATATAGATACAATGTGGGAGTATAAAATGGCAAAACCACTTTGGAAAACTGAGAGTTCCTTATATGTTAAACATACACATATCTTAATACCCAGCAGTCCATTCCCAGGTTTTTACCCAGGAGAAATGAAAAGTGTGCATCCATAAACAGACTTGTACAAGAATGTCCATAGTATCTTTATTCATAATAGTACCCAACTGGAAATGACTGAAATGTTCATAAACAGGAGATTGGATAAACAAGTTGTGTAATATCCATATGATAAAATATTCAGCAATAAAAATCAAAGAATTATTGTTATACATAACAACATATTTGAATTTCAAAAACACTTAATTGTGAAAAAGAAGCCTGGCACAAAAGAGTACATACTGTATATGATTCCAATTATATGAGATTCTAAAGGCAAAGATGTGTTAAACAGAACAGAAAAAGAACATGAAGGAAATTTTTGGAAATGTACTGTATCTTAATTGGGATGTTGGTTACATGAATGTATACATTTCTCAAAATGCATCAGCCTGTACACTTAAGATCTGTGCATTTTAGCATATGTAAATTATTATCTCCATTTTACAGTAACAACAAAGCACAAAAAAGAAGAATTTAAAAGTAAAAGAATTAAAAAGTGAGCTGCACAAACTGAGGATGAAAACTAGAATAAAAGCCTTTTAAAAAACCATTTCCATAGGAATTCCCTGGCAGTCAAGTGGTTAGAACTCCATGCTTCCATTGCAGGAGGCACAGGTTCAATCCCTGGTCAGAGAACTAAGATTCCTGCATGCCATGCAGCATGGCCAAAAAAACCAAAAAAACAAAACAAAACAAAAACCTGTTTCCAAAAATCACATGATCATATCAATAGATGCAGAAAAGGCATTTAACAAAATCCAACATTCATTAATGATAAAAACTGTCAGTAAACTAGGAATAGAGGAAAACTTCCTCAACTTGATAAAGATTATCTACAAAATACTTACAGTTAACAACATACCAAGTGGTGAGAAACTCTAAACTTTCCCACCAAAATCATGTAGAAGGCAAGGATGTTCTCTCTTACCATTCCTTTCAAAAACATACTGGAAGATCTAGCTAATGCAATAAGACAAGAAAAGGAAATAAATGTATATAGATTGGAAAGGAAGAAATAAATCTGACGTGATCATCGATGTAGAAAATCCAAATAATTGTCAAAAATACCTCCTGGAACTAATGTGTGATTATAGCAAGGTTTCAGGACACTTGGTTAATATATAAAAGTTAATTACTTTCCTATAAACCAGCAATGAACAAGTGGAATTAGAAGTTATAAGCACAATACTATTTATATTAGCATTCCCTCCCTCCCAAATTAAATACTTAGGTATAAATCTAACAAAATACGTACTAGATTTACATGAGGAAAAATTACAAAACTCTGATGAATTAAATCAAAGAAGATCTAAATAAATTTTGAGATAGTCCATGCTTGTAGATAGGAATGGTAAATATTGTCAAGATGTCAGTTATCTCCAATTTGATCTATAGATTCAATGGAATCCCAATCAAAATCCCAGCAAGTTATTTTGTGAATATCAACAAACTGATTATAAAGTTTATATGGAGAGGCAAAAATTCCCAAAATAGCCAATACAATATTGAAAAAGAAAAAGTTGGAAGACTGACACTACCCAACATTAAGACTTAATATAAAGCTACAGTAATGAAGACAGTGTAGATTCAGAAAAAGAACAGACAAATAGATCAATGGAATAAAATAGAGAGTGCAGAAAAAAACCCACATAAATATAGTCAACTGATCTTTGACAAAGGAGCAAAGGCCATACAATGGAGCAAAGGTACTCTTTTCAATAAATAGTGCTGGAACAACTGGACATCCACATTCAAAGAAAAAAAAATCCTAACACATGCCATACACTCTTCACAAAAAAGTACCAAAAATGGGTCACAGACCTAAATGTAAAACATAAAACTATAAAACAATAACATAGGAGAAAACACAGATGACCTCGGGTACTTTTTAGATACAACATCAAAGTCACAGTTCATGAAAGAAATAATTGATAAACTGGACTTCATTAAAATTAAAACTGTTCTGTGAAAGACAATGTGAAGAGAATGAGAAGATAAGCCACAAACGTGGAGAAAATATTTGCAGAATACACATCTAATAAAGGACTGTTATCCAAAATATGCAAAGAACTATTAAAACCCAACAATAAGAAAACAACCTGACTAAAAATGGGCCAAAGACCTTAACAGAAACCTCATCAAAGATATACAGATGGCAAACAGGCATATGAAAAACTGCTCCACTTCGTATGTCATCAGGGAAATGCAAATTAAAACAACAATGAGGTACCAGTACCTACCTGTTAGAATGGTCAAAATCCAGAATACTGGATCAAGATGACGGAGTAGGAGGATGTGAAGCTCACCTCTCACACAAACATATCAAAATATATCTATATGTGGAGCATCTCTCACTTCAAATAACATGAAGACTGGCAGAAAAGCTCTTCTACAACCAAGACTATAAAAGAAGATCCACATGTAGTCAGGTAGAAAGGGAGGAGAAATAATTGGGTCAGGAACCACACTCCTAGCATGGGGACACAGAGGAGAAGGGGAATATCTTGGGCTTGGTGATCCTCCCTGGGAAGTGAGGGGTTCAAGTCACATTTTGGGCAACTCAGCCCTGGGGTCCAAGAGCAGGAAGACAAGTCCCCTTAGCTGGTTTGAAAACCAGTGGAACTTAGAGGAGGGCTGTAAGAAACCAAGACTCTGCTGTTTGGGAGTGCACACACACACACACTTGCTTACCCCCAGGAAGAGCATGGAGGCAGCAGGTTGAAAACTGCCTGGGCTCTGACCAGCTTGCTGGGACCACCCCAGCATGCAAACCAGTCCATATCAGGCACCTGTTCTGGCTCCTCTTGCTCTGGCTCTGCTAGTGTGGAGGTGCTGTTGCCAAGGAGAGTGTGCACACTTAAAGGGAATGGAGCTGGCTTAGACCCAACCCTCAGGACTTACACTCCAGTCCCTTGAACCCCACTCCCATCCCTGAGAAGGAAGTGACTGCCACTGAGCAGAGGAGAAGCCCTGGCTTACACATGTCTCTGGCCCTAGCCCTTCCATCTCCAGCCCTACCTCCTGCCAAGGTGGTAGTTGCCAGCATAACCTGGGGGAAGATTTAGCCCATGATTGCTTCAGATTCAGCTCTTTCACTAAAGCCACTGGGCACAAGCAGACTGTATAAGGATGCTCCCACACAAGGACACCCCTTCAAGATGGAGAGGTAACCATTTCACCTAATTTCATAGAGACAGAGAAATATAAGCAAAATGAGAAGACAGTGGAATATGTTTCAATTGAAAGAACAAGAATCCTCGCCCCCCAAAAGAACCCTAATGAAATAGAGATAAATATTGAATAATTTTCCAAATAAAGAGCTCAAAGTATAGTAATAAGAATGTTAACCGAACTTGGAAAGAGAATATATGAACACAGTGAGAACTTTAACAAGGAACTAAAAAGTATAAAAAAGAAACAGAGCTAAAGAGTACAATAACTAAAATGAAAAATACAGTAGAAGGAATTAACAGCAAACTAGGGGATACAGAAGGATAAATAAACAATCTGAAAGAAAGAATAATGGAAATCATCCAATCGGAATAGCAAAAAAAAAAAAAAAAAAATTAAAAATGAGGACTTTTAAGGGACCTATGGGACCATGTCAAGCATACTAGAAATTGAATGGAGAAGAGAGAAAAGGATAGAAAATATATTTGATGAAATCATTGCTGAAAACTTCTTGAAGATGAAGAAGGAAACAGATTTCCAGGTACAGGAAGCACAGTGAGTCCCAAACAAGATGAACCCAAACAAACTGACACCAAGATGTACCATAATCAAAATGGCAAAAAGTTAATGATAAAGAGAGAATTTTAAATTCAGCAAGAGAAAAACAAAGAACCACATACAAGGAACCCTCATAAAGCTATCAGCAGATTTTTCTGCAGAAACTTTGCAGGCCAGAAGGGTGTGGCATGATATATTTAGAGTGCTGGAAGGTAAAAACCTAAGCCCAGGATACTCTACCCAGCAAGGTTATCATTCAGAATTGAAGGAGAGATAAAGAACTTCTCAGACAAGTAAAAAGTAAAAGATTTCATCAATACTAAACTGATCTTATAAGACATGTGAAAAGGTCTTCTTTAAGTGGAAAAAGGCTACAACAAGAAGTAAGAATTTATAGGAAAGAAAAAATCCCACTAGTAAAGGCAAATATATGGTAAAGGCTGTGGATCAACCACTTAAATAAGCTAGTATGAAGAATGAAAGACAAAAATTGTAAAATCAACTATAACTACAATAAACAGTTAAGGGAAAGGCACAAAGATGTAAACTATGACATCAAAAACACAAAACATGGGAGAGGGGAGTAAAAAATGTAGATCTTTAGAAAGTGTTTGAACTTAAATGACTGCCAGTTTAAAACAAGTGGATAAAGTTATCAGTCAACATACATGAACCTTATGGTAACCACAAATAAAAAACCTTCAATAGATACACCAAAACTAGAGAGAAAGGAACACAAGCATAGTGCTAATGAAAATTGTCACACCACAAGGAAAAAGACTAAAAGAAGAAAATAACAGAAGAACTACAAACACAGCCAGAAAACAAGTAATAAAGTGGCAAAAAGTTCATACCTGTCAGTAATCACTTTGAATGTCAATGGACTAAATGCTCCAATCAAAAGACAAAGGGTGAGACATTAGCAACCAAGATGGCATAGTAGACAGACGTGCTCTCACTCCCTCTTGCAAGAACACCAGAATCACAACTAGCTGCTGGACAATCACCGACAGGAAGACACTGGAACTCACCAAAAAAGACACCCTACATCCAAAGACAAAGGAGAAGCCACAATGAGATGGTAGGAGGGGCACAATCACAGTAAAAGCAAATCCCATAACTGCGGGTGGGTGACTCACAGACTGGAGAACACTTATACCACAGAAGTCCACCCACTGGAGTGAAGGTTCTGAGCCCCACGTCAGGTTCCCAACCTGGGGGTCTGGAAATGGGAGGAGGAATTCCTAGAGAATCATACTTTGAAGGCTAGTGGGATTTGATTGCAGCACTTCGACAGGACTGAGGGAAACAGAGACTCCACTCTTGGAGGCCACACACAAAGTACTGTGTGCATCAGGACCCAGTGGAAGGAGCACTGACCCCAGGGGAGACTGAACCAGACCTACCTTCTAGTGTAGGAGGGTCTCCTGCAGAGGAGGGCAGTGGCTGTGGCTCACCATGGGGACAAGGACACTGGCAGCAGAAGCTCTGGGAGGTACTCCTTGGTGTTAGCCCTCCCAGAGTCTACCATTAGCCCCAACAAAGAGCCCAGGTAGGGTCCAGTGTTGGGTTGCCTCAGGCCAAACAACCAACAGGGAGGGAACCCAGCCCCACTCATCATCAGTCAAACCGATTAAAGTATCACTGAGTTCTGCCCACCAGAGCAACAGTCAGCTCTACCCATCACCAGTCCCTCCCATCAGGAAACTTGCACAAGCCTCTTAGATAGCCTCATCCACCAGAGGGCAGACAGCAGAAGCAAGAAGAACTACAATCCTGCAGCCTGTGGGGGAGAAAAAAACACATTCACAGAAAGATAGACAAGATGAAAAGGCAGAGGGCTATGTACCACATGAAGGAACAAGATAAAACCCCAGAAAAACAACTAAATGAAGTGGAGATAGGCAACCTTCCAGAAAAAGAATTCAGAATAATGATAGTGAAGATGATCCAGGACCTCGGGAAAAGAATGGAGGCAAAGATCGAGAAAATGCAAGAAACGTTTAACAAAGACCTAGAAGAATTAAAGAACAAGCAAACAGAGATGAACAATACAATAACTGAAATGAAAACTACACTAGAAGGAATCAATAGCAGAATTACTGAGGCAGAAGAACAGATAAGTGACCTGGAAGACAGAATGGTGGACAAGAAGGAAGTTTATAGCTATACAAGCCTACCAGAAGAAACAAGAAAAATCTCAAATAAACAATCTAACCTTACACCCAAAGCCACTAGAGAAAGAAGAACAAACAAAACCCAAAGTTAGTAGAAGGAAAGAAATCATAAAGATCAGAGCAGAAATAAATGAAATAGAAACAAAGAAAACAATAGCAAAGGTCAATAAAACTAAAAGCTGGTTCTTTGAGAAGATAAACAAAATTGATAAACCATTAGCCAGACTCATCAAGAAAAAGAGGGAGAGGACTCAAATCAATGAAATTAGGAATGAAAAAGGAGAAGTTACAACAGACACCGTAGAAATACAAAGCATCCTAAGAGACTACTACGAGTAACTCTATGCCAAAAAAATGGACAACCCAGAAGAAATGGACAACTTCTTAGAAAGGTATAACCTTCCAAGACTGAACTAGGAAGAATAGAAAATATGAACAGACCAGTCACAAGTAATGAAATTGAAACTGTGATTAAAAATCTTCCAACAAACAAAAGTCCAGGACCAGATGGCTTCACAGGTGAATTCTATCAAACATTTAGAGAAGAGCTAACACCCATCCTTCTCAAACTCTTCCAAAAAATTGTGGAGGAAAGCACTCCCAAACTCATTCTCTGAGGCCACCATCACCCTGATACCAAAACCAGACAAAGATACTACAAAAAAAGAAAATTGCAGACCAATATCACTGATGAATATAGATACAAAAATTCTCACCAAAATGCTGGCAAACATAATCCAACAACACATTTAAAGAATCATACACCATGATCAAGTGGGATTTATCCCAGGGATGCAAAGATTCTTCAATATACGTAAATCAATCAATGAGAAAAACCACATTAACAAATTGAAGAATAAAAACCATATGATCATCTCAATAGATGCAGAAAAAGCTTTTGACAAAATTCAACACCCATTTATGATAAAAACTCTCCAGAAAGTGGGCATAGAGGGAACCTACCTCAACATAATAAAGGCCATATACGACAAACCCACAGCAAACATCATTGTCAATGGTGAAAAACTGAAAGTATTTCCTCTAAGATCAGGAACAAGACAAGGATGTCTACTCTCACCACTATTATTCAACATAGTTTTGGAAGTCCTAGCCACGGCAATCAGAGAAGAAAAAGAAATACAAGGAATGTAAATTGGAAAAGAAGAAGTAAAGCTGTCACTGTTTGCATATGACATGATACTCTACGTAGAGAATCCTAAAGATGCCACCAGAAAACTACTAGAGCTAATCAATGAATGTGATAAAGTTGCAGGATACAAAATTAATGCACAGAAATCTCTTGCATTCCTATACACTAATGATGAAAAATCTGAAAGAGGAATTAAGGAAACAATCCCATTCACGATTGCAACAAAAAGAATAAAATACCTAGGAATAAACCTACCTAAGGAGGTAAAAGACCTGTACTCAGAAAACTATAAGACACTGATGAAAGAAATCAAAGATGACACAAACAGATGGAGAGATATACCATGTTCTTGGATTGGAAGAATCAATATTGTGAAAATGACTATATTACCCAAAGCAATCTACAGATTCAATGCAATCTTTATCAAATTACCAATGACATTTTCTATGGAACTAGAACAAAAACTCTTAAAATTTGTATGGAAACATAAAAGACCCAGAATAGCCAAAGCAGTCTTGAGGGAAAAATACGGAGCTGGAGGAATCAGACTCCCTGACTTCGGACTATACTACAAAGCTACAGTAATCAAGACAATATGGTACTGGCACAAAAACAGAAATATAGATCAATGGAACAAGATAGAAAGCCCAGAGATAAACCTATGCACCTATGGTCAACTAATCTATGACAAAGGAAGCAAAGATATACAATGGAGAAAAGACAATCTCTTCAATAAGTGGTGCTGGGAAAACTGGACAGCTACATGTAAAAGAATGAAATTAGAACACTCCCTAACACCATACACAAAAATAAACTCAAAGTGGTTTAGAGACCTAAATGTAAGACCGGACACTATCAAACTCTTAGAGGAAAACATAGGGAGAACACTCTGTGACATAAATCACAGCAAGATCTTTTTTGATCCACCTCCTAGAGTAATGGGAATAAAAACAAAAATAAATAAATGGGACCTAATGAAACTTCAAAACTTTTGCACAGCAAGGGAAACCATAAACAAGATGAAAAGACAGCCCTCAGAATGGGAGAAAATATTTGCAAATGAATCAACGGACAAAGGATTAATCTCCAAAATATATAAACAACTCATGCAGCTCAATATTAAAAAAAAAACAACCCAGTCCAAAAATGGGCAGAAGACCTAAATAGATATTTATCCAAAGAAGACATACAGATGGCCAAGGAGCACATGAAAAGCTTCTCAACATCACTAATTATTAGAGAAATGCAAATCAAAACTACAATGAGGTATCACCTCACACCAGTTAGAATGGGCATCATCAGAAAATCTATAAACAACAAATGCTGGAGAGGCTGTGGAGAAAAGGGAACCCTCCTGCACTGTTGGTGGGAATGTAAATTGATACAGGCACTATGGAGAACAGTATGGAGGTTCCTTAGAAAACTAAAAGTAGAATTACCATATGTTCCAGCAATCCCACTACTGGGCATATATCCAGAGAAAACTGTAATTCAAAAAGACACATGCACCCCAATGTTCATTGCAGCACTGTTTACAATAGCCAGGTCATGGAAGCAACCTAAATGCCCATCGACAGACGAATGGATAAAGATGATGTGGTACATATATACAATGGAATATTCCTCAGCCATAAATAGGAACGAAATTGGGTCATTTGTAGAGACGTGGATGGATCTAGAGACTGCCATACAGTGTGAAGTAAGGGAGAAAGAGAAAAACAAATACCATATACTAACACATATATGTGGAACCTAGAAAAATGGTACAGATGAACTGGTTTGCAGGGCAGAAATTGAGACACCAAGGGCGTAAAGTGGGAGGGAGTTGGTGGTGGTGGTGTGATGAATTGGGCAATTGGGATTGACATGTATACACTGATGTGTATAAAATTGATGACTAATAAGGACCTGCTGTATAAAAAATAAGTAAGATAACATTCAAAACAAAAAAAAGACAAAAGGGTGGCTGATTGAATAATAATAATAATAATAATAATAAAAGATGAATCTATACACTTCCTACAAGAGACTCACTTCAGAGCTAAAGGCACACACAGACTGAAAGTGAGGTGATAGAAAAAGGTATTCCATGTAAATGGAAATGCAAAGAAAGCTGAGGTAGCAATACTCATATTAGACTAAGTAGACTTTGAAACAAGTCTATAACAAAGGACAAAGAAGAACATTACATAATGATAGAGGGATCAATACAAGAAGATAACATGACTTTTGTTAATGTATGTGCACCTAAGGTAGGAGCACCTAAACTTATAAAGCAAGTGCTAATAGACATAAAGGGAAAAATAGACAATACAATTCAATTCGATTCAATACAATAATAGTAGGGAATTTTAACACACCACTTACATCAATGGACAGATAATGCAGACAAAAAATAAATAAGGAAACAGTGGCCTTAATTGAGACATTAGACCAGTTAGACTTAACAGATATCTACTGGACATTCCATCTAAAAACAGCAGAATACACATTGTTTTCAAGTGCACATGGTATGTTCTCTAAGATAGAACACATGCTAAGCTACAAAGACAAAGTCTCAACAAACTTAAGATGATAGAAATTATACTAAGTGTCTTTTCTGACTATTACTATATGAAACTAGAAATCAATTACAGGAAGAAAAAGTGGTGAAAATGCAAACATGTGGAGACTAAACAACATGCTACTAAAAAACTAATGGGTAAATAAAGAAATTAAAAGGAAATCAGAAAATACCTCAAGACAAATGATAATAAACAACTTTCCAATATCTATGGGACACAGCAAAAGCAGTTCTAAGAGGGAAGTTTACAGTGATACAGGCCTTCCTCAAGAAACAAGAAAAATCTCAAAGAAACAACCTAACCTACCATCTAAAGGAATTAGAAGAAGAAGAACAAAGCCCAACGTTAACAGAAGGAAGGAAATAATGAAGATCAGAGCAGAAAATCACATGATAGTATATATAGAAAACCCTAAAATCTCCACCCCAAAACTATTAGAACTAGTAAATGAATTCAGCAAGGTTGATGGATACAAGGTTAATATACAGAAATCTGTTGTTTTTCTATACAATAATAATCAACTATTAGAGAAAGCAAGAAAATAATCTCATTTAAAATTGCACCCAAAAGTATAAAACACTTAGGAATAAATTTAACCAAAGAGGCAAAAGACCTATACTCTGAAAACCATAAAATGTTAATGAAGGAGATTGAAGATGATACAAAGAATTGGAAAGATATCCCATGTTCATGGATTGTAAGAATTAATATTGTTAAAATATCCATACTAGGGGACTTCCCTGGTGGTCCAGTGGTTAAGACTTTGCCTTCCAATGCAGAGGGGTGTGGGTTTGGTCCATGGTCTGGGAGGTAAGATCCCACATGCCTCTTGGCCAAAAAAACCCAAAACATAAAACAGAAGCAATAATTGTAACAAATTCAATTTTAAAAAAATACTTAAAAAAAAGTCCATACTACTCAAGGCAATCTACAGATTTAATGCAGTCCCTATCAAAATACCCATGACATTATCCACAAAACTAGAACAGATAATCCTAAAATTTATATGGAAGTACAAAAGACTCTGAAGAGCCAAAGCAATATTTGGAAAAAAGAACAGAGCTGAAGTTGTCATGCTCCCTCAATTCAGACTACACTACAAAGTTTCAGTAATAAAAACAGCATGGAACTGGCACGAAACAGATATATTGATCAATGGAATTGAATAGACAGCCCAGAAATAAACCCATGCATATATGGTCAATTAATCCACGACAAAGGTGGTAAAATATACAGTGTGGAAAAGACAGTCTCTTCAACAAGTGGTGTTGGGAAAATTGGAGAGCTACATGTAAAAGAATGCAATTAGAACACTTTCTCACACCATATACAAAAATAAACTCAAAATGGATTAAAGACCTAAATATAAGGCTAGAAACCATAAAACTCCTAGAAGAAAACATAGGCAGAACACTTTTTATATAAGTCATAGCAATATTTTATTTTTTTTGGACCTGACTCCTCAGGCAAAGGAAACAATTAATTAAACTTAAAGCTTTTGCACAGCAAAGAATACCATCAACAAAATGAAAAGACAGTCTACTGTATGGGAGAAAATATTTTCACATGATATGTCTGATAAGGGGTTGATATCCAAAATATATAAACAGCTCATACAACTCAATATCAGAAAACAAAGAACCTGATCAGAAAATAGGCAGAAGACCTGAACAGATATTTTTCCAAAGAAGTCATACAGATGGCCAACGAGCAGAAGAAAAAATGCTCAGTGTCACCAGTTATCAGGGAAGTGCAAATCAAAATCACAATGAGATATCACCTCACAACTGTCAGAATAGCTATTATCAAAAAGACCACAAATAACAAATGTTGCTGAGGATGTGGAGAAAAGAGAACCCTCATAGACTGTTGGTGGGAATATAAATTGGTACAACCACTATGGAAAACAGTATGGTGGTTCCTCAATAAACTAAAAATAGAAATACTATATGATCCAGCAGTTCCACTCCTGGGTGTATATCCGAAAAAGAAAAAAAAGAAAGAAAACACTAATTCGAAAGATATATGCTCCCCTGTGTTCATAGCAGCATTATTTACAATAGCTGAGATATGGAAGCAATTTGTGTCCATCAACATATGACTGGATAAAGAAGACATGGTGTATATATACAACAGAATACTTCTCAGCCATAAAAAAGAATGAAAATTTGCCATTTGCAACAACATGGATGAACCTGTAGGATATTATGCTTAGCGAAATAAGTCAGACAGAGAAAGACAAGTACTCTATGTTATCACTTATATGTGAAATCTAAAACATAGAACAAACAAATAAATACAACAAAACAGAAACAGACTCACAGAACAAACTAGTGGTGACCAGTGTGGAAAGGAATGAGGTGAGGGGCAAGATAGGGGTGAGGGATTAAGAGGTAGAAACTGTTATGTATAAGACAAATAAGATACAAAGATATGTTGCACAGCACAGGGAATATAGCCAATATCTTATAATAACATTAAATGGAGTATAATCTATAAAATATTGAATCACTTTGTTTTTCACCTGAAACTAATATTGTAAATCAACGATAAAAAAATATCTAGAATACTGACATCACCAAATGCTGGTGAGGATGTAGAGCAACAGGAGTTCTCCTTCATTGCTGGTGGGAATGCAAAGTAGCACAGCACTTTGGAAGACAAGTTTGGCAGTTTCTTATAAAACTAAACATACTCTTATCATGCAATCCAGAAATTGTGTTCCTTGGTATTTATCAAGAGGAACTGAAAATTATACCCATACTAAAACCTGTACACAATTGTTTATAGTAGTAATTATTCATAATTGCCAAAATTTGGAAGCAATTGAACTGTTTTTCAGTAGGTGAATGGATAAATAAACTGTGGTACATCCAGACAATGGAAAATTATTCAGCACTAAAAAGCAATGAACTCTCAAGGCATGAAAAGACATGAAGGAAACTTAAATGCATATTCATGTGTGAAAGAAAGCCAGTCTTAAATGGCTACATACTGTATGATTCAAACAATATGACATTCTGGAATAAAAAAACTATGGAGACAGTAAAAAGATCAGTGGTTGCCAAGGAGTTGGGGGAGGGGGCATAGGGGATAGCAAAGTACAGAGGAGTTTTAGGGCAATGTAAATACTCTGTCTGGTTCCATAATGATTAATACATGTCAGTCACTATGCATTTCTCCAAACTCATAGAATGTATAACATCAAGAGTGAAATGTAGTGTTAACTATGGACTTTGGGAAATTATGTCATGTCAGTGTAGGTCTATCAATTGCAGTAAATGCTGCACTTTTGTGGGGGATGTTGATAATATGGGAGGCTATGCGTGTGTTGGGTGGGGCAGGGTGTGTATGAGAAATCTTTCTACCTTCCCCTTAATTTTGTTGGGAACCTAAATCTACTTTAAAAAATAAAGTCTTAATTTAAAAACATAATGAAGCAAAAATTAAAAAACTCTATCCATACTGGTTTTAATAATATTATGTGCTGGGAACTTACCTATTTTTCTGAAGTGTGTAGCCTTAGATTTCCTCTGAGGGCTAATCATCTAATTTGGAGTTAATTCAATCTCTAAGGTTCTCTGAGAGTTATAAACTAAGAATATGAAGGAGTTGGCCTATTTAGCAATGACGGAGCACCCTAGAGTCTTTAGTTTGAAGGATCACACTCGACCTATTTCATCACAATCAATAAAAGTGAGTTGGATAAATAAATCAGCACACATTGTGATGGGCTGAATTGTACTCCCACCAAATGTGTATGTTGAAACCATTACTTCTAGTACCTCAGAATGTTACTATGTGGAGAATATGTGGTCAAGTCCTTCAAAGAGGTAATTAAGTTAAAATGGGGTCATTAGGGTGGCCCTTCATTCAATACGACTGGGATCCTTATAAGAAAATATTAGGACACAGAAACTTACACAAACCAAGGGGCAACCAGATGAAGTCACAGTGAGAAAGTAGCCACCTGCAAGCCAAGGAGAGAGGCCTCAGAAGAAACCATCCCTGTTGACGTCTTGATCTTAGACATCCAGCTCCAGAAGTGTAAGAAAATAAATTATTTAAGCCCCACAGTCTGTGGTATTGTGTTATGACAGCCCTAGCAGACTAATATATACATATTCTATTTGACAAGCCTCATAGTTGAATTCAACAATAGTGTACTGAACCTTCACTGTACCATTTTACTGTGCTCGATGCCAGCTGGATGATTAAGGCATAGCCTCTCTTCCTTAAGGGCCCTCTAGTTCAGTGAGGCAGACGAACATGGTGATGAAGAATGATTCCACACAGACTCAGAAATGTATAGGCACTATAAGCTCATATACTTTACCCAACGGAAAGTTATTCTGGGGCACAAACTTAGCAACTGGCCAAACTACCATTGTTTTAACAAAGGCTTTTTAGTTGTAAGTAAGAGAAACCAGCACAAAGAAGCTCTAAGTAAAAAGGGGCGAGGAGGGCTTTTTTGGAAGCCACAGGGCAACTTCTTGGTAACATAGCTGGGCCACACGAGCACTGAAACCAACTCTTGGAGAGTCATCAGTTACTCCTCTCTTTGCTGTCACGTGATTTCTCATCCTTGGTCTCTCTACAGGTCTGTTTTCTTCTCATTCTCTGTCGTCTAGTTGCTTCTCTGTGGAAATGGTGGAAATTGACATTTCCCCAACCCCAGGTCCATGACACTTTCCCAGCCCCAGCACCACTAACCAACTGGCCAGTGACTTATCCCCCAAGTTCTGGGAGAGAGTCTAGTGGGCCACTTGGACCAGATGGCCACCCCTTGTCCTATCGGCTTTGGTCAGAGTGGTTGGGAAAACAATACACACATGGCCATGGGAACTGGAGAAGGAGGCAATTATCAAAGAAGGGAAGTGTACACAGGGCAAACACCCTGACAGTTTCTTTTTACAAGCTGCAAAGTAGAATTCAATAATAATTGAATGAAGGGAAATTCATTCCATCCATCTACAAGCGCACCTATTTGCACTGATTTAAACTTGTGATTTTCAGACCTGGTTGCACATCAGAGTCACCTGTGGAGTTTCAAAAACATGCCAGTGCCTTGTTCCCACTTTTCACCTTAACATCAGAATCTGTGAAGTTGGGGCCCACGTATCACTGCTGTGGCCTCTCCCGTTGCGGAGCACAGGCTCCGGACGCGCAGGCTCAGCGGCCACGGCTCACGGGCCCAGCCGCTCCGTGGCATGTAGGATCTTCCTGGACCGGGGCACGAACCCGTGTCCCCTGCATCGGCAGGCAGACTCTCAACCACTGCGCTGCCAGGGAAGCCCCCCCACATAATATTTTAAAAGTTTTTAAGCACTCCAATGATCCCAGTGTGCTGCCAGGGTTGCAAACTTCTTGTTTAGACTTCATGCCATTATAATTTAGACTTACGATTTTATGGTTTCATATCTTATTCTTTAATACTTAAAAATATTTATTTGGCTGTGCCAGGTCTTAGTTGCAGGACACAAGATCTTCGTTGCGGCCTGCAGGATCTTTCTTTTTTGTTGTTGTTGCTGCATGCAGGCTCTTAGTTGCAGCATGCAGGATCTAGTTCCCTGACCAAGGATCGAACCTGGGCCCCCTGCATTGGGAGCACAGAGTCTTAACTGCTGGATCACCAGGGAAGTCCCTTCATATATTATTCTTAAAAGATGTGATCAAGTTAGGAATCATGTGCCTCTGCTAAAATTTATGGAAAAATCATCATTGAGTATTCTGGGGAGAGAAGAACTTCCTTCAGGGTGGGGTAGTATTAATTTGAAGGTACCTTTTTGTTTTATTTTTAAAAAATTTTTATTGGAGTGTAGTTGATTTACAATGCGTTAGTTTCAGGTGTGAAAGGTAGCTTTTTATATTTCTGTATGATTAGGCTCTGAAACAAAGTTGATCATCAGGTTCCTTAGAATGTAACAGTCTTCTGGAAAAATAAGAAACGTAGTATCTCCCACAAATCTTTGCTGACTCTTCAGTGGAAACCTTCAGTGATCTTCCCAGCTCTTCCCAGATCCCTTTTTACTCTTTCTGTGCTCCCTTATCTCAACTTCTATGTGCTATTGCCTCCAAATGCCAATACCTAGAACTTTCGTAGAACTTTCCTTGGGCTACTAAAGTTTTGTCTGCCCAAGAAAAGAGCAGAAGATGCCTGGGAGTTCACTCCCTGTCACCCCTGCCCCCAGGCCCAAAGCCAATGACAGACAGGTGTGAGTATGCCACCAGGCTCCCTTACTAAGGAACAAATTCTTAGTGTAGCTTTCTGTCAGTTTCCCTGCAGTGTGAGGCTATAACGATTGTTTTTCCTTAGCTATTTCTGTTAGTGAGTACTTCTATAATAAACACGTGTTCACAAATCCTTATCTCAGGTATGTTTCAGGAAAACCCAATCTAAGACATTCAGCTTTATGGAATTTTATACTTTCTGTCTAATATTAAAATTCTACATGACTTTTAATAATACTGTTTATAACTTTTCAGATAAGGAGCATCAAGGTTTTACTTATTCCTGCTCTTAGGAACAGAGTAGGGAAGTCACTGAGTCACTGGGAAACTCCCAGAAACAAAGAGTTTGGAGGAACAAACGTAAGTGAGCGGGGAGGAATTGGTTGACATTTGTAAGCAGGGTGGAAATAGATTAGACAGGTTGGTGTGAGTTGATGTTGGGGAATCTAAAGAGGGATAGTCAGAACAAAGAAAAAAGAGTGGGGACACGAATAGAGGCGGGACGTGACTTTCAAGTCACGTAAAAGTGCACTGTGTAATAAAATAGAAAATAGCTTGGCGTTTCCTGGGGCTGCAGGTATGACAGCTGCCACAAGGCAGCGCTCTGATTACATTCACTTTGACTTCCAAGTAGCTTTCCCTTTTCCCACTCTGCAGTTTTTAAGGGCTCTGACTAGAGGTCTGTCACACTCCAGCCATAGTCAGCCAGCCTATTATTAGTGCCAAGCCCTCCTCCTGGAGCAATGACAGTGTAAATTTCAGCAATGGCAGAAAGGGGACAAATACAGCTGTTGTGCATTTTAGAATAATTGCTACAGGCCATTTGGAGACGGCTTTATAACAACAGCCCTGATACAGACTTATACAGTATTTCACTTTTCCGTTTTGTTCTCTCCTCAACGCTTTTTAACACGAACTGTTTAATCCACTCAACTCATGTGAATCTGGAATTAACTGCCTCCCAATTTTACACAGTGAGGCTTGCAGCTCCCTGGAAGGTACCATGCTCTTTCTTTTCTTTTAGTGTTTATTGGAGTATAATTGATTTACAATGTTGTGTTAGTTTCTGCTGTACAGTAAAGTGAATCAGTTATACATATACCTATACCTACTCTTTTTTTAGATTCTTTTCCCATATCGGTCATTACAGTGTATTGAGTTCCCTGTGCTATACAGTAGGTCCTTATCGGTTATCTATTTTATATATAGTAGTGTGTACATGTCAATCCCAAACTCCCAGTTTATCCCTCCCGCCTGACCTTTCCCCTTTGGTTAACCATAAGTTTGATTTCTATGTCTGTGACTCTATTTCTGTTTTGTAAATAAGTTCATTTGTATCTTTTTTTAGATTCCACATGTAAGTGCTATCATATGGTATTTGTCTTTCTCTGTCTGACTTACTTCACTTAGTATGATAATCTCTAGGTCCATCCATGTTGCTGAAATGGCATCATTTCATTCTATCATGCTCTTTCATCTCACCGTCCAGCCTTTTCACATGCTATTCCTTCTGCTCTCCTCGGTCTCTCCTCACCTACCTATCTTTACCCAGCACAAATGTCACTTGTGAAAAGCCTCTCCTCACCTCACCCCACCCCAAATCTGGGCTCCATTTTTTATTTTACTTCTATTTTCCCCCACTTCACTCATCTGCTGGCATTTATCTCATTGTATTCTAGGTGTTTCTTACCTATTACCTCCACCCCAATTTCCTTGAACTCCCTTATCTTTATATCCCCAGTGTCTACCACAATTCTCCACAGAGTGAATGAATGAATGAATAAAGCAAGCTCTAAAAGATCAAAGCCCTTGCCCATCTTGAGTCCACAGCAGAGATAGAAATATCCAGAAATTTAGACCAAACCAGAATATCTTACTGGTTTCTGTGATTGACCGTATCCAGGCCTCTCCACAGAAGACTCCTAAATGAACCTAAATGGAAAAGTCCTGGGCTCTGCGGTGAGCCACAGGTCATGAGAGATTCCCCAGTGCTGGCACAGCAAGACTTGAAGGCTCATGATCTGTGCAGAAGGCCTGACCAGCATGGCATCGTGAGTCAGACTATTTGCTTTACACTGCAGTCTAAGCAGCTTCCTGGAACTGCTGTCATTGAAGGAATACACAGAAGCAACAAGCCCCCAGGTCTACATTCCTCTGGCTTCTGGGGGGACATCTCACTCCTGGGGATCACAAGACCCCCGAATTTTAGGTACCCTCTGAGAGACTCAAAGAGAGGCATGAACTTCCTGCATTTGTGTCCCATGTTTATCCTTTTCACGGCTTGCTGGCCAGTTCTGGAGCAAACTAAATAAAAGCAATCTTGATCTGAACCCAAGTCATTATTCTCACCATCCTTTGTGAGATGGGTAGTGAAAGGTTAGCATATTATATGTGGTTGTGAAAAAGCTAGGCCCTTCCTGGTGCCGTCTTTCCTGCATAAACCAAAATTCTTTTCTGCCTATTTGTTAATTCCTTCCTTCCTCTCCTCTTTCCATCCTTCTCAAACATTTAATGAGCACTCACTAGGTACCAAGCTCTGTGCCGGAGATAGAAGGATGAATAAGATACAGTGCTCTGCCTTCAAGGAATCCACAGAATTCTGGAAGAGATAGGAAAGTAAACAAATAGTCATAATACACTTGAATTAAGTGCCATAATGGAGGTGTCTATGAAGCCCTGGAAGTTCAAGGGAGTGGGCCGTGGGGTGCTAGTGGGTGTTTAGTAACCAGCTGGTGGGAGGAGACCTGATTTTTAGTGTTTGCTGGTTCCCGTGTGGCAGATACTTCCGTCACGGCTGATTTCAAGCTACTAGCCTGAACACAGAGTTGGGAAGGGATGTACACATTTGCCCCCCCCATCCCCCCCATCCCCCCCCCCTTTTTTTTTGGCTGTGCAGGGCTGCCTTCGGGATCTTAGTTCCCTGACCAGGGATCGAACCTGTGCCCCCTGCAGTGGAAGCGCAGAGTCCTAACCACTGGACCACCAGGGAAGTCCCCACAGCTGGCCTTTCTGATGCAGTAAGAGCCAGCTCCAGCATACCACCATGATTTCTGCCTTCTGAGATCCTGAGCAGAGAATTTATCCCTGCTGTGCCTGGGCTTCTGACCTACAGAACTTTGAGCTCACAAATGAGCTTTGTTTTAAGCTGCTAAGTGTGTGGTAGTTTGTTATGCAACCATAGAAAACTAAACAGAGCCTATTATACCCTTTTTACAGTTGTGAAAACTGAGGCTTAGAAACAGTAAACAATTTGACCAAGGCCATGAGCAGCTAGCAAGTGATGGAGCTGGGAGGCAAAATGAGGTGTGTCTGACTCCAAAGCCTGGAACCTTAGCTCCTATGTTCTCATGGAAAACAATGTCACATAACCACAAAAGGCCAGGGTCATGGCGGACCATATTACTTTGTTTATTTTTAGGGACCAGAAAATGTGCATTATTACTAAAAAATGAAATCCTGTGCCAGAAAATAAAGCAAATGTTCAATGTAGCTTTGGACTTGAAGTGGTACCCAAGTGGTTACCTTGATATTTATTTCAGAAGGCAATGCTATGGAATAAAAGAAATTTCATATGGGACTCTACTCATTAAATATTTGAGTTTGGCTAGAGTGTCCATTTCTGCTTTTCTCCTCCAGCCTGGCCAGATGTGCTCAGAAAATTTGGTTCTCCCTGAATATGTACATCTGTCAAAATTCCTGTCAATTTTAGCACTACTGCCAAGGGAGTGAACAAAGAGAGTTAGCGATTAACTTCAAAGAACTTTGTTGGAGAGGAATAAAGATATTTAGGGCCTATTTTGTCAACTAATTGCATTTGCATATTTATGGGATTTACTGATATAGCAGTAATTAAAAACTATTTAGTAGTCTTAAAGGACACATAACTCAGTTGCTGTTTGCATAATAAACACTTCCTTATTATGTTTGCATAATAAACACTCTCCCCCCTGCTTCTTCCAAAAAACTGGTCCAAGAGGTGTCATATCTTACTCAGAAATAATGGAAAAACGAAGTGCAAGGGCTCATGGGAATGTGGAGAGGGGACTTCTGAAATAAATATATTTCTAGGTACTCTCTTAATGTTAGGCCTGGCCTGAACTGCTCTCAGAGAATGGTAGATTCAAACTTCAGATTAATAAGTCTTTTGTTTCCCCAGGTGATATTTAAGAAGCCTGAATGCTTATCCCCTGACAATTCCATTTTCTTTACTTTAATACCCTGACCTGTTTGAAGGGTCTGAACAGGGTTCACCCTGCATTCATCCTTCCTAAAGAGATGTCTAAGGGGGATGAAATCTTTGACTAATGGATTGCAAACAATAATGTGAGTAAACAGTATTGAATTTAAGGAGTTGAGAAGAGATGGTTTTCATGGAAAATTAAAGGTTGAGCAAGGGACAGACAGCAAATGTAAAGGCACTGAGTATATAAACTAAACCTAGACAGGACAGTAAGGTTGGGAAAAGAAAGCTCTGAGCCATCTGGTGGTGCAGAGCAGGGCGATCAAGGGAAGATCAGGAAATATCTGTATATAAACTACTTTGAAGACAAGTCACTCACACAAACCTTTCTTGTCTTTGCAAAATTCATCAGCCAATAAAGAGCTGTAATGGGCAGGATCACCAGACTGTTGTTAAATTAGCTAATGAAGGTCGTAATGTACCTGTATTACACGTCATTAGCAGTGGCCTTCCAGTAACAGATGGGTGTATGAGACAGTGAGCCAGAAGGGAGGGCAAGGGTGTCCCAGGAGGTTTGACTTAGAGTCATGGCTTACTAACATGTGTGGCAAGAAGATAATGTTGATTACCATCTCAATTAAACCTTTGCATAAAGGCAAGCTTCTGTGTTCCCTGCCCGTAAAAAAAAATGGTCTGCTGCCTGCAGCTTGCCTTTCTCCTGTCCTAATTCATCTCATAGGTAGAAGCCAACAATTCAAAGCATTGATGGGAAGTGATGGGATTTTGATGGCCGGATCAGTCCTTCGTGATCTTACCTCTTGATGAAGCCCCATTTATTTTTCTACCCTATCTCAAGGGTATTTCTCAAACTTTCCATGACTTTGTATCCAATTTCCTCTACCAGGTTATATTTCTTTTTTTACTTTCTCTTCTGAAAAAGTAAAAGTATTTTCAAGTGCCCAGCAAAATTGGAAGCACAGGAAGTAGAAAGAACTCTCCACCCCCACCAGCCATGTGAGAGTTTGTTGCCAACATGATGACCCTTCACCTGTGATTACTTAGAGCATTACTCTTACAAACAAGGACATTATTTTACATAATCTCAATACAATCAAAATTAGGAATTCAACATTGCCATATCACTACCATCTAATCCACAGACCGCATTTGAGTTTCACCAGTTCTCTCCAAAATATTCTTATGACAGAAGGATCCACTGCAGAATCACACATTGCGCTGAGTTGTCATGCCTCTTTAATCTCCTTTTGTTTGATACAGTTTCTCAGTCTTTCTTTAACTTTCATATCCTTGACACTTTTGAAGATTACATGCCTGCTGTTTTGTAGAATGTCCCACAATACGGGGTTTCCTACTGGATAGATTCAAGTTATGAATTTTTGGCAGGATAATAACAGAAGGGCTGCTGCATCTTCTCAAATCTCGTGGTGCACAACTCCCATAACTGGTGATGCTAAGTTTCATCATTTGATAAAGGTGTTGTCTGCCAGACTTCTCCACTGAAAGATTTTTTTTAAATTAATTAATTAATTAATTTTTGGCTGCGTTGGGTCTTCTCTAGTTGCAGCGGGTGGGGGCTACTCTTTGTCGCGGTGCGCGGGCTTCTCATTGCGGTGGCTTCTCTTGTTGCGAAGCATGGGCTCTAGGCGCGCGGGCTTTAGTAATTGTGGCGTGCGGGCTCAGTAGTTGTGGCACACGAGCTTAGTTGCTCCACGGCATGTGGGATCTTCCTGGACCAGGGTTTGAACCTGTGTCCTCTGCCTTGGCAGGCGGATTCTTAACCACTGCGCCACCAGGGAAGTCCTGAAAGATTTTTTTAAATCTTTGTATTTAATAAGCATTTTGTGTTAATGTCCTGTTCCTCATCAAACTTTTGCCAACTAGTTTTTATCACCCATTGATGTTTCTTTTGTGAATTAATTATCACTATAAAGATTCCATTATTTCTTCTACATTTATTAGTTGGCAATTCTAATTTAAGGGAAAAGTTTTCTCTTCTTCCCATTCATCTCTTTATTTAAATCAGGATGGACTCATGGATTGTTATTCTACTTCATGAGTTGTAATTCTTTGTCATCATTATTGATTTTGATGCTTGAATCATCACAGATTTGGCCAGTGGGAGCCCCTTCAAGCTGACTCTGTCCTTTTATCCTGTCCCCATGATTCTTTCAGCACTTCATTACTTTGTGATACAAGGAGGCATTCTAGGCTCTTTTTCTTTCCCTGGCCCTGGCATCACGCATTTCTCCATTTCTTCCTTGTAGGTATGTATGCTATTTAGAGACCAAGATCTGGGTGTTAGGTGTACTCCTTTTTGTTGGGCTGTTCCTGCTCTCAGGCGCTCTAGTGGACAGAGATAGGAACATATGCATGTATGAACACATATACACACACGCTTACATTTGTATGTATTTCTATATTTAGCTACATGTATCGAAAACCAAGAGTTCACTCTGATACCTCCAAAACCAACTCAACACTACAGGGTTCATCCTAGTTTTCTCCCTTTCCATATTTGTAACTGCTTTCACCAACATCTATATTTTCCCGGTAGATGAAAATGAAAAAGAGAGCTTCATGGATTCTAAACAAAGGGACCAAATGATTAGGAGAACAGGGATCAGGTATATACCTCTCCTCCCTCAGTTTGTTCTGTGAAAACTTATCTCAAACCTGTTCCTCTACTATTCCATCTATAGTAAAAAGTGGGCAGATGTTGGAAATGGTATGAAATTTAATTTTTGTTTCTAGAGCATCTAGGGGTCTACCAATGCAAGATAGAGTTATGTGGAATGATGCATCTTTTTCCTTAATAATGAAAAGTGAATGGGGCTCAATCAAAAAGTGAAAAAAAAGCCCAGTTTTTATTGAGTGATGTTAAACTTTAGTAGTTTTCATCTTCAGTAAGCCTAGATGCATTCTCTCTTATGTAGTTACTTTCTGAATTGTGGGCAGTGAGAATTTAAGAAGCATTTCTATTTATCAAAAATCGATGTTTCTTTTAATGAAAGGGGCTTAGGAGAAACAAAAGATACTCTTCCCACTGTACTGTTAGCAGTTGCTCTTCATTTGACGATACCAGGTTTCCATTAGCTTAGTGTAATTCAAGAGTCCAATAATCATAGTCAAATGCTGAAGATGTTACTGCATAAGTCTGATTTAGATCAGCTATTTGGATCTCAATTATTAATGAAATTAGTGTCCTAAATGTCAGCAAGAGCACTGCCTTAGGTAAAGGCTGTAAAGGAAATCACATTAGTGTGGAATTTCCCCTCCTTAGGGGCTCCTCTTAGATTACATTATTCACTTAGCTATCTCCTGTCAGGGAAATTGAAATGTTGGCGGAGACCTGATCCTGGGGCAGAACCATAAGGAGAAGTTAAGAGGTATTGCAATGGCATCAAGTCCAAAACATTTGTGTGGTGCTGGTACTGCCTTTGGTCCTATTTAGTGTTTACAAAATAGTGCCAGCAAGGACAGCATAAACTGGCAAACAGAGAAGAACGGAATGGAAAGGAGGTCTTTTAGGAAAGATTGAGCGGCATTGCATCCAATAGGCAAGTCTGTGTTTCTCATCTTCTGGAAGTGCCTGGGGAACGCTGGCAAGTTCAATGGCCCCTCTGTGGCCCTTGGTCCTGGTGGCCGCCTCAGGTGAGTCCTTTAATGATATTACTAGGCTTTGAATATTAACGCCTAGAAGCTAGAGACATGGTTTTCTACGTTGTGCTGTATAACTCGTCACAAGTGTTTGTTTTTATTTACCATCTGTAAAATGTCAGCCCTGTGAAGCTACACGGAGACCAACAATTTGTTACGACTTTGCTCCTACAATTATAGATGTATATACACATAGGGTCACACAGTGGGGCTTTACACATGGCTGAAAATATGCTCTGAAATGTTATAATTGTCTGATAAATTTCTGCTTCCTTAGAAATCAAGCTTTCTTTACAACAATTGACATTGAGAGTTTGGGGTATTCGCTTTCAGACTTACTTTTATGTCTGAATAGTATATTTTTATTATCCAAAGTAGCCTTGGCTTTTAGTAGCCCAGAGAGAGTTCCTTGGATCCATCATAGCTACAGAAACCTGGATGTCATTGTGGTATTAGGGGCTTTACATCCAGCCGTACAAAGTCTGTGTAGGTGATGAGTGTTTCTCTAAAGACGAGCTCTATAAACTTGCATGTTTTGAGTGTACAATTCCCCTTAAAAATACTTTAGAAACTAATATGTATATATGTTTTCTTTCCCTAAATTTCTGAAACTAAAATTCCATAATGCCAGTATTAACTCTACTGAATTGAGCCATGTGAATAGGATACAATTGGTTCTTAGAAAATATACACAAATCAAAAATTTATGTTTATGTTGGTGTTTCCCAATACCCCATTTTCTTGAGGGCTCTCCTAGAGCTCATATCTGAATTTCCATGTTGTAAAATATAACTGAAAGTGGAATGAGTCAATTACGGAAATGAGGAAGGAATTTGGTAGCCAAGCAGCTGGCAATGATTTTTTTATTGGGTAGAGAAGAAAAATAGCCACTTATCATTAAAGTATAAAAATGCTGGGTGTTGAACTTAAAGGATAAAAGCATATCTTAATTATAAAAATGAAAACAGAGGGAATTTCATTAAATGTCAAATGGGTTTCTTAGCAGAAAATAATTGTGAACATTAAACTAAGTAAGATAAAATAGAAAAATGAAGGTTTGAAAACAGAAGAAATTCTTCTTCATGATTTCTCTTTCTAATGTTTTGCATTATGCTTGATTTTTGCTCTGTGGCAGAGAAAGTGTTTTAATAGTGTCTCATAATCAGCGCTTGACCATAAATCATACTGAGAAAATTTGTTGCAGAAAAATTCATGCTTTGGAATTTTTACTGGTTTAATATCAAGATGATTTGTAAACATTAAAGCCCTGAACCAACCACCAATTCACCACTGCACCCAGGAGACAGTGTGCTAGGGTAGGAGGCCTGGATTAGAACCATCTAGGTCCTGCCACTCTACTCACCAGCCACGTGACCTCGGGCAAGTCAATTAACCTCTTAGAGACTCTGTTTCCCTGTAAGTTAACTGTTTATTTTGTATATTCATGAAGACCGAATAAGATAGCATTATGAATTTGTAAGGTGCAATGCAAATGTAACATATCACTGACCTGAAAACACACAAATGGCAGTCCAGTGGCTAAGACTCCATGCTCCCAATGCAGGGGATCCAGGTTCGATCCCTGGTCAGGGAACAAATCTCCCAGGCAGCAACTAAGGGTTCACGTGATGCAACTCAAAGATCCCGAGTGCCGCAACTAAGCCCCAGCACAGCCAAATAAATAAATATTTTTAAAAACCCCACAAACACAGAAAATAACAATGCGCTGTTTCTGTCCAAAAATGTACAACATGCAACTCTTCCTTTTCAAGGGTTACTCACCTAGTATTCTCAGGGAGTCAGTTCAGGGTAGTGCCAGAGTAAGAGCTTGACCTTTGCATCCAGATCAGTCTTGTTTAAATTCCGGCCTCCTCACTTACAAGCTGTGTGATTTTGAGTGGTACTAACCTCACTAGGCCTAGAGTCCCTCACCTGTAAGTGACCCTTCACGGGCTGTAGAGTACCTATTCTTGTAGAAGTTAAATGAGATAATTCATGTAAAGGGCTCTTAGCCCAGTGCCTGGCACACAGCAAATTATTTAATCAGTATTAGATATTCAGTAGTACCATGACCCCAAACCTCTGTTTCCTTGTAACATCTCAGATATATGTATTGCTACCAACCAGGTTTCTTGGCCTTCCTTAATCAATAGAAATTGATAAGAGGCCAGACAAGAAGTTCAGGCAAGGCTCTATTGGGACCCCTACTATAGCAGGGAGGAGCAAAAACAAGTAACAGGTTCCCTTGCTCGCTCCCTGAGGTGGGACGAGCTGGTTCCTTAAATGGGTGAGGGTAGGGGTGTGTCCAGGGGTCCGGCCAGAGGGGAGGCTTAGGTGGTCTGCCCACCCCCTTGGTGGTGCTGGGTGCAGGGGCATGTGCAGTACCCTGTTTTTGCTCCCTGCTCTTCAGAAGTGGCAGTTGGGGTTTTTTGGTCTTTTTGTATCTTGTTGTCCATAATTTGCCCTAACTGCACATGCACGCAGTTATTTTTAGTCCCTTTTAGTTTCTTTGTATTTTGCTTCTTAAGGAGACATTTGTCCAGGTGTAAGCACTGCAGCAAAGTGTCCTAGGTCCCAGGTCCCAGCCTGTCTCAGTATCATTCTCGTATAATCCTAAAGGTGGTATACTCACTAAAGCAAAAAGAGCTCTTTTCATCAAAGTGCCCAGAACATTCTGAGATAGGTGTGTGTGTAACTCGTTGAAATAAGGAAAACAAAGGAATAATTCTATTGTATTCTTATCTTTTAAAAATATCTCTTCACCAAAAGTGCTTCACAGCTCAGTTCCTAAGGCATTCTACTTTCCAGAAATTTACAAGTGAATTATTTGAAGCTGATTATTAGCATTCAAGGAGGCAGAGCTAGTGAGGAATCTTTCCTGGGTCTGTTGATAGTTTCCATCAGTGTCTGTTGAAACATCACTGAACTGTGAGTCATTTAGTGCTTGTGTGAATGTCATATTAGCTTTCAAGGGGCATAATTTACTGCTAATTAATGGTCACTTAAATCCTTAATCTCTCTCCTCTAATTGATCTTTCTCCTCAGGCAAATTTGCACTCATAGTAGAAATGTAATTTATTATTTCTTCCCATTTTAAACAAAGAACTCTTACCCTCTGTAGTTCATTTAAGCATACTTCCCTTTGCTTCTGATTTTTCTCCAATCATTGCCTGCTTCTCTTTTGTTCCTATTTCCAGCTTCCAGAACATTCTCTTTTTACCCAAAGACTTTGACACATTCTAGAAAGTATGTGTTTATCCATAGGGGACCTATGGATTGTTTCCTAGAAAAGGTGTCAGAGGGGAATTTGACTCTCCATGAACAGAGGGTATAGGGAGCACACATTCACTTCTCAGAATTATGTCTTAACTCTGACTCAAGTGGTTTCCTGTATTGAAACATGCACATTTCAGTGGTTCCCCAACTGGGACTTGAATTGGGAGCTTCCAAGGGAGGTAAGAGTGAACTTGCCCAAAGCGAAGTTCTCAGGAAAAGCACGAGACCAGCTTTGCTTTGGGCTCCAGAAATCTCTCCCCACAGCGTCCGCCAGCAAGGAACAGTCTCAGGTAGAGAGATTCACAGCACATTTTTTGACAATCACAGTTCACAAAAACTAAAGATGATGCCTGATGCGAGCCACCCACCTTAGTCCCGCATGCCAGAATAGCTGTTGCCACTTCTGGCGTCTTATCGGTGAATAGTTAGGGAGTTAAAACGCTAATTAGATTCCCAGTTCAGATGGTAATGAAAGTGAATATTCCACTGCCCACAATGAGTCTGGAATTGCACCTCCAGCACTGTTGTTAGCATTTTGGTCACACTGACATTGATAAATATAGAAATTGCTGCCTGCGGCAGCAAGTGACACAGCATCATTCATAAAGAGATGGGTATGAACAGGATTGTCGCATGGGGAGAGGATATCTCATTTACAGTTTCCTGCTGGATCCCGCGTACCTTCAGCAGCTCATCAAAATAACCATCAAAACCGCTGAGAGCCGAGGTGAATTCACACGCAGGACACTACAGATAGATTTCACTCAGGCGCTGTTGGCAGGAGGTGTGCAATTTGCTTCAGTCCAGTGACTTAGCGAAGCTTTGAATCCCCCAGGGGCCGGCAAAGCTGGTGAACAAAATATCTTTTTGCAATTCTGAGAAAGCCCTCACAGATTTGTCACTTCCAATTGCTGGCGCTCATTTCTCTTGCTTGCTTTCCCCTGGCCTTCCCGGCCTCAACACCAATCAGGGCTCCTCCACAACTCAAGATTCCTGGGTCATAGGAAATGGTTGTTCCCTGGAACCACAGAGAATTTTCCCAAAATGAAGATCTCATTTTCTGACAAGTGCATTTTAAGGCAGAGTGAGAGGACAGATATATTTTTGAGGAGAAAAATATGAATTGGAATCTCACTAATCCCATTATTCAGAAATCCACACAAATCTTTGTGTTCAACTGGTTTGTCCGTGTTTCTGCTTGGGCTTTCTATGTGATTTTGAATTACGAACAGAAAATCAAAAGAAAAATCCAAAGAGGAAGTTAAATGTTGGCTAAGTGCATAGGAAGCTTTCTCCTATGTACCGGGAGGGGGTGATACAGGAAAAAATAAAGGTTGTTGTCTCCAATATGCAAGATTGTTGTAAAAATGGAACTGTAGGTGAAAGTTTGCATCCTCAGAGATGGGGTTGATTTATTTATCTTTACAATGAGATTTCTCCATTGGGCACTTAGACCATCAGCTTACTTTGCTATTATTTTTTGCTTTTTAATTGAAGTATAGTTCATTTACAATGTTTCAGGTGTACAGCAAAGTGATTCAGTTATAGACACACACACACACACACACACACACACGTATTTTTTTTCAGGTTCTTTTTTATTGTAGGTTATTATAAGATATTGAATATGGTTCCCTGTGCTATGCAGTAGGTCCTTGTTGTTTATTTTATATACAGTAGTGTGTATCTGTTAATCCCAAATTCCTAATTTATCCCTTCCCCCTCTCTCCAGTTTGGTAACCATAAGTTTATTTTCTATGTCATCAGCTTACTTTAAACAAGTGTCTGCCAATAAGCCCGCTAGTCGGCTGTGAACTTAAGCAGTTCGGATGAGCTGAAAACTATATCCTGCTAGGAGCCACTGAGTCCTGAGCAGTCTGAAGTGTCCTAAAGATGCTAAGTTCCTTTTATTTTCACAAACGATGAAAACGATGATAGTTTTCTTTTTCAGGAATCCTGGCCATAGATACTCCTCATCCCAGGAGTTCTGCTCTGCATCATCTCACCAAGCAGCTATCACAAAAATATCGCAAGGAAGTGAGGCCAGTTCACAACTGGACCCAGGCCACCACAGTATACCTGGATGTGTTTGTCCGTGCTGTGTTGGATGTGGTAAGGACCATCTTACCATCTCCTAGTCCCATCATTCTTTTGTAAAACTACCTGCTGTTTACTCAGGGGTCTAGAAGTTTTATTCTTGAGACTCTCGTTGAGCTGATAGAGAAGTTGTGCTAGGCTCAGCAGTGAGCCTGGGGTAAATATTTATTAGGCAAATCACGCTTTCTAGCCCCCGACTTAACATTGTGAGGGCAGATATAGAAATAGGAATTTCTATATCTAGAAAATATTCCTAGAAATAGGAATTTCACAGAAATGAGATGTTTTAAGAATTGTGGTCATAGGTCACAGAACATATTTTATGAGCATTGCTGAAACCAAACATGGTAATAGGTATCATTTTCTCTGGTTCACATTTCTTAGTGATAGTAGCAGGTTTATGAAACAAGTTCTGCAACTTACTGCCTGAAATTTTAAAAGGGGGAAAAAAGTGCCTTGCTATCCTGAGTTTTTAAGGGAATTTATACCTAAGGTATTTGCTAAGGGTAGTGGGAAGATTTGTTTATTAAAGCGCATCTTTCCTACTATGTTTGAAAAATGGGTTGTTGTGGGTATTAAATGAGAAAGTGCATGTAAAGCAGTTAGCAGAGGTCTTAGGAAGCCCTCAGTGATGGCCCGTATAATTATCTCTGCTTCTTCTTTCTCCTTTTTCTTAATTACAAAGTCTTCAGTATCAATAGATCCCAAATTTCTTTTGATTTCTTTTAAAAGCAGACTTTACTGAGCTTGTTTGTTAAAGTAGTTTAATAATTGTTTTTCAATTTACTTCTCAAAACTTTTTTTCCAATTGAGGTATAATATACAGATATTGAAATGCACAGTATGAGTTTTGATAATTGCATGCACCCACATAATCCATATCCCTATCAATACGTCAAACATTTCCATCACCCCAGAAAGATCCCCCATTTCCTTCCCAGTCAATCATCATCCCCTCCATCCGCAAGGACAACCACTGTTCTGATTTCTTTCATCATAGATTGTTTTTGCCAGTTCTAGAACTTCTTAAGAATGAAAATTTACTGTATGTACCCTACTGTGCCTGGATTTTTCACTCAGCATAATGTTTTTGAGCTCCATTCATGTTGTTGTGCATATCAGTAGTTTTTCTTTTTTATCAATAAGTAGTATTTGGTTATGGCTATACCATGATTTGTTTATCCATTCTCCTGCTGATAGGCATATGGGTTGTTTCCAGTTTTAGTGTATTATGAATAAAGCTGCTGTGAACATTTCTGTACAAGTATTTTGGTGTATATATGTTTTTATTTCACTTCAGTAAAACCTAGAAGTGGAATAACTGCCACTTCTCATAGAATAGATGTACATTTAATGAGAAACTGCCAGACTGATTTACAAAGTACAAAGTACTGATTGTACACTGTATACTCCCGCCCATCAGCTTTGAGAGTTCCCATTTCCCCACATCTTCACCAACATTAGGTGTTATCAGTCTTTTTAATTTTAGCCATTCTGGTAAGTGTGTAGGGATATTTCACTGTGGTTTTTCTTTATACTTCCCATGGCTAATAATTAGGGGCTCTTTTTTTATGTGTTTATTGGCCACTTATATATCTTTCTTTGTGAAGTAGCCATTTAAGTCTTTTCCTATTTTTTATTGTGTTGGTTGTATTTTTATTATAGATTAATAGGGATTGCTTATATATTCTGGACACAAGTCCTTTGTCATCTATGTATTGCAAATGTTTATTCTCAGTCTGTGGCTTGCCTACTCATTTTCCTAATGGGTCTTATGATGGACATAAATTTTTAAATTTAATGAAGTCCGTTTTTTACCAGTTCTTTATTTATGGTTAGTGCTTTCTGGGTACTGTCTAAGAAATCTTTGCTACTACAAGTTTACCAAAATAGTTTCCTATATTTTATTTCAGAAGATTTATAGTTTTTAGCTTCTTAGATTTAGTTCTGTGATCTTGAGAATTAATTTTTATAATGGTGTGAGGCATAGTTCAAAGTTTTTTGCTGTTGTTTTGTGTTTTGTTTTGTTTTTGTTTTTGCATTTAGAAGGATTTGTTCCATCACCACTTTTTGAAAAGTCTTCCCTTTCCCCGTTGAATTGCTTTGATGTCTTGGCTGAAAATTAAGTTAACTTATAAGTGTCAGACTATCTGATATCTTGAAATCAGATAGTGTAAGTCCTTGAACTTTGTTCTTCATTTTTAAGATAGTTTGGCTTTTTGAACCTTTGTACTTCTACATAAGTTTTATATTCGGTTTGTCACACTTCATTAAAAAAAAAAAAAAACCTGCTGGGAGTTTGCTTGGAATGGTGTAAGACCCACAGAGAAATTTAGGGGAGAATTGACGTTTACCAATACTGAGTTTTCCAGTCTTTGAATATGGTATGTCTCTCCATTTATTTGGGTCTTCAGCAGTGTTTTATAATTTTAAATGTAGGAGTTTTATACATATTTCCATTAAAGTTATCCCAAAGTATTTTTGATGTGGCTATAAATATTACTTAAAATTTTAAATGTTCTAGTTATTTGTTGTCATTATAGAGAAATAGGATTCATTTTGTATGTTGACTTTGTGTCCTGTGACCTTGCAAAATTCACTTACTAATTCTAGTAGTTTTTCAGATTAATATTTTCTACATACACAATCATTTCATCTGCAAATAGTTTTACTTCTTTCTTTTTTAATCTGTGTGCCCTTTATTCTTCTTGTCTTATTGCATTGCCTAAGACCTCTACTACAGTGTTAATGGAAGTGGTGAGAGCAGACATTTTTATTTGTTTCCATTCTTACAGAAAAATCTTTCACCATTAAGTGTGATTTTAACTATAGATTTTTCATAGATGATCTTTATCAGGTTGAAAAAGTCCCCTCCTATTTTCTATGTGCTGAGAGATATTTTAAAAATCATGAATGACACTAAATTACATCAAATTTTTTCTCAATCAACTTGAATGATCATATGATTTTTCTGTTTTATGCAGTTAATATGGTAAATTATTTTTGATTGATTTTCAAATGTTAAACCACCCGTGCATTCCTAGAATAAACCCAACTTGATCTTGATATATTATCCTTTTTATACATTTCTGGATTTGAATTCCTACTTATTGTAGGTTGCATCTGTGTTAATGAGGAGTATTGGGCTATAGTTTTATTTCTTGTAATGTATTTGTCTGGTTTTGGCGTCAGGGTTATGCTGGCTTTATAAAACTAGTTGAAAAGTGTTCCCTCCTCAATTTCCTGAAGGAATTGTGTAACATGGATAATTTCCTTCCCTAATGTTTGATAAAATTCACCAGTAAAACTACCTGGGACTGGAGTTTTCTTTGTGGGAAGGTATTTACAAATAAATTCAATTTCATTAACATATATAGGAATACTCAAATTTTCTATTTCTTCTTGTGTCCGTTTTGGTAATTTGTATTTTTCAATGAATTTGTCTATTTCATCAAAGTTGCAAATTTATTTGTTCATAATATTCTCTTTTAATTCTTTTAATGTCCAAAGGATCTCCAGTGATACTGCCTCTTTCATTCCACATATTGGTAATTTGTGTTTTCTCTATTTTCCCTTGACCAATATGGCCAAATGTTTATCAATTTAATTTATTTCTTTAAAGAACCAAATATTGGTTTTGAATTTTCCTTATTGTTTTCTATTTCACTGATATCTACTCTTATCTTTATTTCCTTTCTTCTACTTACTGTGTACTTAATTTGTTCTTCTTTATCTTGTTTCTTAAAGTGGAAAGTTATATCATTGATTTTAAGCCTTTTTTCTTTTATAATTTTAGCATTTAAAGTTATAAGTGTTCCCCCAAGCACTAATTTAACTGTATCCTATGAAATTTTGATGCATTTTAAAATTTGAGGTATAAATTATATAGACTGAAGCTCATCATTTTTTTAAGATTTATTTATTATTTATTTTATTTATTTTTGGCTGCATCAGGTCTTAGTTGTGGCATGCGGGATCTTCATGGAAGCATGCAGGATTTTTGTTGCAGTGTGTGGGCTTCTCTCTAGTTGTGGTATGTGGGTTTTTTCTTCCCTAGTAGTGGTGCGTGGGCTCCAGGGCTCCTGGGCTCTGTAGCTGTGGTGCACAGTCTTAGTTACCCCGCGGCATGTGGGATTTTAGTTCCCTGACCAGGGACCAAACCTGCATCCCCTGCATTGTAAGGGGGATTCTTTACCCCTGTACCACCAGGGAAGTCCCTGAAACTCATCTGTTTTAAGCCAGTCCCTTCCCCCTAGCCCCAGTCTCTGGCAACCACAGATTTTCTTTTTTCTCCCTATAATTTTACCTTTCTAGAATGTCATATAAACGGAATCATATTGTATTTTATTCTTTGTTTTTGGCTTCTTTCACTTAGAATAATACCTTTGAGAGCTATCAGTGTTGTGTTGTTGCATATATTAGTAGTAGTATTCTATTGTACAAATGTACTGCAATTTGTTTACTTATTTACCAGTTGTTGGACATGTGATGTGGGTTGTTTCCAAATTGGAGCAATTATGAATAAAGTCACTATAAACATTTGCATACGTTTTCAATTCTGTTGGATAAATACTTAGGTGTGGGATTGCTGTGTTGTATAAGTCTATGTTTAACTTTATAAGAAACTGCCAAATTGTTTTCCAAAGTGGCTGTGTTATTTTGCATTCCACCTGCAATATCTGAGAGTTTCAGTTCCTCCACATGATTGTCAGCACTTGATATTGTCAGTCTCTATAAATTTTAACCATTCTAGTAGATTTGTCACCACAAAGTAGATTTGTGACATCTCGATGTGGTTTTAAACTTTCATTTCACTAAAAACTAATGATGTTGAACAACTTTCCATGAGCTTACTTGTCAACTGTATATCTTTTAAAATAGAGTATTCGCTCAAATCTTTTACTTTTTAAAAAATAGGGTTTTTTATTACCTTATTATTGAGTTGCAGAAGTTCTTTATATAGTTTTGGTCTATTTTTGGATTCTATTCTGTCCAACTAATCAATATATTTCTCCTTACACCAATACACTATGTCAATTACTGTGCATTACAGAAGTCTTGAAATCAGATAGTGTGAGTCTTCCAACCTTATTCTTCTGTTTTAAAATTGTTTTGACTCTTCTAGGCACTTTGCATTTCCATATAAACTTAAGAAAATTCATCAACTTCTATTTTAAAAACTACCAGATTTTTATTGAGATGGCATTAAATCTATAGATCAATTTAAGGAGAATCAACATCTTAGCAATAAACTTTCAATCCATGACAACAGTGTATCTCTCCATTTGTTTAGTTCTTCAATTTCTTTGCATAATGTTTAGTGCTTTTCAGTGTTCTATACATATCTGGTTAAATTTATCCCTTGTGGCCTCTCCCGTTGCGGAGCACAGGCTCCGGACGCGCAGGTTCAGCGGCCATAGCTCACGGGCCCAGCCGCTCCGCGGCATGTGCGATCTTCCCGGACTGGGGCACAAACTCGTGTCCCCTGCATCAGCAGGCGGACTCTCAACCACTGCGCCACCAGGGAAGCCCTATAAATGATATTTTTTGATAAGAAAGAGAATTAAAATTTTAATAATATAAATGTATTTTAATTTTGGGTCTCTGTTACTTGCTAACATACAAAAATATAACTGATTTGTATATATTGGCCTTGATCCTGTGACCCTGCCATCTAATTAATATTTGAGTCTTTTTTGTAGATTCTTTCAAATTTTCTCTGTAGCAGATCATGTTGTCTGTGAATAATGAAAACTGTATGTCTTTCTCTCCAATCTTTATAGCTTTTCTTTCCTTTTATTGCCTACTGCCCTGACTCGAACCTCTAGTGCAATGTTGAATAGAAGGATGCACTGTTTTATAAATGTAAATTCAATAAATGTGTTTATAGTATTGTTAAAATCTCCTATAACAATTTTTTTTGTCCAGTTGTTCTATTAATTTCGTAGAGAGGGGTATAACAATCCCCAATTATAATTGTGGTTTGTCTATTTCTCTGCCCTGTTATTAGATGCATACACATTTAAGATCATATGTCTTCTTAACAAACAGAACCTTTTACCATTATAAAATACCCTTCTTTATCTCTGGTAATATTCTTTTTCTTGAAGTTTTTTTCTTGCTTACTTTTTGCATGGTATGTATTTTGCCATCCTTTTATTTTCAATTTCTGTGGTACTCAAAGTCATCTCTTAGACAGAGCATGTAGTTTGGTCTTTCATTTTGTTAAACTTTTTATTTTGAAATAACTATAAATTTACAGGAAGTTGCTAATAAATTTATAGGGAGGTTCTGTGCACCCTTCACCCAATGCCCCCCAATGTTAACATCTTGCATAAATACAGTACAGTATCAATACTAGAAAATGGACTTTGGTGCTTATTCAGATTTCTCCAGTTTTACATATACTCATTTGCATGTGTGTGTATGTTTCTCTATAATTTTATCATATGTGTAGCTTTGTGTAACCACCACTACCACCATATCAAGCTACACAATCATCATCACAGGGCTCCCTGGTACTGTTCCTTTATAGCCGCAATCTTTTCTCCCCTCTAACCCTTAGCCCCTGGCAACCAATAAATCCCTTCTCTATCTTTATAATTGTGTTATCTCAAGAATATTATATAAATGGAATCATGTAGTATCTTACCTTTGAGGTTGGCTTCTTTCATTCAGTGTAATTCCCTTCAGGTTCACCCAAGTTGTTGTGTGCATCAACAGTTCACTCTTTTTTGTTGCTGAGTAGTGTTCCAGGGTATTGCTATTTTAACCTGACAATCTATGCATTTTAATGGAAATGTTTTGTCCATTTACCAATACCATCTTGCTATTTGTTTTCTAGCTGTCTCATCTCTGTTTTCTGTTTTCTGCTCCTCTTATCCTGCCTTATTTTGGATAAATTAAATATTCTTTAATATTTGATTTTAGTTCCTCTGAAATCAAATTAGCGTTTTTTGCAATCCCTCTGTGTATTAGTTTTAGATGTTATTTTAGGGATTTCCATACCCATCATTAACTTAATACAATGTACTTAGAATTAATGTTATTACACTTCATATAAAATGTACAAATCTTACAACAGTAAAATTCTATTTACCTGTTCCCCTTACATTTACATATATAATATGCCCTACAATACAGTGTTATTATTTTAATGTACTTTAAAAAAATAATGCAATAATTTCTCTTTAATTTAGTTTAATGGACGTGTTTCTCTATGTTAATATCTTAGTGCTGCACTATGAATCATAGACTCTGATTTTTTGACTGAGACTCAGGTATTGAAATTGATGAAAAATACTTTAAAACTGAAAGTATAAATTTTCTGTTATAACATGGTTTAAATTATTTTTTATCTAATCAAGTTATTTTAGCATAATTTTCCTTGAGCTTAGATAAACCCCTACTCATTATTTCTTCATAAGCAGGTACATTTATTTATTTATTTTTAACATCTTTATTGGAGTATAATTGCTTTACAATGGTGTGTTAGTTTCTTCTGTATAACAAAGTGAATCAGCTATACATGTACATACATCCCCATATCTCCTCCCTCTTGCATCTCCCTCCCACCCTACCTATCGTACACGTACGTATACATGTACGTATCGTGCTTTGTGTCTAGGTGGACACAAAGCACGGAGCTGATCTCCCTGTGCTATGCGGCCATAAGTAGGTACATTTAAATAAAACACAAAAAATCCTCCTTTTAGCACACAATTTCACTTTTCTCAGCTTTATTTTCCCACTCACACTAGTAAAAGTACTATATCTAAGATCCTAGAAAATACTGTTTAATTAAATGCCAGAAAACGCCCACCTTTACTCTCCAAAAGACCTAGTCTTACACAAAGCCCCAGTAGAAAACTCCTTTAAATCTCTTTTCTATTTGGATGTTGAACTAGAATTTTGGAGACAATTTTCTGGGGCAGCATCTTCACTTACTTAAGAGATATTAGTCCTTGCTATTTAGTTGTCAGTGGGTTATTATGTCTATATTGTTTATCGGACATTGTCCAGTGGGAAAAACAGGATTTGAATAAAGACACGATATGAACCATGTTATATGAAAGTCCAGGGAAGAGACAGAATCGGCCTTGAGTTAAGAGCTGAAGACAGGTTTCCAGGTCTCTCCTCATTCTTCTACTTTCTGACTTCATATTGGTGAAGGTGAAGTAGAATTGCTCAGGCTTTTCCTTTAGAGGCTTATTTGGAGATAAAGAAAAGGAGTGAAGTCTTTATATTACTAATTCCCTTGGAACAACTGTATCAAATTGAAAGTTTTAATCTAACTCTTTCTTCCTACCCCAATAAAAGAAAATAAAATTATATCCCTTATGGTGGGTAAGGAGAACACCATTATTTTTTCAAAGATATGCTTTTCTCCACTGTTGTGAAATATACTAATTTTTTACAAGAATATGTTAGACATATGTTATTGGATATGGAAAACTTGCCTTCAGAAATCTGGAAAAATCTTATATTCCATCCCTCTAATTTTATCCCTATCTACTGTCTTAACTTTACCTTCTACATGTATTCAATGCTACAATGAACCTGAACTTGTTTCCTGCCTACATGCTGTTAATTCTGCTATTTCCTCCACGGAATGTGTTTTCCTCTTCGTTTGCCATCTATCAAATAAAAAAATCTATCTAGTCCTCAAATCTCAGCTCCTAAGAGAAATTTTCCTCAATTCTCCAAACTGATAGCAATGTCTCCCTCTTTTGAATCCAACGAAGTATGTATATTTCTTAATGCACATAGTTAACTGTTAAAATGTCACATACACTAATAGCTACTTGAGGGAAGGATTTTCTAACTCATGGTCCTATTTCCCACAGTATGCAGCATAGTATATCTTACTTCAAAGCTACTGGGTAGATATTTGTCTAACCAATTAATTAAGGTATGTGAGCACAATTCTAGGGTTGTCTTTATGAATGACTTAGTCTAATATACTTTGCAAATGTCTCTATTACATTCAGGTGGGCTGCTCCTAAAGTTCATTCCAGAGGCAGGGCTGGTTTGAAGGACTTGATAAAAATCACTCACAAATTCTGCTCAGAAAAGGACACTCCCAATGTGAATAGATAACTTGTTGGATGCATCTACCAGCAGCTGAACTGCTGGCAACTTTTGTTTGGAGTGAAGAGCTTTCAGCCCAGCTTTCATCAGTGCACCTCCCTTCCGTTATGTTTTGCCTCCTGTTTTGTTTACATGAAAGACTACAGTCTTGTCTTAGAATTTCTGGGTATTATGTGTACCTTAGGGAAATCTGATTATAGAGATAATCTACTAACAGGGAAGGGTTTCCATTTGTTTCTATTGAGTTTTGTCAATTCTGAATCCAAGATTCCTTTGTATTCCAGTCCATTGACTAGAGACTCCCAGCCAGACGTTGAGGCATCTGTTTCTATAGTCTTTGGAACTGGGAAAGATAAATAAGAATGTGCAGGAATTATCTGTATATTTGCTAACCACCAATTTAGATCTAAATAGACTCCCTCTGTTAGGAAGGCTAATGAATTCCAATTCTCTGAAACATCCTTTGCTTTTAACAAACAAGATGGAAGGCATCTAAAGAAAAAAATAAAAGAAAGAGATGCACAGAGGGAAAAGCTGTGAATAATGCCACCAGAGAACCAATTATGTTCACCAGCTGGCATTGAGAAACTTGTTTCCCTTGACAAAAAAAAGACGTCAGTTTTAGCCTCAAACTTCTTTTTGACATTGTGTTCTTTAGGGCTGAATGACAAATCTTCCCAGACACCCCCATAAGATATTAGGAAAAAAATTCTTAACACTATTGTTACGTGTAACATGACAAAGGGCTTGGCAGGAAGAGAAAAACAAGCGAAGGCATCAACATGGCAGTTAATAAGAACCAACTAGATAAAATGACAGTGAAAATGAAACTCCAATACATAGAGACCTTCCTCTCTTGCCACGACTGAGTCAACGAGTCATATTCACAACTTGGCATGACAGTGATAAAGGAACTGGTTGGGACATTTCATGGATGTAAAAGTATATTTGTTAGAGTAGCTAAATATTGAAAGAGTAGCTAAAAGCTATATTTCTCAGTAATAGAAACAACATTTTGGACTTTTTCCATTGTTAAGGGGGGACCCTCTTTGATTGCAGCTAAGCCTAGAACTGTGCCTTTTGTGTGTTAGTGGGTGAGATATGATCTATTTCAGGCTCTCTCAGCAAGTAAAACTTGAAAGAAAGTGGTGTCACCCAATCTTGGGCTCTCAGTAGAGGTCTTTTTTTAACTGCCCTGAGCCCCTCAGAGCCTCTCTTGGCTGGGAGTCCTCTCTGTACCTCCTCCAAGCTGTTTCTTGGGGAAATACTTGTGAATTCAGTGTTTTCATTTTGTACAGTCAGTCCTCCATATCTGTTTTGTATTTGCAGATTGAACCAACTGTGCCTTGAAGATATATTTTAAAAAAAATTCCAGAGACTTCCCTGGTGGCGCAGTGGTTAAGAATCAGCTTGCCAATGCAGGGGACAAGGGTTCGATCCCTGGTCCAGGAAGATCCCACATGCTGCGGAGCAACTAAGCCCGTGTGCCGCAACTACTGGGCCCATGTGCCACAGTTACTGAAGCCCACGTGCCTAGAGCCCACGGTCCACAACAAGAGAAGCCACCGCAATGAGAAGCCCGCGCACCACAACAAAGAGTAGCCCCTGCTCTCTGCAACTAGAGAAAGCCTGCACGCAGCAACAAAGACCCAAGGCAACCAAAAATAAATAAATAAAATAAATAAATTTATTTTTAAAAATTCCAGAAAGTTCCAAAAAGCAAAACTTGAATTTGCCATGCATCAACAACTATTTACGTAACATTTCATTGTATTGGGCATTATGAGTAATCTAGAGATGATTTAAAGTATACTGGAGGATGTAAGCATCTATAGATTTTGGTATCTGAGGGGGTTCTGGAGCCAATCCCGCATGGATACTGAGGGACAACTGTATACCATTTTAAAACCTGCCTTTCTGAAGTATCTATTTGAAGTTCATAAAAATCTGCAGAGCAAGTTCACTCCGACTAACCTTTGCTGAACCACTGAAGTGGAGTCCCTCTGTATCTGTGCACAATCCCTTTTTTCTCAAGGTACCTAGAAATGTTTATTCAATAGCAACTTGCTTTTTTGATTGCAAAACGGGGGAACTTTTAAAAGTTTATTGTTTCTCTTTCAAATGATGCCATCCTGTGTACACCTGTATAGTCTGAGCACTACACAATTCCAGGTGCACCCCCTACAAGAAGTAAATATCAATGGCTCCTCCCTACCCCCCACCCAACCTGGACTGAAGAGAGTGGTAGTCTTGACCCTATGCACAAAGATTATATATATATATATATATATATATATATATATATATATTTATTTTTATTATTATTTTTTTTTTTTGCGGTACGCGGGCCTCTCACCGTTGTGGCCTCTCCCGTTGCAGAGCACAGGCTCCGGACGCACAGGCTCAGCGGCCATGGCTCACGGGCCCAGCCACTCTGTGGCATGTGGGATCTTCCCGGACCGGGGCACGAACCTGTGTCCCCTGCATCAGCAGGCGGACTCTCAACCACTGCGCCACCAGGGAAGCCCCAAGATTATATGTTTTTGATGTGATTGGATAACTGACTGGATAATTAATTTAATATACTTTGTTCTGGGGAGGAAAATGGAGCTGTTATTTGCTTTCATGCCATAACTCCCCAACTCTATTATTTTACTGAAATTGGTATTACACTTAATATTACAGAAATACAAATGTTATTTAAATGACTCCTTAGCTTTGAATCAAAATCAGTAAGGAAGTGTTTTACACATTTTATTTCACATGTTTTCATCTTGGATTTTCCATGCCTCTTATTCTCTTTGAAGTATACAGTTGGAAAGGAATGGTTTCATCAGTAGTTTGTACCAGCCTTCTTACTTATACATTCCCTGAAACATCTTCAAAAATGGTTTCCTGGGACTTCCCTGGTGGTCCAATGGTTAAGCCTCCATGCTTCCACTACTGGGGGCACGGGTTCGATCCCCAGTCAGGGGAATAAAATCCCGCATGCTTCACGGTGTGGCCCAAAAATAATGATTTTCTTTTTCTTTATTAATACATTTTTTAAATGGCAGTTCTATTGAGATCTAACACAACCACAAACCTCATCCATTTAAAGTATATAATTCAGTGGTTGCAGTATATTCACAGAGCTGTGCAACCATCTCCACTATCTAATTTCAGAGCATTTCATCACTTCCAAAGATTTCATACCATTAGCAGCTGCATCCTGCACCCCACCCCCACTGGCCCTAGGCAAACACTAATCTACTTTTTTTTTTAAGTTTTCTTTTGATGTGGACCATTTTTTAAAAAGTCTTCATTGAATTTGTCACAATACTGCTTCTGTTCTATGTTGTTTTTTTTTTTTTTATTTTTGGCTGCAAGGCTTGTGGGATCTTAGCTCCCCAACCAGGGATCAGACCTTCACTCCCTGCATTGGAAGGTGAAGTCTTAACCACTGGACTGCCAGGGAAGTCCCACTAATCTACTTTTTATCTCTATAGATTTGCCTATTCCATACATTTCATATAAATGGTATCATACAATAAATGGCCTCTTGTGATTGAATTCTTTCATTTAGCATAATGTCTTCAAGTTTCATCCATGTTGTAGCATGTATGAACTTGCTACTTTTTAGTGCTGAAAAATATTCTATTGAATGGATATGTACCACATTTTGTTTATCCATTCATCAGTTGATGGACATTGGGTTATTTCTACTTTTTCGCTGCTATGAACAGTCCTGTACAAGTTTGCTTTTTTTCCTGTACACACTGTGTGTGTGTGTGTGTGTGTGTGTGTGTGTGTGTGTGTGTGTGTGTGTGTGTATACTTCTGTTTTCAAGAGTCTTGGTTATTCACTTAGGAGTGCAGTTGCTAGGTCTTATGGTAACTCTATGTTTAACATTCTGAGGAACTACCATACTGTTTTACAAAGTGGCTGCACCATTTTATAATCCCACTAGCAATGTAGGGGGGCTCTAATTTTTCTGCGTTATCCTGACACTTATTTTCTGTCTTTTTAATTTTATCCGTCCTATTGGGGTGAAGTGGAATCTCATTGTGGTTTTGATTTGCATTTTCCCTAATAACTAATGATGTCGAGCATCTTTTCAAGTGTTAATTGGCCACATTTATATATCTCCCTTGGAGAAATATCTGTTCAAGTCCTTTGCTTATTTTAAAATTATTAATTTTGCTTGTGGTAAACTACACATAATATAAAATTTCCATCTTAACCTTTTTTAAGTGTACAGTTCAATGGCATTAGGTACATGCTCATTGTTGTACAAATATCACCACTGTCCATCTCCAGAACTCTTGATCTTCCAAAACTGAAACCCTGCACCCATTAAACACCAGTTCCACATTTCCCATTCCCCAGCCCCTGGCAACCATCATTCTACTTTCTGTCTCTATGAATTTGACTAGTCTAGATACTTAGACTGTATATAGTGGAATTATAAAATATTTGCTTTTTTTTGGGCGGGGGGGTGGGGTACGCGGGCCTCTCCCTATTGTGGCGTCTCCCGTTGCAGAGCACAGGCTCCGGACACGCAGGCTCAGCGGCCACAGCTCACGGGCCC
>NW_006779070.1:579003-584810 GCF_000442215.2 Lipotes vexillifer | reverse complement strand
TGTGTGTGTGTGTGTGTGTGTGTGTGTGTGTGTGTGTGTGTGTGTGTGTATACTTCTGTTTTCAAGAGTCTTGGTTATTCACTTAGGAGTGCAGTTGCTAGGTCTTATGGTAACTCTATGTTTAACATTCTGAGGAACTACCATACTGTTTTACAAAGTGGCTGCACCATTTTATAATCCCACTAGCAATGTAGGGGGGCTCTAATTTTTCTGCGTTATCCTGACACTTATTTTCTGTCTTTTTAATTTTATCCGTCCTATTGGGGTGAAGTGGAATCTCATTGTGGTTTTGATTTGCATTTTCCCTAATAACTAATGATGTCGAGCATCTTTTCAAGTGTTAATTGGCCACATTTATATATCTCCCTTGGAGAAATATCTGTTCAAGTCCTTTGCTTATTTTAAAATTATTAATTTTGCTTGTGGTAAACTACACATAATATAAAATTTCCATCTTAACCTTTTTTAAGTGTACAGTTCAATGGCATTAGGTACATGCTCATTGTTGTACAAATATCACCACTGTCCATCTCCAGAACTCTTGATCTTCCAAAACTGAAACCCTGCACCCATTAAACACCAGTTCCACATTTCCCATTCCCCAGCCCCTGGCAACCATCATTCTACTTTCTGTCTCTATGAATTTGACTAGTCTAGATACTTAGACTGTATATAGTGGAATTATAAAATATTTGCTTTTTTTTGGGCGGGGGGGTGGGGTACGCGGGCCTCTCCCTATTGTGGCGTCTCCCGTTGCAGAGCACAGGCTCCGGACACGCAGGCTCAGCGGCCACAGCTCACGGGCCCAGCCGCTCCGTGGCATGTGGGATCTTCCCAGACCGGGACACGAACCCGTGTCCCCTGCATCGGCAGGCGGACTCCCAACCACTGCACCACTGGGGAAGCCCTATTTGTCCTTTTGTGACTGGCTTATTTGTGACTTTGCATAGTGTCTTCAAGGTTCATCCATGTTGTAGCATGTGTCAGAATTTCCTTCCTTTTAAAGACTGAATAATATTACATTGCATATATATATACAACATTTTGTTCATCCATTCATCCACTGAGGGACACTTGGGTTGCTTCCACGCCTTGGCTATTGTGAATAACGAACGTGGATGTACAAATATCTGTCCAAGTCCCTGCTTTCAATTCTTTTGGGTAAATGCCGAGGAGAGGAATTGTTGGACCATGTAGTAATTCTATTTTTAAGTTTTTAGGAACTGCCATACTGTTTTCCATAGCAGCTGCACCATTTTACATTCCCAACAATAGTGCACAAGAATTCCAATTATCCTCACCAACACTTATTTTCTGCTTTAAAAAAAAAAATAGTAGCCATCCTAATGAGAGTGAAATGGTATGTCATTGTGGTTTTGGTTTATATTTCCCTAATGATTAGAGATTATATCAGCCAGCTCTAACTGCCGTAACAAATACCATAGACTGGGTGGCTTAAACAACAGAAATTTATTTCTCACAGTTCTGGAGGCTGGGCAGTTCAAGATCAAAGTTCCAGCCAATTTGGTTCCTAGTAAGAGGTCTCCTCCTGGCTTGCAGATGGCTGCCTTCTCACTGTGTCCTCACAGGGCGGAGAAAGAGAGATCATTCTCTCTTCCTCTCTTTCTAAGGTCATCAATCCTATTGGATGAGAGCCCCACCCTTTTGACCTCATTTAACCTTAATTATCTCCTAAAAGTCCTATCTCCAAATACAATCATATATGAATTTTGGAAGAACACAGTTTGGTCCATAGCTGTGATGTTGAGCATATTTTCATGTATTTATTGGCCATTTGTATATCTACTTTGGACAAATGTGTATTCAAGTCTTTTGTTCACTCCTAAATAAGGATATTGGTTTTGTTTTGAGTTGTAGGAGTTCTTTAATATTCAGGATAATAACCCTTTATCAGATATAGGATCCACAAATGTTTTCTTCCATTCCATGAGTTGCCTTCTCACTCTGTTGACCATGTCCTTTTTTTTTTTTTTTTTTTTTTTTGCGGTACGCGGGCCTCTCACTGTTGTGGCCTCTCCCCTCGCGGAGCACAGGCTCTGGACGCGCAGGCTCAATGGCCATGGCTCACGGGCCCAGCCGCTCCGTGGCATGTGGGATCTTCCCGGACCTGGGCACGAACCCGTGTCCCCTGCATCGGCAGGTGGACTCTCAACCACTGCTCCACCAGGGAAGCCCTGACTGTGTCCTTTGATGCTCATTTTTAAATTGGGTTATTTATCTTTTGATTGTTGAGTTGTAAGAGTTCTTTATATATTCTGGATACAAGCCCCTTACTAGGTATATGATTTGCAAATATTTTCTCCCATACTGTGGGTTGTCATCTGACTTCCTGATGATGTCCTTTCAAACACAAAAGTTTTAAATTTTGATGAAGTCCCATTTACTTTTTATTTTGCCGCTTGTGCTTGTGGTGTCATATCTAAGAAATTATTGCCTAATTCAAAGTCATGAAGTTTACTCCTATGTTTTGTTCTAAGAGTTGTATAGTTTTAGCTCTTACATTTTGGTTTATGATCCATTTTGAGTTAATGCTTGTATATGGTATGAGATATTCCTTTTCTTTTAATCCCTAAGAACATAATCATTTTAGCATGTTTTTACTAGATTCAATATGGAAAAAAAGAATTAGTAAAGTGGGTTTTTTTTGTTTGTTTGGGGAGATCTTTTTTTTTTAAATCACTGACGTGGGAAGCCACATCTATTTATATCACCAAAAATATACCTCACTTGGATTAGGCTCATTCAGTCTGTTTTATAAGAAGAGAAATCCAAGCATAAGGTAACAACAGGAATGGCTGCCAATGGCAGTTGAGATAACACTCATTGAAAGATTATGAATAACGTCTTGATTACAAATAAAAGCGTGGTCTCATCTTTTTAGTCCAAAATTGGCTACGACTACATACCATCTTTTAGTCTGATTAATGGCAGGGTAACAATTAGAGTAGGAAAGAGATTAGCAAATCATTTAAGATGTCAAGTGCAGTTAGTGTGTCATTTTATCATAGATAATATAGTAACGCTCATAGCAACAGGTGTATGTAATAAATAAGAACTGAGAATACTCAGATATTGAAGAGTCAAGGTAATGTTTCTAAAATCAGCATTATTTTGTTGGATTTGATTTTCTTCCTCTGAATTGTCATACTGTTGAATTGGGCTTTGATTTACTGACACTCTAAGATTTGGTGTGGTTGTTCTTTTTGCTTTGCAGGATGCACAGAATCAAAAATTAAAGACAAGTGTATGGTATCGTGAGGTAAATGATTATGTTTTCTTCTGTGCATGCTGTACTCCTGAACTCGATCTGTTGCAAGATGTAATTATTCGAAGAAATAGATACTATCTTGTGTTTCTAGTTCTTTATGTCTGATTTATTAGAATTTGATTTGACCTGATTTATTAGAATCTGAGTAAGATACATGGCCGTGGTTTCTGGTTGGGGCAACCCTCTTTAGGAGTTGAATGGAAAGTCCTCTTGCCTGACAGATAGAACCAACGGGCTGATCAATTGAGTTATTCATCCGAATCCCTCTTCAGTTCTTTGATGAGATTGACATTGCCCCTTTGTGATGTTTCCGTTTTGGATACAGGTTTGGGATGATGAGTTTTTATCCTGGAACTCCAGCATGTTTGATGAGATTAGAGAGATCTCCCTACCCCTAAGTGCCGTCTGGGCTCCTGATATCATCATAAATGAGTTGTAAGTGTGCTGGGGTGTGTTTCTGTGGGGTTTAGACTGCTTAGAAGATTCAGGCTGGTTGCTGCTTCCTTTAAGTCATTGTTACTGTTTTTTGTTTCTCAACTTGAAGAAGAGCATACTGTTGGGAATATTCAGGTTAGAAGTACCATGAGTTGACATCATTTAAGATACAGATTTGATTGCTAATGCTTGATGTTACTCATGGATTGTGTGTGTGTGTGTGTGTGTGTGTGTGTGTGTGTGTGTTTTATACATTTACTTATTTATTTATATTTTTTATTTTTGGCTGCATTGGGTCTTTGTTGTTGCACATGGGCTTTCTCTAGTTGAGGGGAGCGGGGGCTACTCTTCGTTGCGGTGCGTGAGCTTCTCTCATTGCAGTGGCTTCTCTTGTTGCAGAGCACAGGCTCTAGGCATGCAGGCTTCCATAGTTGTGGCACGCAGGCTCAGTAGCTGTGGCTCGTGCACGGGCTTAGTTGCTCCGTGGCATGTGGGATCTTCCCAGACCAGGGCTCGAACCCGTGTGCCCTGCATTGGCAGGCGGATTCTTAACCACTGCACCACCAGGGAAGTCCTATGTCTGTGTTTATTTTTTCTTTTTTTTACATCTTTATTGGAGTATAATTGCTTTACAATGGTGTGTTAGTTTCTGCTTTATAACAAAGTGAATCAGCTATACATATACATATGTTCCCATATCTCTTCCCTCTTGCGTCTCCCTCCCTCCCACCCTCCCTATCCCACCCCTCCAGGCAATCACAAAGCACCGAGCTGATCTCCAGTGAGTTGACTTCCAAGGCTGTCATTGCTGAACCCACCTTTGCCAGGGTGGCTATCTCATGTAAAGTGCGATTCTGTCTTTGCACTTCTAGGCTAGTCTTGTTACGGTCACTATCATCTCATAATCAGTTCTGCTTATGTATTGGAATGACTAAAGCCCTTTCTGTAACAAAGATCTTTTGTGTTTCATATAGTGTGGACATTGAAAGATCACCTGATCTTCCCTATGTTTACGTGAACTCATCTGGGACCGTTAAGCACTCTAAGCCCATCCAACTGGTCTCTGCATGCAGTTTAGAGACATACAGTTTTCCATTCGATATCCAGAATTGCAGCCTAACCTTCAAAAGCATTCTGCACACAGGTAAGCCATGAGAGGTGTAGCCTGCTAGTGAGCAAACACACTGGTGCTGGGTTGGCACACATAGGTGAAATTATTACATTATGCTGTCCCTCAGGTCTATTTTATTCTTGCACATAATTGACATTTTATAAATCTAAATCTCTTCTTGTAGTTATTTGGCTCCTGCTGTAATTCAGACTAAGTACAGTATTGTGCCCAGAGATATTGCCCTTTGCTGCTGTTGGTTTGAAAATACAATATTAGGCCTCTACTGCCATTGAGAACGTTATAGAAATCTCATTCTATAGACAATGGAGTACAAACCCTCAGTTCATAGCTGCTTTTTTTCATGACCTGAAAGTTTTTATCCCCCATCCCTACCCCTAATTCAAAATGGTATATTGAACCCCATCTCCATAAGACTGTCCATGTGGGAACAGGAGTAAATAGGAAGGATTTGAATTGCGAGATGGAAAAGTGGGTTAATATTGGTGCCTCTCTCCATGGGAAGTCAAGTGTTTCTGTTGTCTTCAGTGGAAGATGTAGACCTGGCCTTCCTGAGAAGCAGAGAAGACATTACACATGACCAAAAAGCATTTTTGAATGACAGTGAGTGGGAACTTCTTTCTGTGTCCCCAACATACAACATTCTGCAGAGCAGCGCTGGAGATTTTGCACAGATTCAGTTTAATGTAAGTCCTCCCCCTTCCTGTCCCTGTCGCCCACTTCTCTGCAGTCTTTCACCTTCTCTATTGGGCTGAGGAGTCTCTCTCCTGCATCTTCTCATTCATTACCACCTAAGTACAGGAGATTCCAATGGTTCCAACATCCACTTTCATTTTGGCATTTCAGAGACGAGAGATTCAGCCATAGATCCTGGACTCCTGCTGTAGCTATTCCATATGTGAATATAAAGAGAATGGTTTTCAGACAGAGACCTGAAGCAGCCACTACAGCAGG